>NC_066838.1:9682065-10282065 GCF_001640805.2 Lates calcarifer | reverse complement strand
TAGAAACACAACATTAGAAACAGTTACTCTGCTTAAGACAGATCTTATATGATCCAAATAATCAGTACAATAAAAACAACCACATTAAAAGCAGACTATTCCAGTGAATCAGTGCTGCCATTGTTGTTGGTAACTGTAATGAAGGGAAGAGGGAGTGAGTTCAGTAATGCAATATGTGTGTGACTGTTCAATGGTTAAGTAATTTACTGTGTCATCATTGACTCTCGGGTGTCTGCCTACCCAGGGAGCAGTTGCTCTGCATGCGACCATCAGTGGAGCAACGTAACATCGAGCCAATGACACGCCCGCCCACCAGGACCACCCGCACATCACGACCATGCGACTCCTTGACGTACTCCTGGAACAGGTAAGGGGTATCATGGCGGATCAAGTGGCACAGGTCTGTCAGGTGGTGTTTGTCCCGTGCCAGGAACACAGCCTTGCCTGGGAGAAGAAAAAAGAGATTAGCTGGGGGAAAGAAGGAAAGATGAGCTAATTTTCAGGATGGCAGAAGTGGTTTATATTAATATGAAACATTGCAGGCTCTGACATTTGCGTAATATTAGTTGAGATTGGATTACTTCCTCAAAGTCTTTCCTGACAAGTAGCTGCTTTTGCTGACCAAGTCTCATGCCAGTTCCCATTTCTCATATAATGGACAGGACACAACTCTTAGCAGCCACAGAGTTTCTTCTCACAGAGGATAGAAGACGCCTGTTTTAATTAGCACCACTTGGCTCTGTCCCGTGGTTGTCAGGCCCTCTGACCCCTGTTTCAGCACCAGGGAAAATCATATGATTGCTGTGTGTGTACGTGCGCGTCGTGCGTAACAATCCAAACCAGATGACAAGGCAATACCTTTTGTAACATCACAAAGACGTGAAGATGGACAGTGACAGGCATGATGTAACACTTTACAAATCGAAAGCAAGACAAACAAGGAATCATGCTCCTGTGACTCGGTGAGAGACACGAGACAACATTTCACATCCCAGCACCTGGGCAGGGAGAGCGCATGATTTAAGTTTGGGACAATTTGGGACATAGACCTGTTAATACTGACGATTCTTAAGATTTTGAAAACAGACATTTATATTTGCTCACAAGCCTTTATATTTGCTCATGAGAAGGAAGGCAAGCTGGACTTCAGCCAATGTCAACGGTCAACCACAGAGGGAAAGAAAGCAACCCCTGAGACGCTAAACTTCATGAAAAGGGTCAAGTTAGTGGTTGACCAACGGCTGCTTTCCCTAACAATGCGCTATGATGGCAGCCTGGGCTAGCCAAGGTCTATTGTTATTCCTTCACACAATGGCAGAGCCAGTCAAGTGTCGCTAACTATGAATAGGAAAGGGCTAATGGGTCAGCAGACACTGGGGCTGATCTCTAGGTAGCACGACACCAGTGGCAAGGCTGAAACTTCCTATATAAGCCCCCAGTGAATTAAGGCAAATATGAGGAAACCAGGGTCAGCTTGTAAACTACAAGCAAAAATGATTAACCTAACGGCCGCTCTGCAAGCATTGCAACCGTCTATTTTGTGTTTGTTACTCAGCACCACAGTTCTAATCATTTAACACTCTGTCAATGAATTTCATGTCAGGGTGGACTGAGCTGCTATTAGGGGCCTGTATTGAACAGATTTTTGAGGTGTGGTGTTGTGAATACAGTCGGTGAGGGGAAGAAAATAGACTGATGGTCTTACCTCTGTGGCCACGTGCATTCTTCACCACCACCGGGTAGCCCAGTGGCTCTGCCTCATCAATCATCTTACGGAAGTTGTCGTGCCCTCCTGGGAAATGCCCATGCACACAAACAGAGAGCAGGCGCACACACACGCACACAAACATGCACCCACGCAGAGGTGTAAAAAATATATTAAAACATGTTCTTGTTTTCTTAGCATCGTTCACACATCACAACCGATCGAGCAGGGGAGGGGGGGTTGTAGCCTGTTGCTATGGCAACAGAAGTGACTCAAAACAGCAAGGCTGGAAGAGCGTTGTCCTGAGCTTATACTTATTTTTGCTGCTTTATTCATGAGATCGGAACAGAGCAGTCAACGAAGAATGTATTAACGTGAAGCAGCTGGCCATATCTGACACTGATTCATAAGGGCAGCAGATGTGCTTAAGCTTCCTCTCTTTGGCTTGAGAGGCGACTGAAAAATGTGTAAAGAATATTGAAAAATGGAGGTGCTAACTTCTCTCCTCTTTCTCTGTCTAACTCCACTTCCCTTTCTCTCTCTGTCTCTCTCCATCTCTGCTTGCCTGTCTAGTCTTATCTGGCATTCAGTCAAGGGAACAGATGTGAACTACCCTGTCACATGGCTTTTTCCAGATGCACTGAGTCACATGGGTTTTTAGTGAGAGGGGGCTAGAGCTGATCGCGCAGAGTGGACACCAAATGTGGGTCTAACCACGTCATAAGCTGCTGAGGTGGTGAACAGGAGGGAGGGCATGGCATTTTTTATTTTGAAAAAAATCATAAAATCATGAGGGGGCATGGGGTGGAGCGGTGGGGGTGGGGTGGGGGTTGTTACATAAGCTCTCCAGCCGCTCTGCATGCATCGCCTGGCCTACTGTGCAGAGAGACGAATGGAATGTAGGCCAAACAACCCCCCCCCCCTTCTTTCTTTCTCTCTGTCTGTATCCTTCTCTTTCTGCTCCCACAAACACCACTGTGGATTTTTTGGAAAACAGAAAGAGAAAAATGTGTGATGATGCTTGTCAGCCTTTGTTTTGCCTTATAAAAATCATCTGGCTCATGTTGTGAGGTCTGTATCCCCACACATCCTGCCTAACCAGTGGTGTTAGAGAAATTGTAAAAATGATGACTTCTGGTGGTTTGGTGAACAGCTATATTACACCAGGGGAGTAAATGGGATTTTCTCTCTGCTGTTTCAGTAGGTGCAGTGGAATAATGACTGTCTGACTAATAGCTTATTAATCTGTGTTATAAAGACGCGTGGACTAAAGCCTGTGATGCAACTGATGTGTTTGAAATATCAACATGCTTGACACGGCACTGCTGGTGTTGTATGCAATTATTCATTTGGCTGGAGATGACGTACATATATTTCCTTATTTGTTTATAAATACTTATAGACAATATTTACATCAATTTTTCATAATCTACAGCTTGTTTATCCAGTTTCTCTTAATTAATACTACAATATCACAAATATAAGCAGCAACTGTGTGAAACACTTGTTCTTATGTACTCTACCCAGATTTACAGTCTACAATGCGTACACTGCACAGTACCTGACGAAACCTTCAGAAGGGACAATGCAACATGGGTGGGTAATCAATTCAAGGCCTGTGCTTGCTGTCCACACACCGGAAAGTAGATGTATTAATAAAGTCTGTTACATTACACATTCATCATCTGACTCACTGATTACAGTCATGGAGGAGAGCGGTTTCAGACATCTTTCATTCAACAACACAGTGCTACCACAATGCCTCAGCACCTTGAAAAACATAAACATCGGGTACTGATTTACCGTAGGAGAAGGTGTCAGGAAGAGGCACCCCATGGCCGGCCAGCTCCTGAAAGGTCCAGAACTTGTTCACACAGTTGAGTATAGCCTGGGGCCGGTTGATCAGCCGACAGCCCATCTTCTCCAGGTGGCGCAGCACAGTGATGTCACTATCTGACTGCACCCAGGGCGTGGGCACCCGCACCACCACCACCTGTGGATAAGATGTTACCAATTCCTGCTCCACTCGCAGACCTGGAACATGAGATAGTGGTGGGGGAATGGAAGATGGAAAACATTAGACAAAAAATCCATTATTTGCAAGCAATTAATTGTTTATCAGCCAAATTTGGACCTGAACCTCATACATACAGTATGATCTCCAAGTCACTCAATACAATTTTAAAGCCACTAGACAGAAAATTTTACATTACATCCCCAAAGTCGTATTTACATTAGCTGAAAACATCTGAGACTGGTGAGTTTTTGAATCCATCATCTGCTGGTGGAAAAGTTTACCCCTCTTGTGGAGACAGTTTGTGGACATTGCTCCAGTCATCACCACGCAGCTCTGACCAAGAGTTGGCTGGGTTACAGCACCAGGCAGAGGCAGCCAGCTCCAGGCATGTGGTGTTAAGCCATGAATTTGGAACGTGCTTTGCCTGCTGATACAATTATTTACATGCTGCCCATATCAGCCCATATCATATATACAGTACACTCCAGCAGTGATGCCAACTCTTCTTCCTCTTGAGCCAATACTGTTTTCCTCTCCTAACTGAGAAAGAGATATCCTTGCTGATATACTGACACAATACACTACTTTGTCTCAATGTAGGGCAGTGGAATAGGGAGAGGTGTCTGAAACCCCAAGGGTGTATAACTTGAATTTAAGCACACATGAAGACACACCAGGGAGAAATGCATGGTAAGAAATACTATACAGTATGCAACAATATATTTGTTATCCTTAGATCTTTAAAAAATAGGATATTTCCAGCTAAAGTCTAGTCCAACATTCCTGAAATTAAATGGTACTAATGCTTGATCCTGTCACATTGATAAATCACTGTTATCTCATGACTGTTATCTGAAATTCATGGAATTTTGTTTTACTGAAAGTCAAACTGACATTAGTTTTCAATGTCTCAGCCTGACACCACTTTTATTATGCAAATGTAAGCTAAGTAAATACAATAGACTAGCTCAACACATCTGAATAGGTTACTGATTAGCCATTTCAATGGATTTGAGCACAGCATGTATAAGCCAAGGAAAATGAGGGAGACTTGACAAAGAGAAGATTGTGCGGCATGATGTCGAGAATTAGGCTGGTATGACAAGCTATACACCAACTTTTCTACAAGGCTAAATATCTGGCAAATTTCAAAATTCACTAGCTAGCTCCAGTCTCTATCAACAGCTATGTGGATCTACAGAACAGAATATTGGCTTGATATTTGCCAAACACAGATGGCAAATTCGCTAGCCATAGCCAAAGACTTGACTGCATTTTACTGGTGACTGGTGTCAGTTTGTCATCCTGGATGAGAAGAGGAAACAGAGACACTGTGAGATTTTTGAGCAGGCGATGCGACCCAACAGCTCATCAGGATGAACAGACTGGGTGACAACAAAACCTGTGCAAACGTGTGAGTATGCACATACAGTATACTGTATGGGCGAGAAAGAGGGGACAGGACACATTTGTCACTGGCGCAGCACTTCACCTCTACCGTGACCTGAATTTCAGCCATCTTAGACTCTGCAGGTTCACAACAGTGACAGCGCCACTGGCTGGATCATCAGAGGTCACAAGAAGCTTGATGGCTGCTGCATACATAATAACAACAGACAGCTATTGATGTGCCAGCGGATACACTGTGCCTCAAGCCTGCGTAGCATGCATCTTGCACACATTATGGGTCGGATCAACACTTTGTTTTTAGGGTCATTCTGTGCACAGACAGGTAGACCAGGGAACAACAGAAAGGCAGCAGGTAGAAAAGGTCAGGGTTGTCTTGTAGCCTTAACAGGAAGGATGGGAGGAAGGGGAGGAGGAAATGCAGGCACATGAAAAAAGGAGTATGAAGCCATGAAAAGCCTGCCACTTCTCCTTTCTTCTCTTCCTCCACACAGTCTCAGTATAGAAGTGGGAGGATTCACTGTCTCTCTGGCCCTATTCAACACTCACACTGCTCTGATTGTGCAGCCGCTGAGAACACTGTGAGTGGTGTTACAGTGGGAAGTGTCAGGGGATGTGGTCTCATGGTTTTTGACAGACAGTATTCACTGTTCACGGTGCTCATCGCATCTCCAGGGGAACCAAACAGAGACCAATGAGGCAGCCAGATGAATCAGTCCTATTCATCTGTGCAAGTGTTCGTGTGCGCGGCACCGTCCGTCATGTGACCATCGCAAAAACGCTTGGAAACCCTCCTGAATATTTTGCCATTTTGATGTATAACAAAGGCAGCACAGGTTTTTGTGGGGCAATGTCTAAATTTAGTGTGGGTGTGACCTGTTTATATTTACAACCGATGGGATTTTTCTTACCTCAACGACATACCGTCATGTTTTCATGCTTCAGTGAACTGTATATGTGCGTCCCATTTTCAATCTGCCTGACAAAGCTAACAAGCATAACACGCATTCTGTGCATACCGCTGCGACGTCACAAAGCAGATGATGCCGACAAATGCTGTGCCAATGTTTGGCTGGTGGGTCCTGCCAGCCCTGAATGCAGTCTCAGTCTGGGTATTCTCTCTAAATTAGCCTGATGGGGCAGCAGGTTTCTTCTGGTTAGGTTTGGACTAACAATGCGCTCAAAGGTCTATTTGCATATCTGTCATCAATACTCGCATCAGACAAAAACATATACTGTAGGCCTACTGTGAGGCCAGGCAAAAAATCTTTTGTTCATCGAGCACAGAGGCCGTGTAAACCTGCATGTCCCCTGTGACTTGGCCTGTGCACTGTACAGTAGTTAGCTACTTTGGCACTGACAGTATGAGATGCATCAACAGACAACATTAAAGACAAGTTTGAAGGGCAGGTAGAGGCAGGCAACAGAGCACCTCAAGCATTAAATCTTCACAGAGGAATTCTCAGATTAAATAGGTTGAGCCACTCTTATTTACAGACTCATCTTTTATGTGTCTAGTTTGGGGCTAATAAGTATTTTAGCGTTACTGTGTACGATATTTCAGATGAGATTTAGCAGGATGGTTCTTTCATATGATGACACCCAATTCTGTTATCTAAATTAATAAAACTCTGAAAAGTATATTCATGAAGATTTTTTGAAGATACCACTGTTCTTTTGGCGTCACACCTGACAGCAGTTCAATGTGGTGAATATCAGTTTATTTAATCTACATTCTACATGTGCACTACTGTAGTGATTAATCAATATAATAAAACACAAAGTCACACCAATATACATGGTAAGACATTCACACATAGTACAGAGTAATGCTTGTTTTGCTGTAGGATATAGAGAAATAAGTAGCTGGGTATAGTGTCAGAGTGAGTCTTGCCAAGCCTTACTCAATGGCTATTTTTATTTTTGACATGATGCTGGATAGGAAATATTTTGTACCCACCAGCCCCAGTGGCTAGTGCAAACAAAAAACGCGCCTGTGCTATTTAATATTTTCAATATTCTGTTGACATCTGCAAATGATGCTTCATTACCTGCTACTGTCATTATGAATTTTTGCAAGTCAAGTCAGAAGTTTGGCTGTTGGCTGCTGACAACTTTATTACGTGACAGAGTACTCCTTTTTTTTTAGGGTGTGTCGTTTATGTGATATGACAGGGAAATCAAAGAAGGAAATTGCCTGCTCATTCTTTTTCTAATATTTGAGGGTTTGTGGTTGTCTAAAGCTGATTCCCACCACAGTTTGTACAGTGACGCAACATCATTCAGAATCAGAGAGAATGAAGTTAGAAGGTTAAGAGTCTGGTAATCATAGAGCAAACACTGTTTTCTTTGGCTTTGGCAGCAATGCAAATTAAAACGCAAGTGCTTATTATGACCATATATAAAAAGAAAGGCTGAGCGTTCACAACAGATAGTCAGAATTGTATGGAGAGACGTGTCTGCCGTCCACACCCTAATAAGGATCTGCCATTCTAGGAATAGTGGTGTCAACCACAACATTAACAAGAAAAGTGAGTAATGATTTTTCAGGATGTGTCAGTATGTGCATGTGTGTGGAATAGGACCTTTACACCTTTGCGTACCCTCCTAAGTGTAGCACAGTATAAAACAGTATATAGGTATGTTAATGTTGTGTGGTAATATATAAATATGTGCTTTCTGTGAATGCTTCCCTCCTATCTCGAGGAAAAATCAAGGACTGTGAACCTCTTTGGCAAACACAATAAAATGAAAATGTATCTGTTCCAGGCTGCATGTGACAACCTGCAAATGAAATACTGAGAGGCACTAGCTACTGTCAAATCAGGCCACAGCTCCCAAAAGACTATACTTTCTTTATTATCTTAAAATTAGTGTTTTAAATAAACAAACATTTAAAATTTAAACAACAATTTAAACAGATGACCATACCTACGTTATTAGTGCAATCAGGACCCATGTAATCTCACTAATTTATGACAAACCTTTTTTACCACCTGTAAAATAACAGACATGAGCTTGTAGTCGTAAAATAAAGTTAACAGCTAGGCTACACTGCTGATCATCATATGGTCTAATTTCTCAAAAAATTGGGAGTCTGTGCATAAATAACCAAACAAGGACTAGCATTAAAGCCACAGTATTTCAACACCATGAATGTTGATGGTGATACACACTCACATGTCTAGTGGTAAATTAAGATCAATGTTCCATCTTCCCTTTCACTGACATAGGAGCGTTGCATTTATCATCTTTGGGGTAAACGTGTGCCCACTCGCATACCCAAGGATCACAAAGGGTTGTGACATCAATTCATATCCGGTCTCTGTCTAAACATCTTCCAGTACAAGTCATGGGACGTGAAATGCCTCTAGCTAGCTGAATGCTGGGTTTGGCTATGGCTTATGTGAGGGGCCATCATTGGTCATTAATACATAACAGTGTGCGCGCACATGTGCCTATGCATCTCTCCTCCTGAGGACACACTGAACCCATTAACTTCAGTATGAAAGATGGACCTCAACCCTGACTTGAGAGCACTTAGATGAGCCAAGAGATCGAGAAACCTTTGAAATAGCAAGCTGTAAAGGTGTTATCAGTTTTAGGATTGTGATTGCATCCTGACCTACCCCAAAGCAAATACTATGTGTGCAAGAACTTATTTTGGTTTAAGTAGTTCATGAACCAGTTCTGATATCAGTCCCTTTTTCATATCCATTTCCCATACTTTTGACTTCAAAATGCCTTTTATTCATTTTGGCACAAAATGTTTCCTGTTACAATCTCTAAACATTGTTTTGTAAATAAATTTCTGAAATAGCTTGTTTAATTAATATTACATGACATAAAATGTAAAATGTATACACATTTCATTCAAGTGTAAATGCACCTGAGACCATGGACAATAGTGGTGAATAACACTAACCACTTAAACAGGTGGTCACTGACCACAAGAGCATTACTGTATCACATGATGGTGAATTCCTCTTATGTTTCCAATGCATAAACAAACACTCCCTGATCTTGTCTCAGTCACTCAATGTGTGCCTGTATTCCCTGATAATTATATAACATTCTGTAACAGCCTTAACTTGTTAATTGCCTCTGGTGCTTAATGCTCCTACTAATCAACATGTACATTCATACAGCCTGCAAGTATATGCTTAAGCTTAAGGGATGAGCAACTTTATTTTAATAAAGTTGATGTAGTCCAACTAGCAATTCCTCTTTGCAGAGTGTCTGTAGTCTAGATGTAAATGAAGTGTGGGTAATTCATATCCAGATAAATGTTAAGTGAGCAGAGCCAGTATGCTCCTCAAGACCCCAGCCACAGGGCATGTACTCTACGGCTTCCTGTGTAGTGAGCCTACGGTGTGGCCAGTCTGTCCACTGGCTGTTAATCTGTGATGTCAAGCCAAGGCTCAGAAGACATTTACTGTATGCACGACTTAGGGCCAGCATGGATTACAGGTCATGCTAGGTGTCTTGCTCTGTAACTAGAGCAAGACACCTAGTTTAGTTATACATCTTGCTAAGCTACAGGTCTAGACAGTCGTCTACCTACATATCTGTGTTGGCTAATATACTCCCCTTTTCAAGGATTCTCCTAGATGTATAGCATTATCTTACTATTTGGCCAGATAATCTTGCCACTTTAGCAAAAAGTATGATGTGATTTTAATGTGGTAGACATTATGCATAGATGCCACAAATCTATTGTTTGTTTCTGTTCACAAATACTCTTTTTGGCTGTACTATGGCATGTGAAATATATGTAATTTCTTAAATGTCATGCCTTCCACTTTGCTACTCAATTGTTGGCATCTGAAACCCCATGTTGAGTATAAAGCTTTGCCATGACTGAGCTGTACAGTAGCCCCGATGTCACAGTATGAAGTAACAGTATGTAGTCTACGAGGTGCAAGCTGCCCCTCTATTCATCCTGCATCTTCTCCCAGCTATTCAGCCTCTGCCAATGGCAGCCTACACCATTTATGTGTTAATTGAGACTCACACACCTCTCATCTGGTGACACGGCCCCCTCTCCACACTGCCCTGACGAATTCCATGTGTGTCTGTTGGTGGAGTGTTCCTACTGCTACCATCACTTTATCAAGGCCTCAGGGGTCAATACTGTGAAATGTTGTCTTGTAACAATAAGCAGAGCACAAACAGTGTGTTCTGGACAAGGCTGTACAAAAATGACAACAAAAGATTGGGTGAAGATGTGTAATTACAATTCAAAGTAGGTACTGATAAGGTAACACAGAAACCCTGAAACAGTAGCTTATTAGATTAAGCCGTTACATGGTTTAATTGATTTCAGCACTCATTATCAATGTGCCATTTTAATAATTTGTCAAGTAATAACAACAAACCCAGTTATGTCTCCACAGATGCAATATGTGCTTATTGTTTTCCTTAATTCAAACTCGACTGTCTACTGGCGACCCTTCCAGTAAGAGAAACATGTTTACAGACATGCGTCTTTTTCTCTGGGCTATTTAGAGAGAAAATCTGCCTGGTTGCCAGGTCTCCACATGAAAACCCACATTAACATTTAAAAGGATATCATTAAACCTATGTGTAAAGCCTCAAAGTGACGCAATGTTCAGTGAAATGACACCAGTTTCATTTCACTAGTAAATGCCTATGATCTAATTATCAAGCTAATGTGATATTAAAGCCATTTTCTTGTTGCTTTGGGTAAATCTTATCACCCGTTGCTGGGACTGCAACGTATTCAGCGAAATTAAATCAAGCATCATCGCTCCCCTCAGTCTGGAGGCACTCTAGCTAGAAAGTGGGTTAGGCGGTCACGGCTGTGCTTACACTTGGCTTCCTTGCTAGCAGGCAGACCGGGCTAGCCCTCCCCATGCTTCACGGGAGTGTAGTCCCTAAACAATAACCGTCTGCCATCGACTTTGTGGACCGCGTAGAGCACTGTTGAGCTCAAATAACCCAAGTTACACCGCATCATTAACTTAACACAGTTTACGACCAGACACATTAACCGGGTGATACTTGCCTAATTGTCCCTCAGTGATCGTAAGCACGATTTGATCCATGAGAAGAGAGCGGAATTCAACATCCTCGTCGGCGCAGCGCTCCTTCAGTGCCCGGAGGATCTGGACTTGGGGATACTCCTGGCTGATACGCCGGTCGGTCACGAACCAAACCCGAGAACACATTTTGGGTGCGTGGATTCAAAAAGTTACAAAAGGAAATCCGTAGCGGGGGGAGGCGGCAGGTGTGCGGTGGTAGCGCGGGATCCGGGGGTCGGGTGGCAGCGGAATAGCACAGAGATGCTCACACAATGGAGACCTCGGCGGCTAGCGGTACGAGCAGGGCTGTGATGTGGCTAAAAACAGGACCACGGCTGAACCGCTGTCTGTGCCGAACCGGCTAGGATGAATAATCTTCTTTATCACCTTTGTTTGCCTTCATTTGCAGCCATTTAGTCCTCCCGGGGCGTTGCTAATTGAGCCCAGGCCACGCAAATTCGACACAAGAGAACCGAAAATAACGATATTTCTATCCGCAAAAACTTGCCTCTGTCAACCGATATGCAGTTCTTGGCAGAATTTGCCCGCCGGGGCAGACAAAGCTGAAGCTGCGCTGCTTTATATCTTCCTCGTGTCGACTCAAAACTACTAATAAAGTTTTCCCGTGATCGCAGCGGTTGTACAGCGTTGCAAACCGCAAAGTCGATGGTTTATCACAATAAACTAAGCTAACCCACAACGACTGCCCTCTCGGCTCCGTTTGGCTGCTATCCACGAGGTATTGGTGCTGAAAAGTGCACACGCTTCGTTTACAACTCCACTTCTCCGCGTGCCCGTGCGCAGTAAACGGGGCCTGCCAAAATAAAATGTTTGGAGGGGCACGAGCCAATCGCAACACCTAAAGTTTCCTATTGTCCAAACAGCATGAGGAAGGTGTGGGCGAGCCGCGATCGTGCTAACCAATGAGAGCGGACTAAGCGGAATAGGGGGTCGAGCCTGGTGAGGGCGCGCGGAGTACTGTGTGAATCAGTGCGTGGAGTCTGCAGTGCGCACGAGACCGCGCACTTTCCGAACCGGTTCAGACCAGACGGTGCGAGGAGGTTTGGCGAATACCGACAGCGCTGTCTCCATGCTGAAGTGGCAGGAAATGAAACAAGGTCATCACAAACTAAAGACACTTCCATGTTCTGTGTCTTCTCTTTCTCTCTGTATCAATTTCTAAAGACTGGGATGCGTTTATTTTACAAATACGTTGTGTTTATAAGGTGGCTTCTGTTCAGCAGTGTCATCCAAGGACGGCCCGGCCCACTAATAGGAAAACACTTGCGATAATGAAGCGAAAGTATGCGAGTGACCCACTTCTCTTCTCTTCTCCCCGCGTCTATGTGCCTACAGGATGAGGGATCCACGTAGGGAAAAATGGTCCCTACGACTTCCGGACTTGCCTGAGAATTATCACATTTTTTAGTTTTCTTCAGTATCACAGTACTCCGGTTATAGTTTTCTGCACATCCATGGGTACATTGTAAACAGGAACTTCTAGGAGCTAGTTCGGCATACCTTTGATTGAGCTAATTTGCCGAAGAAGCTAAAAAATACAGACTAACTAACAACTAACTCCATGGCAGCATTACATTTCCTGTTCATATCTCCAAAGCATTATGGGAGTTGTAGTTGTAAAACCCAGGGCACTATTATCCCTGAAATGGAGGTAAGACAAAGAGTGATATGAGGGACATAATCTATCAATAAACCAAAAACAACCACGGTGCTTAGAGAATCCTACTGCACCTATACCAGGCTAAACCAATTATTTTTTTAAAAGCTAAAACTACAATTTAAAGAAACTATAAGTTGATAAGTCTCTGACTGCTAAGGAAATTGATGTGCTTCAATGCTTCCTTCTTATTTCCAGGTGTAAACGACCGTCGTTTTTTGAAATACATGAGGCCAAGTGTGAATACTCTCCCGGGAGGAGATGAAAGGATAGTAATCGACATTGTTCTCATCGAAGGAGTGTTCCTTTACTTTGGGTGTAGGGCCAACTCATCAGGTCAAGACTCGGCTGTCTGCCTACCTTTAATAACCAGTCATGCTTGGAATCGTAATTTCAATACCTCCATCGACTGTCGTTACAACAGCCTGGAGTACTACGTAAATACTCCGAAACCAAGTTACATCAATAGCGGTGATAACGACCTCACAGAGTCTCCCCACCAGTCAGTCAGAACTGGAGATGCCGAGTCCTGAGTAACTAAGAATCTTTATAGACATGATGAATGTCCTTGTCCTGACTCTGTTAGGAAAAAAAAATGCTCTAATCACTTGGCTTTTCACCAACAGTAACATTAAAGAACACACAGTGAGCATAAGAACAATTTTATGGCAAACTCCTCAGAACAGCGTTATTTCTATCTCAACACTACATTGCATTTCAGACTAGGTGGATGCATCATTGCGCTCGCGCAATTCTGAACTCTCGAGAACACAGCATGACGTGTTCTCGCGAAACGCGGTGTAGCTCCTTGGGCAACCTAAGTTGTGTAATTCAACAGAATTCCTTCCTATCTTGTTTTCATATCACTAATTGTTCGACTCTTATTAACCCTGATCAATTATTGGGTTAGTATAATAGTATAATTGTTTTCAAAAGTCAATGCCTCATAAATAACCAAATGATCTAAATATGTTATATATAGGTCAGTAGCTGGTGAGTCATTTGGTGGCAGTGGGTCAGTGGCTTTTATTTGTAGCTTTATTTATCTCTCCTAAAATGAGAGTATTGTGTATCTCTATTTTCAAATTTTGTTATGTTTGTCATGAATATTACCTCGAAATGTGGGGACGGTACTGCAGGGTGGGGTTTTTTTTCAGTCTCCTCCTCACCCCACCCCATACTGTCCTTAATGTTATGTGGTGGACAGCCTCAAACCCAGAGATTAAAACTGAAAACCGCAGTGATAAGTTTTGCACCGTTTAGGTTCCACCCTAACAAATTGTAGCTACAGCTGGTCGGTGTATTTTTTGTCTGCCTACTTTAGATCCCCGGAGCTTGACGCACTGCAACGTCGGAGAGCCAACAGGATCAAACCGGGCAGAGCCAGTCGTGCTGCCCAATCATCACAAAGTAGGGGGGAAGGCGCCGAAGCAGACACATTCCTCTTGATAAACGTCGCACAGTCAACGACACATAGGCGTTTTCTGCTGCAAGACCGCCCTCCCATGTTATCAGTCATGTTCACAACATAAACACAAATTACCAAGGTTTTATTGAGAAATTTCTCTAGTCATTATATTTTGTGCCAAAATGCACTGTAGCAGTCCTGTGACAGCACAAGCATCACTCAATACTAAGTTCTGGACACAGACATGGTTCCTTACAACACTGTTAAGGTAGTGTTTTTGTTGTTGTTGTAGTTTTTTGATAAAATGTGAAAATTAAGTAAGAGTGACAACATAAAAGCTGACTTAATTCTTTGAATATATGCCCACCAATGTTTGGATAGAGAATCATTACAGATAATTCAATTAATAGCTGTTCACATTGTAACCATGAGGTGAACAAACATTTCATTGTTGTTGGCAATGAGGTCAAGTCTGGACACCAGGGATATATTTCGCAAGAATGAAACATATGAAAAGTCATTTAATTACTTAAAACACTGACAGTCTCTTTATGTGATTATTCAGTTTCCAGTGCTAAAACTGATTTGATTAAATAATGGCTAACAACAGGTAATTGTACACTCACAAAGCTTCTAATAGTTTTTTTTTAACTATGGAAACATTGTCTTAGGCTAGAGTGCCATCTGGTGGTGGATTTACTGATTACAATAATTGTCCCTGAAAAAATTTCAAGATTGCAGCGTTGTTCATCTGCTGTTTTTGGTTTCTATTTCGCGGTCTAATATTTAAAACTTTTAAAAGAGTGACACTTTTGAAAAAACAGTTATTATATAACTATTAAATAATTATGAAATGGTTATTTATCATTGTAGAAATGTTCAGCATAGTCCTGTGCTATTGTCATGTAGAGCAATTTTTCAGCATTACAGTCTCACAGTCTCTTTCAGCCAAAGTATATGATTCATATTGAAATAGAAATTCACCACTGTATACTGCTAGTTAGAAAAATCCTCCAATTCGGTGGCAAATATTTCATTAACCAGTGCAAGCACCCACACCATCCAGATGAGTGCAGCACTGAGTTGTTTCTAAGCCTAGCACTGATAGAGTGGGAATGGTTCCATGTGACCAAAGCTCACAGACAAAAACACATAATTTGTTCCAAATCTGACTTAATGTAGTGGTGTTAAAAGATTGGAGAAGAAACTGTATTACAAGAATATTGATCCAAAAATTAAGAGCAAAAAATACTGTGCTTGGAGAAATAATTTGGGTGTACTAACTGCCTTGAAATTATGAATTGTATTTTATTCCTTTGCTGTCATTGAGAAATTCATCATATTTAAATATACAAGTATTCAGAAGTTCTAACTGTTGGACACAAGATGACTTCTACACTGAAATCTACATTCATTGTGTATGTGCACTGGAGGTTTCATGTTTTCACATCACACTTTCATACTGGCCCATTAACAGTGGTTTTCAAGCTACTTGTGATGTCACAAAATCATGCTTGTTGTAAACTCAGACTAAAGGTAGGCACAGATTCAGTAGGTGAATGTCAAAACAGCCTTCTATTCTTCAAACTCTGCACATACATCATTCTTCACAGGGAAGCTCAAACATCCAAGTGAAGTAAGCAAAACACATTTTTGAGTGGAGGGGGACTGAGTGTTTTCAGAAATGAAAAGCTTGTGGCTAAAACGGTGCTGCTATTTGCAGTCAAGCTGAGTATCCTCCTCTTTTCATTTGCTCCTCTTGCCAGCATCAAAACAATCTTAAGCAGTTTTGCAAAGCAAGGCAAGTTTATTTTAATAGCACTGAACAACAAGGCAATTCAAAATGTAACACACAGAGAGGAAATTACTATTACTAATATCTAACAACTATGGTCCTACAGTCTAACTTATTTTTTGTGTGAACTGATTCACTCATCTTCTCTGGATACATGCAAATTACAAGCTTTGTGAAGGGATTATGGAGTTAGCTGTTTGCTAACTCCTCAGCAAAGAGCATGAGTGTTAGGGGGACTTGTACACTCACCAAGCAAAATGTGGATAAAAGCCTACTGTGTCTGCATAGATTTAAACCTGGCTTGTTCTACTGTCATGTATTTTCTCTCTCTTATGTGCATTTATCTTAGCTACTTCCAGTCAACTCACATAGTTAACAATTTATAGCCTAACACAGAGGTAAATGCTGTCCATGAGGACATACCATGCAGTACTGTAAGAAATAAAGCCACTGTGACACTGTAGCAGCTCATGTTTACAAAGGACTCTTTTAATGGCTGCCCTTTGTATTCTCAGAATTGAGCTGTATATGTGCATATGTGGGGTGGCTGACTTTTTTGGTGACTTTCAGATTCAAATATCATCACAAAATGTGTATCCAGATCCAGTATTCACCGGTATTCACATGCAAAAGAATTCAACCAATTTGACAGTATTCAGCCCTAGCCTAATTTGAGACTCCATATTGACATGTACCCTCTTGAAACTGTACACTTCTGAGGAAAAAAAAAAAAAAAAAAAGCCAAACAAACTGCACTCTGACTGTAAATCTTCAGATTCAACAAGGTGCTCTGACTGATGTCCTGTCCAGGTGGCTGTGCTGTGCCTTCACATCAGGCTGCTCTCCACATTTACATCAACAAATTGCAGACATGCATCCTTAGTGAGGAATAGCTCAACTTGGCTTATATCAGATAAGACATACACCACCAAGTCCCCAATTTGTTGGTGTAACAAAACAGTGTAGTTGTGACATTTTGTGCCACAAAATGCTACTAGTTTGGGGCAAATAAAATTGTCTAAATATTATTACTGAAAGCATGTTTCAAATGGCTACAAATATTGCCTATTGGTGTCTGGATGTCAGTCAGTCACAGTGTTTTCTGTAGTTTTATCTTTTTACCTAAGTGAACCAGTCAGAGTCATTACCAATGCTATAATAATATGTTGTAATAATAATGATGATTAGGGTCCATCATACCTACACATATAATCATTTGATAAATAAACATAACAAAAAGCATTACTTATTATTATTATTATTATTATTATTATTATTATTATTATACATTGGGCATTTATACCAGGCATAATTGTGGTATGCCTATGTGATGTCCTAGTGGAATCTCATTAATATTGAAATTGGGAACTAGTTAAATGGATGTGATTTCATTTTTCCCGATGTGGTGCATGAATTTATCTTCAACGTGCTCCGGCTGGCGTTGGAAGTAGTTCCGGTGGTTTAGCAGCCGAGCGGAGCACAGAGACCCGGGATCTTCGTGTTGTTGAGCGCAAATGCGAATAGCGGCTCGAGTCCGCCCGTCATGACTGTCGAGTGACCACAGCAGCGGTCAGTTTGACGCCTGCAGAGCACCGTGCATGCTGTGACAGCGTCTGGAAACCGCTGAAGCTTTTGTCTTCGAGGGGAATTTTTCAAGTGCAAGGATAGGCGTCTGGAGCTTCTGAACCCAGAGTGCAAAAAAAATTGAGCCGGTTCATATTCACCTACGACGGTGAGTAGTCTGTGCAGAAGAATTTTTGAATGTCAGTCATGAAGCTTTGTGGTAAACGGTGATTTACCGGGAGAGAAGTGTCGCTAAAAGCCAGTGGTTTTACTTAATGGCAATGACAAGTTCGCTGCTTGTCAAAATATGCATGCATACAGACACCGTAGCATTTGTCTGTAACCCAAATGTCCGTCAGATAAAGTCTGCCTCTATAAGTTTGCAGTAATAGTCTCGTGGTACCATTCGGGCAGTAGGGCTGTCGGGTAACAGGCTGTGGAGAAAGTGGTGTTTAATATACCAATTATCCAAGCGGTGGATCGTATTGGACGCGCAAATATGCATGAACATAAGACAGTGCCTTGCACAGCTGAAAACACTTTTGAAGTGATAACAGTGCTTAAAGCCTGACCGAGCAACAAACCGAGCTCAATGAAGACTGAGCTCCACGGTGATGTGTCCCTGTTGGTAGCAACCTGATTGTATGGAGGAGCAAAATATTCCAATAATAAAGTGGTGAATTAACTGTTAAGTATTACACAGTTTTATTGTAGTTAACCAGATTGCTTTGAGGAAAAGTAGCAACAAAAAAGAAAATGAGTCAGCTTGGTTGAAATAATTTGCTTCAGGGGATTAATAAGACACAACCAACTTTGTTTCACGGCATTAACTATTATAAATAGGTCTATATATGTATGTCTGTGTATGAATACATGCCAAGGTGTCATTAAGTGCATCTCATGCATTCATTGAGGGTGTTAATGACTGATTTATTTTGTTTATTTGTGTGTGTATATATGTATAGATTTCTCTGTGTAAGCACTGATGTACTGTATTTTAAAGGATCTGTCATTTTCAGTGGCTCTCTGTACAGGAATACAGTATTAGGACTTAAATTACCAAGTCATATTTACACCATACACAGTGGTGTTAACATGTTTCTGAAAGTTAACATCATTTACAGAACTGACATTAACATGTGCTTCATATTAGATGCAGGTTGCACCACAGTGACACTTCTTTGTCAAGTAAATAAGATGTAATGTTTTTCATCTTAACAGTTTTTAGCCGACGGAGAGGGAAGATGCTGTAACTTGCCACAACTGCTCTTGAGCACCTCTTTTCAACAGTGCACGCAGGTTACTTTTCTTTGCCATTTTCCAATATGAGTTAGTGTATGGTGCAGTTATTCTCAAACAGTATGGATTTATTTTCCATAGGCTGCCTCAAATGGACCAGCCTAGTCTCTTTATATAAGGAGACCATGACCTTACCATGAAAGGTGGCTGTCTTTTACTGTAAAGGGGTTCTTATCTTTCATCATGCTGCAGTGTGGAGAGACAGTACTATACAATTTCATCTCTCCCCTCAAAAAAAAAACAACAAAAAAAGCAACACACACATACACACACACAAGGGGAGGTGTGTGTGTGTGTGTGTTTGTGTGCGACAGACTGAGAAAAGTGTTTGAGAGAGTACCCTGCTCCTGATTTGGATGCGCCTCTAATTCCTATCAAGATGAGAGCTGTCTGAACAGATTTCTCTCATCATTATTTGCTCTGAGATTTACTTGCGCTTGTAAATGGTGTTGATTGAGGGTAATTTGGCTTTTTAATTGCTGAACAGCTGCCACACTCACTGCTGATTGCCATTGTAGACTTTCTCAGTAGATCACTCATAGACCCCTAAATGCCTCATTAAAACGTTATGCCGATTCGCATGAAACGTGAAGAGAAGGAACCCTCATAATGTTTTACTGATTTGTGTTTTATCATCGGAAAGGTCGTTGTAATTACCGCCAATGTCAGCAAATGCAGTGCTAAGAAACGAGTGAAGTAATGACTTTTTGAAAGTTGAATTAAGGGCTATTTGTGGGTACACCACATGCGTTTCAGTTTCTTTGATAAAGATGAACTCCATATGCCAGTATGTGAATCAGTCATGGCTGTCAAGATTTTATGTTGTCTCCTTGCATATTCATTATGACTTGTAATATATTCTTTTTTGTGTGTGCGACTTTGTAAGTGATGTTGGACAGCCAGTCTTTTCTTCTGTGTCTGCCAAGAATGATTTGCCACCCAATTAATTTTGATGGGGTTAAGACACTTAAAATATGTTTTGATAAGCAGCTAGTTTTTGTAAACAAAACATTCAGTTTTTTTATATTTACCTTAAAAAAAGACCTTGTTTAAGTGCATAGGATCCAAACACAATCCTTTTTGTGTGTACTGTTCACTATGAGTTCATTTTATTGAAAAATCTGACAAGATTAACGTTTGCACAGGTCATTCAGAAGACTTCTTTGCAGGTCTCTTTGACACAGCACGCAGCATTGACCCCTGTAAACAGACAGACTATAGGCTTGCTTTTCCAACTGCTGCCATTATACAGAATGTGTTTAACCCGGGAAAGATTTGTTTACCTGAAGAAAAACGAACATACTAAGTAAGAATATGCTTTTAGCAAACACCGATACCCACCCACGCTTTTCAGTTGTACAGACTCATGCCTGGGAGCAGTCTCCTGTGGCAGCTGTGGGTAAAGTGCCTTGCTCGGAGATAGCTTGGCAGAAGCTATTAAAAGAGGTGAGGAGGAGGTCTCATTTGGTTGCCTCTAATCTGCCTCTGTCATTGTCAGGCCACTACAACGTCATTAGGTCTTCAGGTCATTTTAATTACCTCAGGTCATATCAATAATCAGCTGTTCAAGTCATCACTTAGACAAAGTGATTATTGAAATGACCTGATAGTAGAACCAGCAAGTGAGGGGGTGTGAAAACTGTCATTCCCCAGACTGTTCATCAGCTGTCCCCTAAACGTTGATTCACCTATACACTGTACCATTGCAAACCTGTCTGTCATTAGGCAGGGAAGGTGAAAAATTCAACGCATTAGAGCAGATTTCCTCTCACTTTAAGTACCTTTAAGTTCTCTGAGTGCTCCCAGTCACTGTGGTTTTTTGTCTTGTCCCCAGGAAAGTACACATAATTTGAATTCAAATGCAGCAAATCCTTTTATCTTGTCAAAATCCCCTTTGATTTTGTTAGGAAAGCATAGCTACTGTTTGAAAGAGAAAGATGTAAAAGATAAGATAGGGGGGTGATCACTTTTAAAGGGCTGTCATTTGGACTGAACTCAGCGGTGGTGCTGCCAGCGACAAGAGATCAGTGCAAAAGCTTCCATTGCGAACCTGATGTAAAGCCTGTGTCTTACACAAGCTGCGAGTGTTGTTGCACTCTACTGGTTATGTTTTAATGAGTAACAATTGTTAGCCAATTTGCATGTAAAACAATGCAATTATAAACAAGCATCAAAAAGCTGTAATACTTCTAAAAAATGTAAATTACTCTCCATTATAAAGCGCAACAAAACCTAAGCCATGCCTCCGAGCCAGGGCCTCTAGGTTTTGGATGCTCGCTTCCATTATTAATGCTATTCACAAGCCAAACTTTTTAGGTTGGTGCAGTTGGGCGCTTTAATCTATTTTTGCTGTAAATTAATGAATTTTTAAAGAGGACTAGTCCTTGCTGAATAGTGCTGGATGTGGGAATGTAGTTTGAGTCGTGGTGACGCAGTGCTATAGCCCCCTTTACTGTGCAAAGTGTGAGTTCACAAACAGCATCCCAACTCTCTCCTGGGACCTTTCGTTGGGGGAGTTTGCCGAAATGCTTCACTCCTATGTTTTATTTATGACAAAATATGCCTTTTTAACTTTGCCGTTGTCAGAATCTGGAATTGTGATAGCTTTTTCCTCGTCTGCAGTGGTAAGTCTTCTGGGTCGCTAACTCCCTCTACCTTGGCAGATGTTTTCAGGTGTTATGTTCTGTGTGGGCTTAGCGAGTTAATATTTTATTCCAGTCCTTCAGGGATTCAGTGGAACCTACTGATTTTCTTGCCTTCTTTCAATCAGATTTTCTTTCAGACCTGAGAAAAATGGTGTGAATCAGTACATTCTGTTTCAGTTGAGATGTCACTGGATTGACTTCGTTGACATGGGCCAGCCAGCAGTTTTCAGAAACCGCAGATGAAAGTGACGTTCTGTCATGGATAAATTATTGTCCTCCCTTTTTATTATTCTTTTTTTCTTATTATTTTTCATTTCAGGGAATAGTTTGCCCGACCACTCGCTGTAAGGACTAAGTCCACAAAATGTATTTCAGTTTGAAATGGCACATTACATCGATGCCTCTCCAGGTCTCCTTTTAGAATAAGTAGACGGTATCAAACGATAATTGCTTAACCCAGCTCCATTGAGAGATGAGCAAGCAGCCACCATAAGGGCAGATGATTTGCCTTGATATCTTACAATTGAACCTTTTCAGGGGTATGTTTTCTGGCACTGAAGCAGAAAGTAATTAAGACATTCAATGCTGTTTTTTGGACCTTTTCCTCCTTCCTTTGAATGGCCCACACTTCTAGACATGACAGCGCTCAGTATGCCTACAGACTTTCTTTTGACACATTAGCCTTACCCTTGCCAAGGCAGTCCCTCCCAGAAACCCCCTCTGCTCGGCACGCTCCGGGTGGGTATTTTGTCATTACTTCATTTTCCTCTGAAAATATTTTGATGCCTCTTTCCTTTGGCTCCCCAACCCTCCCACCCCACCACCACCCCTCCTCTTACCCATCCCCCCTTCCCTCCATTCAAAGTTCTCTATTAAAATGCAGAACTGTAAAGCCTCTCTCTCAGTCTAAAAGCCTGCTAGCAGCGGGGGACTGTTAGTTGTTAGTGATGCACACAGCTGAGTGTGTGCATCACAGCTACAAAGTCTAATGGGTGAATACATTCAATCACACACAGACCCTCAACTCTTTTAAAGGGACAATGTTCCCAGTCATGAAAGCTCCATCCACAGTGTGGAGAGTGATGTATTTAAATTCTTTGGAGGAGAAAGATTTCCTGTTAATAAACGGCCAAATCCTTGCTCTTCTATTTACATTAATGCTTGTAATCTTTTCTAGAAGCGCCCGCAAATATATCACGACTTTCAAGTTACTAAAGCTAACTTCGTACATGGTTTTTATTTTGTTAGGCAAATGATGAAAATCTGAGATGCCTCGTGTTCTCCATTTTGCCAAAACCTCTTTTGATACCCACTAATGTTAGCCAAATGTCTATCTCTGAAAATCTATGTTCGCATGCACATTCATAGTGCAAGCGTGCAGACTATTTTATCAAACACTGCTTTCCTGTATGATCAGCTGCCAGAATATCCCCTCTTCACTACCTTTATTTCCCATTCAACTACAGCTCTCTCAAACACCGGTAAAGTTTTTGATGTTGTCTGATCAGTGATACAGAGTAGAATCTTGTGGGTTTCTCTGTGTATGTGCAGAAATGACGTTGGCTAGGTTACCACACAAGCCCCCAATCAGTGCATGACAATTAGTTCTCTCCTGCCCTGCAACAAAGAGAGACAGTGTCATTAGATTTACTGTATCTGTTGAGTTTTATTTTATAAACATGCAGTTAATCATATAGTTATGAATTAAAACAGATACAGTTTGTTATAATTGTTTCATAGAACATGGACTTTACAATCTGGTAATTAGTTTTCTTAATGAGGTTCTGTCTACAATTTCCCTATTTAGAGTTTTAATTGCTGTCATAATAACATCATATCAGTTAATTATAAAAGTAGAGTGTTTAAAGAGACACCATTTAATAAATGGTAAAAAAACAAAGACATACTTTTTGGAAGTTTAAGTCCATGGTAGATAAAATCCTAGCCTTTTTACAGACTTGATTTGCTATATAAAGAAACATTTTCAACATAATGTAGACTGGGCTAACTCGATTAGCAGTCATTATAGTGACCAGTCTTCAGTTTGTCTTTGAAACAGAGAAGACTGAAAAGTGTTTTCTAATGACATTATAAGCAGACGCTTCTGATTCGGATCTGAGCCTCAGTATGATGTAGTCATCTAGAGGCGACACAAGTGAAGTGTGCTGACAGACAGTATGGATGTTTTGGGTCCAAGTGTCTAAAAAATACACAGACGAAAATACACAAAAGGATGAATTTTGTCTCTTAGTGTAAGTTACATTTTATCTACTGTTGTTACAGTACACTCAGTTAAATAAGCAGCACTCACTTCAGAGACTTTAGCGCTTGAGCATCTAGGTATACAGTGTAACAGTGCGTTTCTATAGAAAATTGATAGCCCAAAGATAAGCAGAAATATACTGTAAGCTGTCTTCTCTGCAGTCATCATTTTTCTCCCCTGGTACCACGCGGGCCTCTGAGGCTGATGTGAAACACAGTAGATATCAGAAACAAAAGCCACAGTACTGAGGTTAGCCCAGTCACTGTGGGACCAGTTGACTGAGTCGACTAGGTAATTGGTTGCGTCTACCCACCCAGCAGGGCCCTTCTCCCCCAGCAGCCAAGTCATGCCCCTCCTCTTCTTCTCCCTCTCTCTCTCTCTCTCTCTCCGCTCTCTTCTATTACTCATCATCTCGACGCCTCACCAGGCTAGTGGTGCAAAGCTACACCGTGCCGCCATGCAGCCAGCCCACGCTCCCAAACTTCTCAACAAAAACAGCCACGGCAGCACAGCAGGTCGGGGCTTGTGGCAGGCTGATTTGCAGCTTGCGCCTCCTTTTAATGAGGGGAAAATAAGTACTTGTTGTTCTGTGTCTTGTGTGTCACCACCCCCATTCCCACCTACCCACCACCACTACAACTAGCAATGCTACCTTCCCTTTAGCGAAAAAAAAAAGGTGCACTAATTAAGATGGCTTCCTGGGATTTGGTGGGGGGGGGTATGGGGGGGTTGGCTATGGCTTCTCCCACAGTGGAAGGGCCTTGAGGAAGAGATGGGGGTGGTGTTGTGCAAGAGGCCTCATTGGGCATATCTCTTCTCTCGGTTCCTCTCTCCTTCCTATAGTCCCACAGCCTGGCTTGTTTGGCTTGATGAGTCTGCTGCTAAACATTTGTTTTTTTCTACTTGTAATTAAGCAAGGTTTTCACAGTAGCTGAGTATCTCCCTTCTTCTTTTTCATCCTTGTGTATTGGACTCTCCAGGGGGACTGGTGGAAAGAGAAACAGGGGGGTTTGTGTTCCTCCTGGTAGGCAGGCTCATTGATGTTCTCCCACCTTGATTATATACAGTGAGCATGAATGGAAAATGCGTGGGCCAACAGGCTTTTTGTTGTTCAAGGACATGTGAAGGTTACCGCACTGGATGATAGAAGAAGGTTTGGATGCGGATTTCTATATGCATAGGAGGCCAAGATCACCCAGCCATTGTGAACTACTCATTGGCCCCTCACTCTGACTCCTTCATAGAACTTGTAGATTCACCTGGATTTCCTTGAACATAGCACTTCAGTCTCAAAACACCAAGCACTAAACAAAGCAATTTTCCTTTGTCAAAATCAGAGCGTGGTATGAATGCAACATCTTCACTCCAGTGATGAGTAACAGTTACATGACATTCTCAGCCCAGTAGTGACAAATCTACGAATGTTCTGTGACTGACTGAAGTACAGAACAATTGGTGAGTAATTTCTCTCACGTGGACCAAATAATTGTCTTCGTTTTGTCCTGAATCATGCTAAAACTATTTGCAACAGCCCACACTACCAAAAAAAAAAGAGGTTCCTACTCTTCTTACACAGGACACATTTTTAAGTTCAGTGCCGCTCTAAAAATAGCTACCAAGTTAAAATGTTGAGGCCACTTGAGTTTTTTTTTTTTTCTCATTGTTTGTGTCCGTTTGAGAAGTATCAGATGCTGAGGGGGAGTTGGGGAGGGATGTGGGGGTGAGTGGGTGGGCATGGACTTGACAGGAGAGTGAGGCACGTCGAAAGTCAGAGAACGGGAACACGGTGTGGGGTGGCGGGGTGGAGGGGGGTGGGTTACACAGGGAGGGAAAGGGGACGAGTCTTTCAGCTCCTCTAGAGGGTTGGAATTCCTCCCGAGCTGTTCCCCCCATTTGGCAGGCACTTGTGAAAACAATTCCCCAGCTTTTAGTCACTCTGCAGATCCAATTGCCATTTCCACTTTGGAGGGAACGAGAGTGAGAGGCAATCCAGATAGACAGAACACAGAGAGAGAAAGAGAGAAGAGTTTTAATCGGGTTGGACAGATGCCGAGGCCAGTTGAGCGGTTGTGCGATATTAATATCTTATGAAGGCAGTCTGGCAGAGCAAGCTCACCGTCTTGTGTGGTTTTGTGTTTGTGTGTTGCAGCAGCGGCCATTGCAGTGGCTAAATGAAGGACTTGTGAACATGCACGAGGGAAGGACTCTACCTTTCACTTCGGTGACTTCCCCAGATGCTTTGGCCCAAAGAAAGATGGAAAGGAATGGGAAGAGTAAGACATTAAACTCATACCTAGTCCCCCATGCTTGCTTTGCTTCTCACTGTGTAATTAAGGGAATAAACGGTTTGATTAAACTTTTTTCTTACCCACAGCTCACGTTGCAGATCATATTTATATGCAGTGTTAAAGACCAAGTGATGAACATGCCAAAATATTTAGGTTTCCATTATACAAAGCTTCACTGTATGTGGAAAATAATCTGCAAGTTAACATCTGTGTGTCTCTGCCAAATGTGCTTTCTGCTCCCACTAAAGGAGATGAATAGGCGTAGTAAACAAACCTCCTGCTCTTCCAGACTTGAGCCAAGGCTGCTGCACAGCACCCATTCAGTGAGCCAACAGGAGACCCTGCACAAGCCACATCGCTGAACCTTTCTACCTTCCCTTTTGACCCGCCCTCCCTCTCCCTTCCCCCTGACCTCCTAACGTCATGACCTCTGAGCTGGAGAGTAGCCTGACCTCAATGGACTGGCTCCCCCAGCTCAGCATGAGGGCAGCCATCCAGAAGGCGGACACAGGGCACCACCACCACAGCCACCACCACGGACACCACCACCATGGACACCATCACGGGCACGGGCCTGGCAAGAAAATCATCCATCTGGACCCAGGAACAACGCTGGACCAGGAGGAAGCTGCGCAGCACAGAGATGGTAAACCACCCTACAGCTATGCCAGTCTCATCACCTTCGCCATCAATGGCTCGCCACGTAAACGGATGACCCTCAGTGAGATCTACCAGTGGATCTGTGACAACTTCCCCTACTACCGAGAGGCAGGCAGCGGCTGGAAGGTAAGACAAGAGATAAACTATGTGATTTTGGGTCTTTCTCATTAGGTTTGGGCTCTGATAGCTAGTTCCAGTTTAGGTCTGATCTATTCATCAATTATCTATACCGCTTATCCTTAAGCAGGGGGGCTGGAGCCTATCCCAGCTGACATTTGACTTCTGAAGTACTCAAGGTTGTCTTACTGACCATTTTTTAAATTTCTCTGCATTATTTTATTAAAGGAAAGAGCAAAGTACAAAACATTCAGGTTGCAGGTCACTCCTTCGTCTGTATTGAAATGCCAAACATTGGTGACTGCAAATTATATCACTTGTAGCTAATTACCTTTAATTATCTAAATTACTTGACTCAGAGAAGGAAACAACATTGAACACAAGTCATTTGTTCATGTTTGGACTGTGAACTGCTGCAGTTCAACAAGACCAACAAGGTGAGTTATGTCAGTCGCGATAGTCGGAACTAACAGCTCCACTTGATTCTGAGGAATAGGACCCAGAATTGAAACTATTCCAAATCAGGACTCAGTCAAATCAGATCATGTAGGGTCTCATTTCACTGCCACGGGTCTGTGTGTCAACATGTCTAATACCCTGGTGGATGTGAATGGATCCAGGTGTACTTCAGCTCTGATGACATGGTTTGTCATAATCACACAGGAGGAAATATTTTAGGAAGTCAGTAGCCAATGTAAAAGTTTGTTATTTAAGGACGCAAACTTTTGGGAATTATTGTTCAGAGCAGAAATCAAAATAGGACTTCAAATTGCACCTGTAGATTTGTATTTGAAGCTTACAGATGCCTTAGTTTTGTAATTAGTTTCTATGACATTTGCTCTAATATGGCTTCATTTCGGATTGGGTCCAACATACCAGTTACCTTTACGTGTATATCATAACATTAACTGAAACATATCGGCTTACTTGTTCAGAATCAGGACTTAGTAAATAGGTCATAGCTTCTCACGATGGTTCTTCCTTCCCACCCACCAAAGGGTGATTACAGATCTCAATCAAATCTTTGAGTTTAGTTATTAATAACGTACAAATTTTGAAGGCTAAACCAAGATTTGCTAAGGCATTTAAAAAAAAATCTGATTTGTTACTGGATTCAAATTTGATAAAAAGCTATCAAACCCTAACCCTATTGCTCATGCTCAAAATGCATAAATCTGATCCTGTGGTTGCCTCAAAGAGCACAGAAACCTTTTAGTGAACCAGGAATGATTGACAGGTGCATTTCGTCTCATTCAGACGACATTATTAAATCCTTATGTAAATGTAGCTATGCAAATCCTGGCTAATATGAGCAGAAAGGTGGCTGTGTTATTGGAGACAAATGAATAGATCCCTATGGTTGTGTCTTGGGGATTCTCTACCTTATTAGTGAAGAAGGGGATGGATATAGTCCTTCCACTGACACATTGAAAAGGCTGTCTGCAAACTATCAACCAATTCATCTCTCTGAGAGCAGGAGCATTTTTCTTCTTCTCTCATTATTTCTCTCTCTTTCACCTTCTATCTTCATCTCCCAAGCACTTGCACTCCACCACCACCTCCACTCCCTCCCCCCTCTCTCCTTCACTCTCTTAGTCACTCACTCCTCTCCTCTCTTCTTCTTTCCCTTTTCACGAACCTGTGTTTGTTCCCCGTCTATAATCTTCAACACACCGTTCCCTGAGCGGAGATGCACGCCAGAAATGGAGACAAAAAGGTTATGATACAAGCCAGGTTGTGTTGGCAGAGCGTCTTACCTGCATGTAGGATTCAATCAATTAGTTTTCTGAGAGAGGATAGGGGTTATTTAGACCATTCAGGCTTTCTTTTGTTGCAGCTCATGACTGCCTTTTCCTCCGGGTTGTATTTGGGTGCCAGGATGTTTTAGTATCCCATAATTGCACCTCTACATTCATTGATTTGTGTGTGCGGCTGCATTCTAGTAGCAGCATTAAAGCACCATACTGATGGCATTGTGGTTTTATTTTTGCATGTTCTGGCATTTGCCTATGATATCAGTGCAGGGAGTTTGTCGCAAGATGCATTACCCAAAGTTGTCTTGCTTTCCGCTTAGGCCAGGGCCGAAAAAATGCACAATATTTTGTCAGTGTGACCGTATTTGACTAAATATACGTTTTAGACTACAAACACTCTAAAATACTCCCAACATTAAGGTCATTCGGTTTGTCTTTTCTTCTGCTGGGACTGTTACCAACAACAGCAATACAGTGTTACACAGATCTGTGGAGAAGAAACATTTTCACGACCACTGACCTGTGCATGAACTGACATTTTAGAAGCATGTAAAGTCACAAATTAAGCACTCTGCAGTATTTCAGTGCAAGGCATCAGTCACATTTCTGTGTTAGTCTTTGAGAAAAGGCTGTAGACTTTTGCTTCCTGGATGACCCGACCAAACACAGTGGGGCTTGTTTTATACCAGCCACGGCCATCACAGGGGAAAGTTACATAAGTCCGGTTCATTCCAGTTCAGGTGATTGCTGTCAGCTGTACACAGTGGGACGCAGACACAGAGATTGTCTGGCTGCCACATTCCGCCAGACATGGTCGGCTCACACACGCGCACACGTTTTTTTTTTTTTTTTTTGCGAGCACACACTCTGAAAACGCGTGCTTCTCCAAACGGTACGTGGACTCAAGGCGATACACTCAAGCTTTCAGAAAACGCCCTGTACGTGGGTCTTGCCGTGCCGCTTCCTTCACCCTCCGCCACACACACAAGCTCGTATGCCAACAGAGAGACTCCCGCTCAGGTAGGCAGCGTACGTGTGCAGTCTACAGATTACACATGGGGAGCTCAGCAGGAGAGGAGATGGGGGCGGTGAGGGGTGGGGGTGGGGTGGGGGTGTGGAGGGGGGCTGGTGGTGGGGAGACTGTCAGAGAGCAGAGGAGAGTTTTACAACCCAGCACACGCACTCCGTCTGCTCTGTATGATAATGTGAGAGCGCAGGAACGGCAGAGTTGAAACCAGGACATCACACAGTCATACACACTCACCGCACACGCGCACACACACACACACACTCAGACACTGGATTCCATCCTCAGAAATCACACAAATTCATACACTGGTCGAACACCATAAGCTCACTGCATGTGTTGCATCTACACACAAACACAGGGACACACACACACACACACACACACACACACCACACACACACACACTTTCGAATGCAGTAAACGGCCAATCTAGTTAGCTGTTATAATCATGTAGCTTTCCAAGCTCATGAGGTTTTTGTGTCTCAGACTGAAATGAATATGGAGAGCTCTTTTCATCTGAGAAGTAATGATGAGAAGCTTCCTCTGGAGCTGTGGAGGAGGTTTCAAATCTGTAACAAAAAAAGTCACAAAATTAAACAGCACACGCATGCATAAGCCATTTGTTTGTGGAGCTCGTTGATGCTTCTAAATTCATCTTGTGTAACATGCATGCATAGCATTTTTTAAAGAAAAGCAGTAAACTGGAGTGGAATGCAAACAGCATTGCATCAGGCTGCGTCATTCTAGCATTATTTGTATCTCTGGAGCGGCATTATCTCCCCTATGTTATCTTTATCAGCCTCTCCCTCTCTCTGTCTGTGTCCTACACTGTGCACTCTGCGCTCTACTTTCCCATGGCCTCTGCAGCCCCCTCGCAGCCCCTTCACACCCACATGTCCCTCCACTTTAGGGTCCACCTTTACCACAGTTCGTAATGAGCACGCATCGGGAGACCGAAGCCACACAGGGGGTTTCTCTTTCTTCCTTTTTGTCCCTGTCTCTTATTCGTCGATCTGTAACAGAGTCATCCATAATAAAATCAGTTTTTGGTATTTTCAGAATGTGCAGTCAGGATTTTACTCTAAACACTGACCTTCAACACCTCCCCTAAAGTATTCTGTGTTTAATGTTTAATGTTTTGTCTTAATTAGCTTTTCTTTTATGCTGCTTTAGTCTTGCACTGTCTTTATTTGTTCTGCTATAGGTTGTTTTTGTGCTGATTTTATGTCTTATGTCTAGTCCGTTGGTCAATTGACAGAACAATCTGGATAATGTATTAATAATTGAAATTGTTTATTAAGCAAAAATGCATACAGTTCAGTGGTTTCAGTTTCTTAAATGTGATGATTTGTTGCTTTTATCAGTTTCATCACTGATATTCTATTTACAGTATCACTGTAAATAGAATATACATGTATGTATTTGGGGTACAAGTTGGGCAAAAAATGTAATGAAAATGTAAACATGTCACATTTGGCTCTCGCAATTGGTGGTGGTTATTTTTCACTATATTTTGACATTTTAAAGACTTACCGATTAATCAGTTAAATGAAAAAAAAGTATTTATTCATCTGTATTCTGCGCTGCTCTATTCTGTTCATGCCGAAAATAATGATGGTAGAAGCTGGTCAAATCTTATCTCACCATTACATTATTGAAATGTGAAGGCCTTCCCATTATTTCCTACTTGAGAAATGCAGTCGAGACCTGTACCTTCACCAAATGGTTTGTTGCAGCCTGTGCTGACTAACCTGTTCTCTTGCGACCCCCATCGCCTCAGGCTAGCTCCCATGCAGCCCGGCTAATTGCCTGCAAATTAGCAAGGCCTAATGTGACGTTGTAAAGGGCAACGCAACCGCGATGGCCTTTGGCCTTTGGCTGAACACCACGTCACAGACAATCACCTGATATGAATCAGCGCTGGGCCATTATTCTGGCTCCCATGCTCTTCTGCCTGCTCTGCGGGAGATCTGCGACTGAGAGCAGTGCAGGTCGGCACACAGTGTCAAGTGTACTTACGTATGTGGAGGAAGGCTGTTGTCACCGGCTGCTGGGAGTCATTATTCGGCTGTAGTTGCAGCGAGGCTCCTGAGCTTGTGTCTGTGGTGAAATTCAAGTTGTGATTCAGCTTTGAGACAATCTGTAGAAGATCTGTAGAAAACAGTGTGCAGAGTGTGCGTCTGTGCATTTACAGTGCATACTTGTGTGTGGCTCTGTGTACAACTTGATGTCTTTGTGTGCGGCTGCTTTCCTATTTCTGTGTGTCTCTGTAAGTGTGTGTTTGTCTGTATTTTCCAGAGAGTCATTTTAAAAGGGTATGATAGTGGTGACTCGGAAAATGCCACAGCTGTCTGTTTGTTTTATTGAGTCTCACCTCTGACTGTGTGTTTTTTCTCTTGTCACTAAGTAACACATTCAGAATGGCTGTATCCCAGCATTCCCAGTTTATATGTAATGTGGACCAGTCTGCTGTCCAGATGTGTGTGTGTGTAGGTCTCAAGGTCAAACTCTCCCTGTTGACATTGTGTTAGAAAAATCTAATATTTTGATTATTGTTATTATTATTATTATTTCCTGTAATTTAGTTTAAACCATATATATTTTTGATACTTTGTTGTCAGAGCTGACAACAGAGAAAGAAAAAAAAATGTGCTCGCTCATACTGTATTGTACAATCTGTCACAAACTCTGCCTTTTGCACCATAATATAATCCTTGTGCCATACCAAATCGTCAACAAGTGCTTAAATATAATCGTCTTGTCCTCTTCAAAACATCGCAGAACGATATAACAGACTTTTTAGTCAGCACAGGTTAGAAAAAGAATCTCTAAATGAGACATTTTGACAACTGTCATCATCTTGCCTTTACACGAAATAAGACATAAGTCAGACTTTCACCTCTGTGACATGAAAACATCTTGGGATATGTGAGCCAAAATACATAGATTTATTCTTTTTTTAAAAAAGAATTATGAGCAACCACATATAAGTATTTTCTAATTAAATCTAATTAAACTTGTGTGTGAAACACTGCTAGAGCTTTTAATTACATACTAATCACTAATAGTAGGCTCAGTATTAAATTCTTAATTAAAAGCGAGGAATTTCTCTTGCTATCTCCTGGAGGATTTGGCACCCATCCAGCAACACATTTCCCTCTCTAACCAGCCAGGCCTGTAGCACTCTCCATATGGCTAATAATAGGCTTAAGGCTGGTTTCCCTAGCTCTGTGGAATGCAACAATTATACCACAGAATGAGCTTATTCGCTAGTCCCTGGGTTTGTATCCCGCAAAGAGACATGGGCCTGTCTTTTGTCAGACCCTAAATAACACCAGGGTATTTCATAGAACAACAGAGGAATCTGCAGATGCTTTTTCTCTGGTTTGACAAAGTTGAGAAAGATGCCCTGCTCAAGCATGTGAGGTGGTGAAACCAGTGTGGTGCTTTCCAAAGGAGGCTAGTCAGATAAAACGGTCAGCTGTATCGTCAGCTGAATTGCACTTAAGTAGTTTGACCTTCAAAAAAAAAAAGTCTGAGCAAAAGTAGATTTTGTCAGTTGTGAATGGTCCACTGAGCTTTTCAAAAATCAATAAAAAGACAGTGGAAGTATTGATACAGTAGAAACAGCTGGTATAAAGTGACAGAAACTGGCTCTTTAGCTGCTGGCAGTTAAGCTTATTTGTGCTCTGAATAGTTTCACTGCAGTCAGATATGCACAGTATTACTGGGTGTACAGTCTTTCATTCTCTATGACTGCAGTACAATTTTCTGGTTGTCTTTGTAGAGATCTCTGTCCACACTGAAACAACAAGAGAAAATGGGTTAGATCTCTTCTTTGACATCTTTGGGTAGCCATACAAAAGAAATAGGGACAGAGGCAGTCTGGTTCCATTCCCATTCCATTTTAAGTGGTCAAACTTCATAACTCACAATTCATTTGTTCTCATTTACATATTTTTAAATGCTGTTAAACCATAGCAAACAGCAGCTGCTACACTGCTACACTGAGACAATGACCAAATCACTATCACTAAGTTATTTGACATGTTACAGATTAAAGACAACATCTCTACAACATCTTTTACACAAAGATCATGCAATATTGTCATTAAAAAGACCCTTGAATATGCCGCCTTTGCTTGTTTACACTGAACCACTCAAAGCCGGTATAATGCCGCCCCAGTGTGTGATCTTTATACAGCATGCAGACATTGCAGAATCAGAGGTATGACGTGGCCGTTCTGCTGTGCCGGCTCTCCCTTTTATATAGACGTCAATTCAGCTCTGTGACTACTTCTGCTGCCGGCTCAAAGGTGAGGTGAAAAGGCGCCTCCATTCCATCTCTATGCCTTTTACACAGAACAGCAAAGTGGAATAATGGTGCAATATTTCCACCTTTAAAAGGGGCTTATAAATCTATCAGCTATATTGACATTTAGGCTGACAAAAATCTGGCTTTTTAACTTTATGTTCATAAAGTCCTTGACTGTATCTGAGCAGGCATCACATTATAGTTTTTTAAAAACTATACTCTTTTTTTGGGGGGGCCAAAATGGAGAGAAATTTTGTCTCTACCAACTGTCTGTCCAGTGGAGTTCTAGTAGATATGAACCAAACACACACTTCCACGTAGCTCAGAAACTTACAGTAAAATGGTCTTTGTTTCATCAGAACAGAAAAAAAGGAGGCTGTCAGATATTATTGGGATGCACAGTAGACCCAGAGCACTTCTTCTTACCTGTCCTCCTTCCCCGCCTTCCTCTGTCCCCGCTCACTCGCCTCCTCTCCCAGAAAGCCGCTGACAGAAACTGTCACTTCGCCTCAGCGCTCTGCTCGACACAAACAGAAACAGGAAGTGTGTCACCGTGACCTCTTGCTGCCTTGCAACCCAGTTTGGTCCCTGTGTTATTTTTGAAACGCTATATTAGAATAACACCTGAAAGCATTTATCAGTCGTGAGACGAGAAATCCTACTGATGTGACACAGATAAGATGGTAGCTAGTCGCTAAAAGAGTATTTCTGATGTTTGGTATTTCAGGACTATTGTTACCAACCTGGAGGTCAGGACACCCCACGGGCTCACGAGATAAATTTGATGAGTCATAAGATAGTGAAAAAGATTGCTTTTCTCTAATGTCTGCTTTTCTAATGCGAGAACTGGATAGTTTTACCTACCAACTATTTAATGAAACAGCCTGAGACAGGGTAGTGATTTTTTGATAGTGATGGGAATTGTCTCGCTGAGCTGAGCAACAGCGACCTCTCAAGCCATGCTTTTCAAAGTTGTTTACCTTGATGACATTTTGGAGGTGCGCTGGTTTGCAGAAAATGCAGTAGTGCTGCTGTAATGCTCCCTTACATTGGCACAGCAGGAGTGCCAAGCCAAAGGGTTTCTGGCAAAACAATGCAAGGTTGGCAACGCCACACAGTCATCCAACAAGGAGCTGCACTAGCCAGTTAAATGTATACAGGCACACACGCTTGGTAGATCACTTTGTAATGTGAACAGAGTATTCTAGAGCTGTAAAATATTGCCTGTGAGTGTAAGAAAACGTGTTTTGGTGTCTAATGAGTTAGAATTGAAACACATGTATTTGTTATTCAAAGTGAGCTTCTTGAATCATATTTCATTGTCTTACTTAGATAAAAGGTACCTTAAACAACACGCTTCACTGTGTATGTTTCTGTTTTTGCCCTTTATCGGAAGATGGCACTGCAAACGAAGCTCTGATAACTTGGTGATGACACGTTACATTTTCTATAGATGCTTCACAATAAAAGCTGGTTCACAGGTTGAAAGCTTTTAATGTGAAGCAGCAGCAGCAACAGCAGGAAATGTCCAGTTTGCATCAGCATTAACACAGCTACGATATGACTGGACTCTTGTCAGTAAACAGTATATGAAAGTGCTCACATGAACACATTGATACAAAATTCTAAAGCACAGTTAGATTCAGTTAAAAGCTGTAAAAGTACTGTAAACAGAGCCTTTTCTCTAGTTCCCAACACAGACACATACTGTCATCCAAGCAGGACCCATGTTGTTTGAGAGGACAGACTGTTGTCAGCACAGCATGACACAGATATCCCCTGCTGTGCGGACGCAGTGGAAAGTCATGGATTTTATGGCTTAAAGCAGAGCGACCTGCGCCCAACGAAACTCAGTACTATACATATAGGTACCTGGGACGTGCTTACAAGTAGACCATTGCTCTTCTTTCAAGTGTCATAAGCCAAAATGGTATGACATAGCTAGTTGAGGACACATTTCAAGCAGGGCCTTCTGGTTGGAATGATAGACTGCATTTTAGTATATTCTTATATTTTTGGAGCTTCTTGCGAAATCCCCAGAGACAGCAGCAACCCCACTTCCACCTTGTCTGAGACACACACACACACGTACACTCTCAGTCATGCCCTTTCTCTCTTTCTCTTTCCATCACTCAAACATATCTGTGAGCAGGTTCTGGTACACTTGTGCTGTAAAACATGTGTGCATACGTACACGCATATTCACACAGATGAACAGGTGTGTATACAGTCACACGCACAGGTGCACACACACCTGCCTGCATACACACTGGTGCAGGTGCATGCACAAGCAAAACTGAAATACACACAGCTACACACACACCAGTGTATAAACACACACACACACACACACACACACACACACACCTCTCATCTTATAGATGACTTGTGTGAAGTACTTCAGTGAGGGAGTGAGGAGGGCGGGGGAAGGGTCCATCAAATGAAATGAATATGTATTAGATGGGGTTTGAAGTAGTGACTTGTATTCAACCCTGCATTCTCACGGAGCGTCTGTCACTCCGTCACCATCAGGATATAATAAGGCGTCTCAATGATGCTCTGAACCCAGGGGACTTTCACATCTAAGACACCTGTCCGTATGTGCGCGTACCTCCACACTCCCTCTTCCAACTGACTCCAGCTCTTTATATCTTTGTGCCTCTTGCACCCTCCCTCCTCCCAGCTCCTTCTCCTCTGCCTTACCTTCAAACTTTACCACATTTTACCCCCTCTTTATGCACTGTATGGGTTCAGCTGAAAGTTAATAAAATCTCCTCCGTTTCTCTTTTCTCCAAATACCCCCTCCTGCTGTATCTCACCCTCTCTTTTCTCTCTGTTTCTTTACTGTTTCTCTATTTCTTGTTCTATCTGTGGGCACAAGGACTACCTCTGTGACACGACAATACATTCATCCTCAAGGGCATGGGAGAGACTCTCCTTAATACTGCTACGTGGGTGTGCATTTGTGTCTGTGTGTGTGTGTGTGTGTGTATGTGTATGTCAGACTCTGTTGGTGCTCCATAGGTTAATACCCTGGCCAACAAGCCTTTTGCCCCATGACCTCTGTCTCCCTGCAGACACACACTTCAGCAGGGGTTTCAGTGGGATTTATACAACCACAGAAATGAAGGCTTCCTCTCTTACCTTGCTAAGCAGAGACTCCCAAGCTTCTTGTTACACCTTGCCAAGCCAAATTAGTGAATTTACTTGAAAACAAAAACATAAAGCTCCACAGATTATCTTTTCTTCTGAGGCTCACCTATCTCTAAAACTATAATGGCCTATTATGTTGGACTCTGCACTGACACTTGTTTAAATTTTTCTTCCGTAAGTGTGTTTATTTTCTGCTCTCCTTTAATTTATGTACTAAGTGAAAACTTGGGCCTTTTGAATGCTGTCTTGTTTGTCAACTAAAGTCCAAAAGCATCGACTTCTGTGCTTAAAGACTAGCATGAGCATAATCAATCCTTTTTGCCGCAATTATTCTATCAGTGTATTCACTAAATAATTTTAACTTTCCTCTTTGTCATACTTCATAATGTTAAGCTGCTTTTAATAAAGACCAGCATACCCTTCAGATTTTTCATAATAAAAACCTTTCAGGCAAAAGAAGGATCATTCCCTGATCATTCCCAACACTTTTGGGAGGATTTCAGTGTGAAACAGGTGAATAAAATGTTGAGGAGATTTCTTACTTAACAAAATATAGTCTACTTTATGTCGGTGGTTCCCAACCTTTTCATCAGATGTATTCCCTCACATGAACTGTTTCAACTGCTGATCCATACTTTTAGCTTTTACCCACCACCCATTTATCCACTGCTATTAGCTATCAATTTCAACCATTTACCTGTCATTTTAAGCTGTTTTGACCATTTATCCATTACTTACAGCTATTTATTTCAGCCATTTATCTGTTACTTTTAGCTAACAATTCTGACCTTATATCCATTACTTTTAGTAATGGATTAGTATTTCAACAGTTTATCTAGTTTTTAATTTCAACCATTTTCCATTACTTTTAGTTCTCAACCATTTATGTCACTTTTATCTATTTAAAGCACATATGTACTATTTGTTGCTGTCTTTTAACTATTTATCCATTACTTTTTGCAGTTGTTATCTTTGAGCTAACTATTTCAAACGTTTACCCTGCACTTTTCACTAACCATTTAGATTTTGCTTCCTTGCTATCTACAGTATTCTTAATAAGAACATGTATTGTTCAGGTGTAACAGCTAATTCATTATATTTTAAAATTTCTGTTTTGTTAAATTTGTTTCGGAGAACTTTCCACATACCCCCTGGCAACTGTTGAATTACCCCCTAGGATACAAGTACCCCTAATTGGTAATCACTGCTTTATGTAATAGCTGAGAAGATCAGAAACAACAGCCTGTAGCTAATAATAGACTGTCTCAAATAAGCTTTGTGTGTATGTTTATCACAGAAATGTTACTTGGGACTTACAATTGACTCTTCTCCTTACATTTTATATACATAGGCTTATATCTGTGAACAAGATATTTTTTAACACAAGTTCTCATCTGATGATTCAATGGGGGGAGTTTTATGCTCACAAATGTTGAAGCACTCCAACTCTAAGCCACATTGTATATGCAGAAAATGAATGGGACTGTTACCTCTGGAAAAAGACTTCCTCCCACTTTGCAACTCTATACCAGTTGAACTGTACTGTATGTTTCCAGTGTGCCCAGCTTCACCACCCAACCATTTCAGTGTAATCAGCATTGTTTTGTTAAAAGGGGGCAAGTGTTGCTTCACTTGTGAAACATCATTTTTCGAGACAGTTTAGAAGAAAATGCCATCTCATGTTGCCCCCTTGTATTTAACTCAGCTGCCATGACCCAAATCTTCCAAACCTACCCACTTACGTAACTTCAGTCTTCTCCGTGTGACCTGTTTCCTTGGCGTGTCGGCACACACACACACACACACACACACACACCACACACATACATACACGTACTGCTTCCTGCCTATAGCCAGAATATCCCTCTGGCTCTTTTGACCTGCACATACTTTAACCATTTCTGTCAAACCTCAGCCTCATCATCCTTTCTTTGATCACCTGATTCACACATACATAAACACACGCACACACAAACAGAATTTTATGCTCCTTTCCTCCGTCATTCCTCTCCACCCAAAAGCATGTTTCCAAAACCTGACTTTTTGTCACACATCACATTATATCACATTGCATTTTGTCAAAAACTCATCCATGCTTATCAAGCCTGCCTTATATAACTAACCTCCTCAAGTCCAGGATACTGCTCCCTATGTAAAGCAGCAGCAGCAGCAGCACCACCACCACCACTACCACACCCACACACGCAGTAGTATATACTGAATATACTGCACATACATGCACGAGTCAAGAATGCAATATATAGATATGTCATATATCTAATAATAACTGTGAAAATGGTTGTTTGACCTCATTTTTCTGTGGCATTGTGCTTAATCTCAAGTCTCTGAAAATTCCCTGCAAAATCAGGAAGCATTATTATTAACTGCACACGTATAGTAGATTGTACAGTGAATGGATGCAGGTGCATTCTAGTCTTTACTCAAAATGATTTATACTCTGTCTTCATGCATACATGCACACTCTTACTTAAACAAAACAAGTATTCATATCTGACATAGTGCCCCAATCCGCCTGTCTGTGTGATGTAGTAATAAAATATTTTTCATGTTTCTGTTGTTGAAATGAGTGTTACAATAACTCAAAATCAGTATGTCATAATGATTATTGATGAGGATTCAATTGAAACTCAAGAAATAATGAGATTTATTTTGCAGTAATGAGATTTTTGCCCAGCACAGTATCAGAATCTGTCAAGTTAAGTTTTATTTTCAAATATTATTTTTTTAATCTCTTAATGAGTATGAGTCATACTAAGGTTTATGAGTATCATGTATATGCTTATTTCAATACTTACTTCTTTACAGTTAAATCTCCAGTACAATTTAAAATTGAAATATTTTATGTTATGTTTATTTTATATTTCTTGGGCTGAGCTTGAGCTTGAGTTTGAGCTTAAAAGACTACAGCCTTTACAAAAATCACTAGTGTATGAAAATCATAAATACACAGACATTGCTCATTTTGCCACAGGTTTGTCTGGACTGCTACATATAGAGAAGGCAGACACAGATTTACTGTGCAGGGATTTTTCTTCTATAGAAACAATGTGTTGTGTTTTTATTTTTATGCAAAAGTTAGGGGGCTTAAACCAGTAGTCATCTTCAGTGTCCTTCCTATGTTCATAAACGCACACAGGCACACTCACGCTTGTGACTGTGTGATGTATCAGCTACTGGGCAGGAATGGCATGGCCCCAGCCCAGCCCAGTCCAATAAGCTCATTAATCAGGCAGGGAGAGGAGTGGGTGGAAGGAGGACACAGAAGTGAATCTCATTATCTTACTTCACAGCACCGCTAATCAGTACATTTATTGATGATGACCATTCCCATTCAGTGAGAGGAGATTACTGTTTCCGTAACATTTAGGAAAGAAGGCATTTGCACTCTTGTGTCCACATGTACAATGTGCGCTTTCTGGGTGGAAGGATGGTCTACACACAAAGGAGTATACACACAAAGAGTCTCATACACACACACAGGTGTGCAAACACACACAGTTTCCTTCTTGAACATGCATTTCCTTGCGACAATCTCAGCTGTGAAATTGTGGTAATTCTTTTTATTGTTTACATCCAGCTTCTTGTCTTTGGCAAGGAAAAAAAGAAGCCGTTTTATGTGTTGTTGACCTTTTTGGGGATGTGTGGGTGGCTAACAGTGTGTGTGTGCATGTGCGTTATGTTGTGTAGGGACTTCATGCTACTAAGAGTCCCTGCAGTACATATTAAAAATGAAATGGTCACAATGATTACAGTATTAGTAGTAGTACATTAAATCTAAGTGGAAATGAAATAATAAAACTGTAATTGTTAAGGATAGCATTCAGACTGGTGGACAAAATCGAATTTCACTATATTTTTAACCATAAAACGTGAATTTAGCATGTTGTTGTGATATAATGCTGACAGTATTTTGTGTGACAATTGGAGCTTGCAGAAAATAATGACAGCAGCATTTTGACAAAAAACATCAGACATAAATATCAGCTATAACATAATAACATGATATTCACAATCTAAGACGATGATATCAAGATTTTTCACAACTTGACTTTACTGGTGACCAAATATCCCAACAATTGTTGAAATTTGGTAGACATTCATGTTCCCTTCAGACTTTACTGTAATAACTGTGGTGATCCAGTAATGTCCCAAGTCGCACCATCATCTGGTCAAAATTTAGATTTGTCCAGTTACTGCCAAACTAAAGACATTACCACCAACGCCAGCTGTGCTAGCAAATGTTAGCATGCTAACACGCTAAACTAAGGTTGTGAACATTATATCTGGTGAAACAACATAATTTTAGCGTTATAAGCTTGAAGCACTGCTCTGCCAAGGTTCAGCCTCTCTGAGATAAGCTGGCTGTAGACTCGGTTGGTACACTACAGGAAAAAAAATTCATAAATATAATGCATAAATAAAGACACATGGAACAAAACTTCAGTTGGTTTAGCGATATATAGATTGGTAGTAAAGTTGCATTTTTTTTGTCTTCTTATGTAAAGTTTTTGAGCAAGTTTATTTGTGCAACATGTTTAAAGCCATTAAAGTCTCAAACATGGTGGGGAGATGCATGATTTCTTCCAACTGAGGCCTGACAATATTTTTTTCCTGGCGTCATGGCTCACTGGCAACTAAAATTCACTCCTGGAATATGTTTTAATTATGCCACACTATTAACATCTTTAGGAAATTAATTTGATGTGAAAACATGTGTTGTTCAGTATCCTAGCATTAACATTGGTTCCTGTTTATTATAGGGCATTAGTTTTTGTGGTTCACTTATCCTAAGGGATTCACTCATGAGGAAAACAAGCTTCATGTGCCCCAAACCATCCTACAAATAATAACTTAAATCTCCTGAGTTATTGTGAGGGGACAGCTTATGACTCCACACTGCAGGGAAAATGTTTACCAAACTTGATGACAAAGAAATTTAGGCCATTAAGAGATTTTTAACATCTGCATTGGTAACTTTTTTCGGTACCCCGCCCGGCCTCAACAGAGAACACACATACCTGGAAGTGAAAAGTGCCAGAGTGTGCAAAGTCTGAAATATACAGAGTTGTGCAGACATTGCAAGTAGTGCACAGGTGTGCAAAAACTGCTGGGGTAATAAAAAAATAGTGTGTAAATAAACAAACAGTAGGCAGAGGTTAGCAAAGTTAGACGGTCTCTCTGCTGAAGTGACGGGCGGACTCTGTGTTAATGATCCACCGCCACCTCCCACAGGAAAGTTTTTGGAACAGATGGTTGCCTTTGTGTGCCAAGCTGGTGGCAGTCCCCCTTGCCTTTTTTCATCACCCGACTGTCACGCATTTCCTTGATGGACGGCCACGAACAGCCAGTGACCCGCTAAGTGGAGCAGCCGAAAAAAATGCCAGTGCTTTTCTCCAGGAGGAGCAGGGCGAGGCAGAGGTGGACCAGGCTGATATGATATGCTAGAGACAGAGAGAGAAGGTGGTTGTTGTCGGAGGAAACAAAGCAGTGTTGAGCAGTAGGAACCTGGGAGAAGGAGAAGAGAAATTCCTCCCATCCCTCTGTCTTTTCCCCTCCTCCTCCCCAGTGGTATTAATTAACAGCAGCAGATGAGTGGAGAACGAGAGCCTGAAGGGAAAACAGGTTCATGTCAGGTTAGCCTACGCTGTTGTGGGCCCCCTCTCTTTCTCTCTACCTCCTCCTCTCTCTCTCTTTCACTCACACTCTCTCTCTTCTCACATGTACACAATACACAAACAATAGGAGGTGTTACAAATTGTAGAGATGTCAGCTTCTCCTCAAAATTTAATTTGTGATATGCTTCAAAAATTTTCATGGAACCCCATTTTAACAACTGGTTTTAGCTTGAATATGCCCCCTTCACATATTCAGAAAATCCATTCAAACCCAGAGCGCACCGGGCTGGGACACCCCACAACCACGGACACTCACATCCCCCTCTCTGACAAATCATTGCCCCAGCCTCCCCTCTGTCGACACTGAATACATTCCAGCCACCTTTTTTCAATCGCCTGTCTCAGGTGTGTCTGTCGGAACAGATTCGCCTCACCTTTAATCAATACAGCTGTCAACATCTGCAGCGTAATGGTTCGCGTCTCGCTCTTGTGTAACCGTGACCCAGAGCGTCTCAACATTGTAAGCAGAGGAAAGTGAAAGAATGCTCTACTTTCAAGTACCTTCACTAATGGTCAGGACAGTGGTCCTGAGCCAGCCTTGTTAGCAGCTGTAGCTAAGGTTAGCAATGCTCCAGCAGACGTAGCAGAGGCAATGGAAAGTACCAGAGTACTGGATGTGTCTGAGTGGTTGAAAAGATGTAGATTTGCCCCAAACAAACACTGCATACTATTATTGCTAGTGTTACTCCTACTCTTGGTTCCATGTTCTCACCCCCTGTGCAAATCATCCACAGGTTTAAAATGCCTATTAGAAGTTCAACCAAAGTGATTTTTGCCTCTCAAACCATTTAAAGCTAAAACTAGCTATTTTTAGGGAGTGAATCTATATTCCCAGGATACTATGTATGAACACATGTCTACTCTACCCATTTCAAGTTCAAATATTTCATAAATAGCAAAGGTTTTTTGTATTCTTTTGAGCAAAGGTTCAAAACAGCCATATAAACACAACTACCCCAACCCTGACCCATTTGATAAGGTCCCTCATGTGTCATACTGAGAGCCATACACCAGTGCTGGGGAACAGGGAGCACCCTTTGATAGGTTCCCACAATAGCCCCTGTCTTAGCCTATGTCATGTCTTAAGCAAATACAGTGCTGGTTCCCATTATGTGCTACACAGAGTTGGGGAACATAGGGCCGTGGGAACATAGGAGTGGCTCCTTGTATTTTACAAGCAAAAGGAGGAGTCCAAATATTTTTGACACCTCAGATTTATCCTGTGACCCCTCTGGGGGTCCTACCCCTTAGGTTGTGAACCACTGGTTTAGAAGAATGTCCAGCCCCCCTGGAGAAAGGCAAAGACCTGCTGATCCAGTGAACCCCACAGACTGAGTTCAGATTCAGTTAATAGTATAGTAAAGTTGGTGTAAATGTAATTTGCTTATTTGAAAAAGTGGATTTAGTGGATTTACTCTGTAACAATTTTTTTGTCCTGTTTCCTCTTTTCTTCTGCCTTTTCTTCCCCTTCCTTTCACTCTGTCTCCGTTTCTCTCCGTCTGTCTTTCGCTCCCTGCAGAATTCTATACGACACAACCTGTCCTTGAACAAGTGTTTTCTAAAAGTGCCTCGCTCCAAAGACGACCCTGGAAAAGTAAGTATTTCCTGAACAATGTAATGCGACTGAAAAGCTCAGCTTGAATTATGGTGTGACTCACAATGAAAATGCAAACCTATTTCAGCAAGCTTACAAATAAGGCAGAGGCTACGGCGATTACTTTTCACGTGTTTAGTCGCCCCTGTGCTGCAAGTATGCACATATTTGTGCATAATTGCACCCAGAGACAGCCATACTCACTTGTTCTGTTTCTTTCTCTCTCTCTCTCTCTCTCTTTCTCTCTGTCTCTCTCTCTCTCTCTCTCTCTCACACACACACACACACACACACACACACACACACACACACACACGCATACACATAGAATGTCTGCACTTAAAAGCAATTTGTAGCTCCATAACTGGCTGTGCTGAATGCCTAATGCTGCTTTCTCTGTTTTCTGCAGCTCTTCCGATATTGATTCTGCCAAGTAATAATGTGGTACAGGGAGTAATGAATAATAAGTATATGTAGGTACACTCCTTCAGATGCGAGGCCATTCACGCATCTGTTATGCTTTATTAGGCCCCGTTTCATTCTCTCTTTCTCACACACACACACACACAGTCAGAGGAAGCTTTAGATATGTTTCACCACCGCGACTACTGTGGTTAGGAAGCGGAGTCGCCACAGCCACTTCAGCAATGCTGGTTTGATAACAACAACTTGTCAAGTCCTTGTTTGTGCTGAATCGAAGGAATCGCTCAGACAGGGAAAGTATATAATTATGGCTGATCACTGAAGCTTGTCCTTACAAGATTTTTTAATAAAAGCTCAAATGTCTGCATTTCAGCTCATCACGGGGTCAAAGTGAGAAGCAATCCGCTACTTTTACAAAAACTGACAAACGAAAACTTTTCATTGAGCTTTCAAAACTCTGTTCATTTTGTTTTGGGGTGGGGGAGTGTCTCCAGGCTGAGGGGATTTTGGAGCCATTGAAAAATGAATTAGGGGGAAGAAGGTTTAAATAATTCAAACAAAATCCTTGGGCTTGAGCGGAGGCCCATAGTCTGCGAAGACACAAAGAGAGCGGCTCCTCTCCGATTAGCCTGACTTGGACCTGACCAGCACCTTAATTCACACCGTGGATCGAAGTGGTCGATACCTCGGCATGGGTGGGGAGGTCATCTGTGTGTGGAAAAGTTGAATGTACATGCTCTGTTTGAAGCCACAGAGAGAGGAGAGAAGCTAAATCATGCATGTGCTAACGTTAATTGGCTGTGTACTGTTCAGTGATGTGGGACTGAGAGACAGGGGGAGGAGAAGAGGCAAGGATGGGGGAGGTGGGGAGCGAGCCGTGTATGTGTGTGTGTGTGTGTGTGCATCTTCATGTGCATGTGTGTGTGTGTGTGTGTGTGTGTGTGTGTGTGTGTGTGTGTGCGGCCTAGATGAACCTCCTGAATTCAGTCTGCAGCTTTGGACCTCCTTGGGAGGGAAGAGGAAAAATGAAAGGGAGAAAAAAAATTCAGACCAGGAGGAAATCAAGGACCTAAAAGCAATTGATTTCCTCCTCTCTCATTGTATGTGTTTATTCTGGAGGCTGCTGTGTTTTAACATTTTGTATCAAAAGGATTTCAGTGGATTTTCTGGGGAAAGGAAGCAGGAGCACGCACCACAGGAAAACTAAACCTAGAGAAAACTGATTGGATACAGAGCTGGAATAACAACAGATACATTGGTTTTATCGGATGCGGTGGAGATCCATCTACTGCACTTTTTTTTCTCTTTAGTGACACTTCAGTTTCCCCTATTAGGGAGACAGAAGCAGCCTCAGCAGCCTTTTTCCTCAGAAGTGAGAATTAATACTGCCTATAATAGGAGGAGATACTTTTACATCAGAAACAGGTGGAAATGTTTTAGAGAATGTGAAGGATGTAACTCTGGCACTGATACAAATCAACAAATAATAACAGATACAAACTCAAGTGAATAATATAATATACAGTATGTCTTCAAATTTAGTAGGAAAATCAAACTTGGAATCATGGCACCACAGCTAAGTCATTATTTACAATAACAATTTCAAGGGTAAAATTGTTTCCTCATACAAATATCTAGGGATTCATAGATTCAATGCTTTTTCTCAGGAAACTAAAGTTCCTTGAGGTCAGTAAGAACCTTTTAAATGTTTTAAATGTCCGAGTTTTGTACCTTGTTTTATGCAATTATATTTTGGGTTAAGAACATAACTGCCAACAATTAGAACCAGATAACAAGTGCATTAATAATGCTGGATCTATAAATGTTTTGACTAGAGAAGGTTTTGGAAGATGAGGAAGATGAGTCCAAAGCAGACTGCAGTTGGAAGGCAGTGTGGTTATGGATCCAAAGGTCTTTTGAGCCCACAGCTGTGAAATTTTTGAATGACACGCTTTACATGCTTGTTTTCTGAGATATGAGTAGTGTTTGTAGGCTTACGGATACTGGATTTTTGAGGCTGATTCAACATATCAATATATAGGATTTTCAAAAATCTGAAGATATACCAACACATACTGAGTGAGACTATTATAGTTGGAGAAAACTTGTCAGTGCTCTCTGGTGGGTAATCATGGAAACACTGTTTCTAAATAAATTATTAGTTTGATATCTCTGTTCTGCACTCTTTTGTTACTTCTGTGTGTGTGTGTGTGTGTGTGTGTGTGTGTGTATATACTGATTCCAGTATATCTGCAATAAACAGTTGTTAGATATTGATATACTTTGATATATTTATTACCTTATCAGTCCTGTTTCAGATGCATCACCTAGGGTTGGCTGTTTACTTTATTAATTGATTTAAGTGTAAGTGTTTTTAATCACTGGACAGGCAGGGTCCTGAGCTTCACTAATCACCTCTTGGAATATGTGTTAGTGTCGTTCTGTTGTGGCATTATATTGCTTGCTGTAACCTGTCTCACTTGTGTTGTTGTCACTGTGCATGGGTGATCAAAGTAGTTAACACTGTGGGGATTAATGAAGTTATCTATTATGGTAATTGACTAATTACATTTTTCTCAAGCACCATATTGACAGACGATTTAGAAATGTTATTTTGGAAAATGGTTGTAATCACTAGTTACCATCCAGATATGGATTTTACATTCAATACATGAGTTTTCCTACTGATAAAAATGATCCTTGGCTGTAGTTCTACCCAATAACACAATTGAGCAAGTCCAGTATTTCTAACTTTTTCTTCACATTACACATCAATAATTGAATCTTGTGCAAGGCTACCTATATGCTTGATATATTAGGTACATTTTTGTATTGAGTTTACACATACTACTAGTTTCATTCTAGATCCAGTACTTAATCCACTCTTACTAATTTTGAAGAATTTTTACATCATTGACTCCTCAGAGAAAGATAAAAAGAAAACGCGAAAGTGTACCTAAACCTACAGAGCAAAGCAGCTTCCACCAAACACAAGATTTAATGGCTTGTTTTTTGTGGGGGTCACTCTTCAGGGTTCCTACTGGGCCATAGATACCAATCCTAAAGAAGACACAGTACCCAGCAGGCCAAAGAAGAGACCACGATCTGGAGAAAGGGTAAGTACCTTAACCATAAATCCTCCCTTTGATACTAAAGCTTGCTGTTTTAAAAGCCATATGATTTAGTGGTATTTTGCTCAGCTAGTATTTTAACTGACATCTCTACAGGCATCTCCAGCTTAAGGACAGACTTAAACACTTATTTGAGAGTTTGTCTGACACAAAACAATAATCTTACCTTCCTTTTTTAGTTTCCAAATTGTTAAATAAATAATTTCCTTACACCAGTTCAACTGTCGTTAGAGGGGCAGAAACCATGATTTTGCTGACAATGTGAGCATTGCCTGACAGAGAGTGTTCATGATGCAGCAGTGTTAGAAAACAGGGGCACGAAAACAAGAGATTGGGAAAAGCTGCTCCTTACACCTGAGATGTTACAGAAATGGTTATGTGTTTACACACTAAGTCTGCGCTATAATGATGCAAGGATAGACCAGCAAACCAGGAAGGGAGCTTTAGTCATGGCAGAGCAGTGAAATGTTACTGTAGGCCAGACTTCACACTGAATAATGCAAATCAAATCACAGTTTAAAACACATCAGCAAATGAATTATGTCATTTTGTTATGTGTCGTTTTTGTGATTCGGTGGTTTGAATTGTCATCAGCGGAGAGACACACACAGACTGTGGGCCAACAGTACCCACATTTGGAGGCACCTGCATCACAGCTGTAAAGGATCGAGGTGTATGGGATAGATCAGTAATAACAAGTAAAAAACCAAGAAGATGGGAGGTGACAGGGGTAAGAGGTTCGGGGGACACATCATATAACACGTGTAAAGACTTAAACACTCCATAGCCACATGATCAGCTACCTGCTACCTTTTTTTCCTTGTTTGAATGGTCTCTATCTAATTGTCTACTGTACCAGAAGATGATTTGGTTACGCACTGAATGGAATCTGTTAGTGCTATTATAACTTTGTATAGCTGCAAAAATAGCAAAAAACCTGGACTTCATCATGCACATTTTTCCTGGCTGGGTTGAAAAGGCAGGATTGTCCTTTCTTTGTACCATTTGATTGATATTGACGTCCTTATTACAGGACCCTCTCACACACGAGGATGTGGAAGAAATCCCTGTGTCTGATAGAAATACCCCATCTCCAGTACATGTGCTTGCGCTTTCTTTATGCAGTGTGCCATAACAGAATTGCAGCCTATAGTCTCATTTAAACAGTCTTGTGATTCTATATTCATCCAGGTCAGGTGGGTTTGACTAACACGTTAATACATGTTAACCACAGGCTCCCGGATCTGTAATTTTCAAGATGTCACAGAAACAGCAGAAACAAGCTACAAAATAGAATAGAGTAGAACAGTGAGAAGTCAGAAGTAGAAATGAAAATTGGTTCTTGGAAATTGATTGACAGCGGCCGAGGCTATAAATATACAGTATGTAACCCTGCATCAGCTCGGCAGAATGCAGCAGCTGCTCAGTCATTAACCTGAGGATTTGAATACAAAAGCAGTACAGAGCGAGTGCCATGATGTATCGCATGTCTCATATCACCTCCGTCTGCCTGCGTCCCTGCTGTTTCGACTCCGTCTCTGACTACTGTATATTTTGCACTTTGTTGTCTGTCTCTTTAGCAACTGATTAACACACTCTTAACTGGTGTTGGCTTAATGATTGAATTTCAATACTACTTCCAAACCAAACTGGTAGACTCAGTATAAAATACATTAAACAGAAGAAATTCCTCTTTGACTGTCTCTTCAGCTGAGCTTTAATGAACCAATAAATGTGCTCTAAGAAGATGCATACTGTACATCTCCATGGGAGTAAACTAACAAAAGTAATTAAAGATGCTGCTGTAGCATTTAGTGCCACACAATACTTTGATGGAATCTAGGTCTTCTTACAGAAGTGAAAGAAGTAAAAGAAAATCAGGCAATTAAACCAATGGTTTAATGCCTCATAAAATTATATCACAATCTAAATTGGGATCTTTCTTCTCAGTTTTAAAGCATGTTGCTGAGAATACTCACATTCAAACCAGCCTTTGGACATATATTTCCACCATTTAAAGAACAATATTGCATTAAGTTAAGTTAAACTTTATTTTAATCATTAAGCAAAGTTGCAGCGAGCACTCAATAAATAGCACAGCCACTGACTAACACAGATTTTTCAAGTGCCATTTTTTTGCTCCATGTCTGCCATTCTGCTATTTCACTTTGCTTTTTCAAATACATCACACATGAAAGAGACAGTCTGATTGAGACACATGATATTATTTGGCCAATCAGCACAGCCATCTAGTAGGGAATCATTCTGTTGGTTTGAGAATGTAGTGTGGACCCATGTTATTAAGGCAGACCAAGTATTAGAAGGAGGACATCAATTGATTGTGGACGTCAACCCTGCGGAAAATACAACAAAGACAAAATAAATAGAATATTAAAGAGAAAACTCTAATTCAGTGATATTATGATAAATACTGACATCTGGTATCAGTGCTTAAACTTCAGGTAGCATGACAACACTTCCTTTAGCCAAGGTTGAGCAACCAATTAGTGAAATCAGCTGAAGCAGTGGACCAAGCAGAAGACCTTCTGCATCCAAACATCATCAGTAAAGCCTGTTTCACAAGGGAGCTTTAATTCCAGTATGCAGGCACCTGTCAGTTTTTTTTTTATCACATGCTGTCTTTGTATCCAGCAGCCGACCCACTGAGGTTGTTCTGAATGTACACCCAACTATCATTGCTATTGCATTAAAGAAAACCCGCAGCGTATTTCATCGCGGCGCAGCACCACCGGTCATCTCCCTTCTTTTCTCACGCCGCGCCTCTGTGGCTGGTTGCACATCTTGATCATTATCTTACTGTTTGTGTGTTTATCTGTTTGTCTGCCACTCTCTCCTCTGTCTCTGCCTCTCCGCCTGTATTGCTGCTTTAGCCTTCCCCTCTCCAGGGAACTCAGGCAAGCGTGGAGCAGCAAAGTGCACAATCACAGTTGCTCATTGGAGGAAGAATTGAGGTAAAACAGAGAGAAAACGGGGTGGTGGGGTGGGGTTGGGGATGATGGTGGGGGGTGGGGTGGTAGAGAGAAGTGTGATAGAAAGGATGCAGGGGGAAGAAAAGTGAAAAAGACATCAAGGTAGAGAGAGCAGAGAGGGAAAAAGTCAAGCTGCAAGGGGAAGGAGGGAAAGTAAGAGGGAGAGGAGGGAGGAGGGAGAGTATTCTAGGCTTGTGTTCCAGTTAATTACCACAGAAGGCCCCGGGGCTGCCATTAGACATATTTTCTTCACCAACGATTTTTTTTTTATTACAAACATTAATTAATTCAGAGGCTTGTCATCTCGTCTTACATGGATGGGCCCTTCGACCCCTTTTCTTACGCCTCACTTGTACTGCTGGCAGACACACTGTGGGCTGTCACATGGGCTAAGGAGAAACAGGGAGGTTTAAGTGCTAAGATTTATAGCAGTGTTGAAGAAAAAAAAAAGGTGGGCTAAATACGTCGTACTGTTTTCATTGGGGTTTTGTTGCACCTAGGCTACACAGTCAAAGTCTTTAAAGTCTCCTGATGACAGCATCTGCACAAATGAAAAGATTTGAAGTTGGCAGCGAGGCTAAACGTCAGTTGCACAAATGCATTGTATAAATGTAGACAGGCAGTGTACACTTAGTTTAGTACCTGCGTCTCCTGTGCCCTTAGCATAATCACTCTCTTTCATTTCCTGTACACCTCTCTGTCTGCCTGTCTGTCTGTCCATCACCACTCAATTATCTCACCACCTATTCTTCCTCCCCCACCCGTCTCCCACAAGCCTTCCTCACTCTTCTCTTCACCTCTCCGTTGTCTTCTTTTTAAGTGCCTCCACCAGGGAACCGACAACCCGTTTCGCTGGGAGTTTATCATAAATTAAAGACTGCATTGTTACCAACCAATCCTCTTACTGTAAGCAGTTTGGAAAGGCAGGCAAGCTGTCTTGAACCCTGAAAGGAGTCAGACAAGAAGAGAAAATATCGTCCTCATTTTATTTATTTATTTTCACTTTGCGGGCGTCAATTCAGCCCCTCATCGATCTTTGAGTAGTCCCTTATATCCCCACACTCAGTTAACCCTACTTTAGCTCTTTGTGAGGACAGCGAGAAATGAACTGCAGCTGAATACATTTTAGATATGTGAATAATTCATGAGGATGGCTTGATTTATCTTATCAAGTGCAAGTGATGTGTCCACTTTCCAGGCTGTTTAAGTGTCTGGCAATTTAAATGAAGCGCGCCTCAACTAGTTCACATAGTTGGAGCCTCGGGCATGGTGGTGATTCAGGAGGGCTCAGCACAGAACCATGAACTTGCAGCATTCAGAAAATTCTCATAACCTTTGTCACATTCCATTTCCTTCCTCATTTTTACTGTCACCTTCCTCTGCATATTTCCAATCAGTGGGGAACATATTTGAAATACTTTTGCATATTAATTAGTAGGCAACACTTAACAGTTACTCTTGAAAAAGTGTATGGCTGTTGAAAGAACGCATGATGGAGGTTCATCTCCCTGTGGCTGACATTACACTACGTAACAAAGTTGTTGCTCGTCTTGATAAATTCAAGGAAAACATGGGAGCATACCCAGAGGAGCAAGGCAAGCATTTCCACCAAGATATACTGGACTTTGAACACCACTACCAAGGAGCGTATAACAAAAACATGATGGGAGACTATATTTGGGGGTTGATACGTGAAAGTGATTAACATTACAGTCACAAATCTTGGAAAAACTACTCACTTGTAAATATTTTGTTCATTTTTGTATAACTTTATGTAAAACTCAAGACCTTCAGACATCAGACCTTCTGACCTGTGTTACATAGAGTTATTGTCTGTAGTTTTTAATGTCTGGCCTGTGGTAGGTGAGGGCGAACTGAAGAAATACCCATGTTTGGCACATTATTTGGTGGTAAATAAAATATATTCAGAAATAGCCTATTAGTGATGCATTCACCCAATAAAACATGACATATTTCTCTAGCTTAATGTACATTAGCTGTTTTAACAGTAAAAAGTATCCGTTGATTTTGATATCGGTGATCGTGGCCCTGGTTTCCCTTGAAATGGTATCGGATCGAAATTAAATTTTGCAGTATCGCTCGACCACTAGTCTGTGGACTCATAAATGAAAGATAATGAACTAAGTATATCAGAATAGGTTTATAGCAGGATCAAACAGGTGTGTAGTAGATGAGCAGTCATGTTTTAATTTGCTACATGCTGATTTTTGGTACTTTCTGACTATATAGACATATACTTTTGAATGCAATGGAAAAACACATAGACAGAACTTCATACTTACACCACAGGTAACTCATATAGAGTAGATGATCTGATTAGATTTTGAGGCACCTCTGCATATATTTGCATATTAATTAGGAAACACTGATTTCCCTGAAATTGCTATAACTGCTTAACACAGGTAAGTAGTATGGAAAGAGAAATGTAGATCTATTCCACATATGGCGTAGATGTTGTGATATATTTTGGTGTGCCTTTGTGGCTAAATTCCCATTTTTTTTTAAATCTTCAGTTAGCATTCTTGATGACGAACTACCAGTACTGTGAGCATACATGTTCTTTTGTCATGGAGATTATGGTGGGACACAAGGCAATCCAAGTCTTATTAGTCTTTTATTGTTCACCACGTTCAGCTCCTGAGGAAACAGGAAAAGTGGCCTGTGCTGCTTCATTATTTTTTATCATGTTTTCTGTAAATTTCATCTAGCTCCCTGGGGTGTAACAATCAGTCCTATCGATACAAACAGCTTGAATTAAGCTGGGAAAAAAAGCTGAAATACATAACTGTCTTACCATGCACAAGTCGAATGCTCACGCTTGATTAGCATTAACACAGTGTTGGCTTAAGTGTAAACAGAGTATCACAGCCCTCAGCAGACAGTTCATCTTGTCATAGTAGGAAAAACACAGGTGTTACTAATAACATTAACAATGGCTCTGTTCTATTCCAAGTTTCCCAGTAAGCCATGACAGTGTGACAGTGAGTCAGCATTAACAATACAAGGAGCTGAAGCAGCTAAATGGAATTAAGCCATCTCTGATTTCATTATTTACACCTGCGCTTTTCCTACTGTGGCATGATAGGAAGCCTATGGCTGGTGATGTTCTGGAAGCGCACGTTATTTTGGTGTCTTCATTACTTATTTGGTAAGCTGTCATGTGTCCTGTTCTCCTACCAGGCGTCTACCCCGTACAGCCTAGAGTCAGAGTCTCTGAGAATGGACTGCATCATGTCAGGAGGGGCGTCTCCCACTCTGGCCATCAACGCTGTAACCAACAAGGTATGACACCAGTTTGTCTGTTATGCAGTTAACAGCAGCAGTGTAAGATATTCCCCCAGTCATGTTTCTCAGAGCAGAAAGCATGCTGCATTGTTTCCTCTGGTAACAGGCACCAGACACTTCTAGTTGTACATGCTAAGCCAAGTATTGTCCTAACTTAAAGATATTAAAAACTAGTACTTGTTTACTGTTGACTGTAGATCTGCAATGATTAGTCATAAGTAAGCTGATCAACAGAAGAATAATCAGCAACTATTTTGATAGTCCGTGTTTTCAAGCAGTAATGGCAAATATTTGCTGGTTCCAGCTTCTTAAAGGTGAAAATATGACCCTTTTCTTTTTCATAGCCTTTGGGTTTTGTACTGCCGTTCAATTTAAAAAGCTACTTGAGCACATCTTCTTTGGCTGCTGGAAGTTTTGATCAGTATTTTTCACATTTAGCTGACATTTTAAAGACAAAATGATGAATAGATCAAAGGAGGAAATAATCTGCAGATTAATCAGTAATGAAAATAATAGCACCAGCCCTAGTTCAAAGTGCAGGAAGCCACGTTAATTTACATTTTTACATTGTGAACTGTAATTTGGGAAAACATACCACACCTTACTAACTCCAAGCCTAAAAGGGCTGGAGGTGGAAGTAGAAAATAGAGTCTCTGGAGTGAGTGAGCTATGAGTGGTTGACTTGAGTTTAATAATCATTAAGTATGTGATGCAGCCATGTACTAGTCATAATAAATTGTGGATCCACAAATATAACATCCAGAAATTTTAAATAGCTGGAAAAGCTCAGAAAGACACTACTTTATTGGCCATTTACGTCTAATGAATATTCACTTCTTAATGATGTGTAATGATGATTATGACAAATGAATTAGTCAGTAAGATGTAGTCATTTGTACTTGCTGCTGAGAAGAATGTGCTGAACTTTGTCGAGGCTATAAATAATACCAAACTGGATATACATCGTATTTGACTGCAGCTGAAGGAGTCTCTGTTTTTCTCTTTCACCATCATCAGTGGCCTGGACTCTTTTACAGCTCCTCACTTTCTAACACAACCTTATGCAATGACACATCCAGACACACACGCACACACACACACACACACACACACACACACACACACACACACACACACACACACACATACACACATACACACACTGAGTGAAAAGCAAAACTGGGTGTGACTGTCTCCATGAGGGTCAGGGATCAAGCGGCAACTGGGACCTCTGACGCCTGTCTGATCTGGCACACACACACACACACACACACACACACACACTCACTCACACAGAATGATGATGTGTGGTACATGACCCCTTCGTCTGACCCCAACCAAAGAGAAAATTTGTCCCGCAGCAGCAGCAGCTCACATAACTCTTGAGTGTTTGGTCTGGACGTAATGCGAAGGTCTGGACTTGACAGCTTACTCCAATTTTCCATCCTACTCTTTTCACAGATCTTGACTCATACGTCCCCGAATTTGTCAATATGACACCCTTTCATCAGAGTTTTTGAGACTTTGGGAAATCAATTGTCACCTAAAAATATATAAATATATTTTTAATAACTTCACCAGTATTATACAGCCATGTATTTGCTTACTGTAATTTTTACAACTAGTTCATTGCCATTCAGCCACTAAAAATATAAAGCACTTGTTGGTTAATCTGCTTCTTTAATTTGAAAATTTGCTGCAGTTCTTTGTTTCAGATCATTGGAAGTTCAGTGCTACTGGGTTTTTGACTGATTCTCAGATAAAATAGATAAAAGATTTCTTTGGGTGGGTGGGGGACGACGACTTGTGAGTATTTGTCATCAATTTTCACATTTTGTAGAATCAAATATTCATCTAAAAGTAATACATAGCTAATGGATTGAACATTGAAAGATAATCTAAACAGCTGCTCATTTTAGCCAAACTAACTGCCAGTAGAGTGGGTTAAGTTACCTACCCACTATTCCTTAAAATGGTATTTACTATGTTGTGCTTTTTTTTTTTTTTTATTCAACATTATTGACCAACTCTGTAAAGTGTCGCCAGTTTTATTACATACAGAAGACAAGTTAGTCATGAAATTTGACAACAAAAAGCAAGAGGTCAGCATCATTAGCAGCCAAGAAAATCAGCATCAAGTGGTTATTGTGGCAACATTTCCCCAGGTAGTTTGGTGTGGCTCACAGGCAGCAGGTGGACAGACAACAGGGAAGTGTTCGTTCACCTTCACTTTGTCAGTTTGCACTTATTCTGTTTTACTCCAGGAGAGGCTAAAACTTGATTGGTCTTAGTCATCACTATACGTTTTGAAACAATGATTCAGAACAGCAAGAGGAAGACCTTGATGATAATGATGCTGGTGCCAACGTCAGTGAAATCCACCCACGTCCCAGACAGGTGGCGTCCTGCAGGCGCAGCAGTGTGTCAGAGCCTCCTCAATAACACATTCGCTCACTAGTATTCTGTTTGCATTGGAGAGACTGCAGTTTTGAAAAAGACATTCTTATAATATGATACTAGGAAATTAGGATAACAGAAGGTATTTTCCTTGAGAAAGGTTGTTATAGCCATCATTACATTCAGATATTGTAATGTTTTCACTTGAATTCCTAAATACCTAGTAATTGAAGCTCCACTAAGTCATGAGGTGCTGGGCCATTATCAGTTTTTTCCTTTCTTTTCTAATGCATAGATGTAAACTTCAAAGTTCTTGTAGACTACGTAATAATTTAGTTGTTTCTACAGTGACACAGAAAGGAGAATTACGGATTCACTAAAGCAGACATACTCAGGATTAACACTCATACTCACCACTCAGAAACACCTCTTTTTTCCACTCCAAGATGTTCTACAGGGTAGAGCACTGCCCCAGAGAGCTGTTACTCTTGTCTCACCCCAAGGCTATATTTTCAGATTTGTCTATACAATTAAATGTAGCCTGGAGGTAATGCTGGTGCTGTGCTTCACAAGTACTGACAGTCAAACAAAACAAGAGAAATATGATTCAGCATAATCCTGAGGCATTGCTTTTAAAAGCTTTGTGATCTGTCACCACTAGACAATATGCAGTAGCACACTTCCTCTGAAGTGAAACTTGTGTCTTCATCAGTGCCAGACTCCCCGACAGTGAAGTCATTTCTGTTAGCCGGTGGTCTGTGGGTCAGAACATTTAATCAAAAACACCATGTTTAAGGAAAAATGTTTAGGTTCCGGGCTTTTATGCAGCAACAGGGCTAATTTGCCTTCAGCACTTTAATTTCCATATTTCCTCATGAGTTGTCTCATAAGTTAATGGTGCATGTGTAACTTAGTGAGGTGGGCTGTGTTCACTTCAGCTTAGATGTGAATTGGCAAATGGACAAGATAAAGGAGACCAAAATGGGCAAGGAGGAGCGATAAAATCATGAATCATTGCCTTTGAAGAAATTTATATGGTGTGTTGCTTCAAAATGTTGGCCCTGTATAATACCTTTTACTGTCACGTTAACATGATCATGTAAATGTGTGTGTGTGTGTGTAGGTAGCTCTGTACAACCCTGAGGCAGAAGGCAGTGAGAGTCCTGGGAGTCTGGGCGGCAGCCTGAGCAACAGTCTTTCAGAGCAGAGTTTGGCGTCCGTCAACCTTAACAACCTGAACACGGCCGTCAGCAGCGGCGGCAACGTCCACAGCTACACACCAGTAAGACCATTTCTTTAGTTTGGGTGACAGTCTAATGATTGCTGCAGGAGAATTGATTTTTTCTCACGTCTGTGTGCACAAGGACAGCGGCCGAGCAGAAGCCGCTTACAGACTCTGTGTCTGGTTTAAGGACACTTCAGCCGTGCCGGTGCTTTCTCCCACTTTTCTTCTGCTCTCTATTATCCTGAGATGGCAAGTTTTAAACTACCAGCTTTCAAACTAAAGCGATCACATGTTCTTTATTCACTTGATTCTGACATAATCTGGATGATTCAGTCACCGGTCCAAACACTCTCAGTCAGTACAGAAGGTGTCTGCTACACCCTTAGCAGACTGAGGAGGTGGTAACCAGCTAACGATGCGCACACTGGATCTGCAGTTCACTGCTGAAACTCTCATTTTCTGTTTGATGTTCAGACTTTGCAAGCAAGTATATTTCCAGTAGTCTTTTGCAGAGCATAATCGGTGTGCCTAGATGATATATGCATTATTCTGTGCTGTATCAGTTGAGTTAAGCAGATGGCATGCGCAGACACTATTTCAAATTTCAAAAAATCTTTTGTGTCGGTTGTGTTCATTTACTAAACAATTTAAAAAATGTTCCTAAATAGACCATTGTTTTGCTGTTGTTTAAAACAGTCAAAAGGGCAATTTCGGTCAGTGCTTTCCATATAGAGAATTTATTTTGGCCCCTCAAATAAATCAAATTGCCTCCCTCTAAAAAAGTATTTATCATTTCAGAAATGTGGAAATGCAGACGAGGTGCAGACTGATTGAAAACTGTTTCTTATTGGTGAATGTTGCATTCATATGCACTCATTATTTGGCCTGTGAATTGAATTTTTCTTTGCAGCCAACTATCAGGACTGTTTGCAACCCCTCCTACCTCTCAGGGTCAAACGCCACAAAATAAATTCAAAACCTGTGGGGAAATGCTGGTAAGCTTTGGAAAAGTGCATCTATCATGCACAAAATAAAACAGCAGGAAACATCAGAGTCATCCTTTTGTGTTGACACTTCACCATAACCACCTCTGATGCATGTGAATGAAGCCCAATCACTCCAGTATTAGCAAATTTGAAACAAAGGGGCAGAATTGTATACAATTAAAAGCAGATTAATTCTGTTAGCCAGCAATTAAACACTGAGGTTGTGCTGTTTCTGTGTTTTTTTGGGGTAGAGCTGTGTATGTGTGAGATTGTGATACTGTTTATGTCTGAGGCCTGAGCCCAAAGGACATAACCAGTGGCCACCCCACTCACACTAACCATGACTTTTTACCAAGTCCCATATACTGTACAAGCACACATAGACACACACACACGCAGTGAGGTTTATTTAAATCACGTCCGTGCTGTATCATCTACTGTTATGGTGCCTACAGTCTTGGCCAGGGTAGAGTACACGCCAGACTTGGCAGACCACTGATATGCTGGGACATATTTGGCCTGATTTTACATTGGCTGTTTAAATGATTCCTCATCCTTAACAAAACAATGTCCTTCAGCTATTTGGATTGATTAGTCTCGAGCAGTGTATGTGTGAGATAATGATGAGTTGCCTTTTTATGAAGGAAGGAGTGGATTAGCCATCTCATCTGTCGGGACATATACTGTCCCATGCTGAGCAATTTAGAACAAAATATTTAATGTAAACAACAAACAGTTTATCATGGGCTCGTCAAATGAAAAAAAGTGGCTGGATCATTGAGCAATGAGCCTGGAGTCTTTCATTAACAGCAGCTGTTGACACAACTAATAACAGTGACCTGATCTCTAAATTTGAAATGTGAAGGTTCTTTGGTTAAAATTCAAAGTTTCTTTTCTTAAATTGACAACTGGGAAATTCTAGCATCAAAGAAGTCAATATTTTATATTTAGTCTGCCTGATTTCTGGATTTCTTTGCCCAAGGTGCTTCAACTATGGAAGCACTGATTTCACCAGTGGTGGAAGAAGTGCTTAGATCTTTAACATATGTAAAAGCACTGGTTCAGCAATCTAGAGATACTGCATTATGAGTAAAAGTACTGCAACCTAATGAAGCAGAATTACAGTATTATGAGCAAAATGCACTTAAAGCATCAAAAGTGAAAGTATCTGTGACTGATATTCTATATGACATTATTAGATTCTTAGTACTGATACAGCAATGTGTGAGCAGAATTTTACTGTTGTGACTGCTCAATATAGAAATACTTTAAACTACTTTATATATAGTGTAGTCCAGTGGTTTCCAGTGTAGGGATTAGGTCTGCGGTCACAAGATAAATCACAGGGAATGTGAAAAAAAACAAAGTTCTGCTATTCTTAAACTTTGGTTAAGATTGAAATATAGGATAGTTTTGCCTCGCTAAGCCTTAAACTGTTGTTTAAATGTAACCGTGTGAGAGATTTGGGGGGGAATGTGTCTTTGCTGGAGCAGCTAACAACACATTGACATCTGAAATGTGTCAAAGGGCCACAACTAGATGCTGTTTTTTTGTAAGGGGTCTGATTTAATCTTTACAATCTGTTGTATTTAGTTAGTTTATAATTTTTTAATATAAAATCTTTACCAGAAAAGCCTGAAAATGCATACCCTCCACTAAGCACAGTACTTGAGTAAATGTAATACATACACCTTTTATTCAGTCTATTTTATTCTATGCATTTTATCATACCATGCTGCTGCAGCAGCTTAATTTTGCCATTGTACTCATTAAAGTTACATTCCCTTTAATCAAATTATGGAGATTTTTATATTTGTGTATTTGACATGTCTGTTTTGTTTGCATCTGTTCCTTTAAACCAAATATAATACAATTTTAAAGGCCAGTCTCCATCCAAAAACATTTGGTCCAAAATTACAGCAGCACTGAAAAATCCCAACCCTTCATTATTTTTCCCTTGTAACAGCTGCTCACCTTTTTACCATCAATCACTTTTCCCCGCTCACCTCCCACCTGCATTAGCAAAGGTCAGTGCAATCTCATCTCGTTAACCTCTCATTTCTAGAGGCCATCTTTTGTTTTCCTCCTCCCCGCATCACCTCCTCCACCCCTCGCCCTTCTCCTCCATCGTTTTCAGACCTCATCTGTGGTCTAGTCCGGTGGGATCAGGGTTAGTTCTGCCTCATTACCTGGCGCAGGTGATACCCTCCTGACTGACGGTGATTACTGGTGGCATCACTGGCAGAGATCTCAAAGGCACCAAGAGAGTTGATGGAAGGGCTGCCATTATTGGGTGGAGGTAGATGTGTGTGGGGGGGAGATGCGTCATGCTAAGTTGGCTTATATTTGCGGAGGCACACTGATCACAGCAAATTGCTTGTATTCACTGGGTGGATGGTGAGGAAGATGACAGCTGGGATGAGATGATTGAGGGTGGAGGAAGACAGGCTGTATTCACAATATGAGATAGAAATTTGAAGCACTATATTTTGTTTTTGTGTGTTGATATGAAAAGAAATGAGTGCCTAAGGAAGGTTTCATTTTAATTGCATGAAATTGAATTTGGTATAATCACCATACTGAATGACTGAATTAAAAAATATATTTGTAGATTTAATTAATTTGAAAATTGAATTTGAAAGGAACAATTTTACATTAATGAAATTTTTTGAAATGGAATGTTATTATTATTGAATTTTACCTTTCTGTCTATTTTACAGTGCAGTTCTGCCAATTGAAATTCAGGTTTCTCAGTTTAGATTCAGCTACTAGAAGCACTTTGTTTCCCTGTGCTTTGACTGACAGGCAACAGTTCAGTCCAATGCAGCATCAGTGGCCTCACTGTCTTCATGTGGCCCAGTAGGCCCTGTGGCCTGTTCTTCTACTGTCACAGTGAAGTTTGAAGTTCTACCCCATGGTAACAGTGGCTCAGCCACATGGCTAATTGTACCTAATATGACATACCTGACTCAAGTGAATGACAGAGGCTTGACTTAGTGTCATGGCAACACTGGCAAAGTCTGATATGATTTCAAATTCATTTTCTGGTCAGATTGACTAAAACTAGCTAATCTGTGTGACATTAAGAGCAAAATTCAGAATGATAAAACCACTCTCAGGCTGAAAATAGCACAGTTTGGATAATTAATCATTAGTTTTCAGATGCCAAAACACTGCACAACAGTTAATACAATCTACAAGACTGCATTTTACAACTCGGTAACATTAACCACTGCCAGTTTTTTTTTAACGATTATGGGGTAATTGTAACTATATTTCCCTTATAAGTAAACCTCACTGTAATTAAAGCAGGCAACACTAAGCAGTATCCATACATACATTTTGCAATGCTGGAATCTCCATACCAAGTTGCTACCCTAACTCCTTCCACCTCCACGGTCTCCTCCTGTATTAGTATTCAGTTGTGTATGAATGTTTCTTTAAATATATGCTCATGTTCATCAAATGTCATGGATCTCAGGCTGTGTTGGGGGCAGGTTGTGAGGGAGAGGCTGTGTCAGGCTTGCAGAGATCTGTTCCAAAGCATCATATGAGCACAGCCACACAGCCAAACTATTATGTGTATTATTGCAATAAAATATTAAGACCTCATTGTGCACTCTGCCATATCCTTTGGCCAGTGTGGAGCTTTAATTGGTGTGGTACAAGTTGAGGTAGGATGGATTTTTTTTTCCTTTTCTGGATGATCTCTATAGAGAATACCTTTCTGTCTTTGATAAATTTTTTCCAAAACCAATACTTTCACTGATTTCCCAGTTTGTCTTTCTGCACTTCTCACCATCTCTCTCTCTTTCTCTCTCTTCTCTCTCTCTCTCTCTCCTCTCCCTCTCCCTCTCCCTCTCTCCCTCTCCCTCCCCCCCCTTCTCCTCTCTGTCCATCTTTAAGGTGAGCAGCCACTCAGAGCCTTCATCCCAGTCCCTGAGCCTTCAGCAGCCTGCCCAGCCTCTGCCGCCACCCCCTCCTCCCCCACAGCCCCAGTACGGCCTGCCCGTCCCAGAGTCACGGGACAAGCAGCTCTGTTTCTCAGACTTCGAGGACCTCAGCGCTTCTTTCCGCAGTCTTTACAAGTGCGTCTTTGAGCAGTCTTTCTCGCAGCAAGGTGGGTGCCAGCTCTCGTTTTATATGTGGATTAGTGTGTTCTGTTGTGTGTGTGCCTGTCCAACGTTTATTATGACACTTGTGTTCAAAAAAAAGAACAACTTGTAAACCTCCATGTCAGGCTTCATGCACATAATTAACTGTCAAGCTTAAGCTCCTATTGAAACAATTTAACATTGCTATCCTAGCAGTTAAAGCATTCCAGTATTAACCTCCACCGTACACTACTCCTACTCTATTGTATTTTAATAAACAAACAATCTGTTGTTCCGCATATCTGCATTTTACGGCTCGCTCAGTCAAATGAGTAAAGGCAATTAAGAGGAAGAATTCAACAGAAGGAGAAAAAAACTCTCAAACACATCTGCAGTCGAGCAGAGCAAGGGGTTCTGCAGCTTTGATAGCAGCTAATTAGATTGGTTCTAAAGTTTGTGAAGCATCTCGCTAATTGCTTCCTGAAGCTTTCAGGTCACCAGGCCTCCTCCCACTTGGACCCCCCACCATTCCACCACCCTCCTATCACCTTCCCTCTCTTGCTTCCTTCCCCCCTGTACACATCCATGTATGTTCCGGAGCCGGAGAGATTGATGCGCTCCGTTGAGCGCTGCAACTGCTGCCTGGATTTACCCTCTGACAAGGTCCCCTTCAATTTGTGGTCAGGGGGTGCACGCAGAAAAGATAAGACAATGAGAATGCTAGTTGAAAAAAAAAGAAAGAGAGATATGATGCCTACACCCAGAATGAAAATAAAGAAGAAAATGGATTTAGCGGATGCTTGAAAGGGCCCCTTAAGTGTGGGGCTTAGCAGGAAACAGTGTCAGCACTCATTGTATTTGGGAATTTGAGTCACAATGAGTCACCAAGACAGTGGAGCTCATCCTCTCCTTTGAAAAACCACCGTGTGTCCAAGACCACACACTGAACTGTGACTGACTCAGGTGGGGCTGCAGTCATTTTCTGCCAAATCCTTATTCTTCTTCATCCTCATAAATTACAGGTCAAACAAAAGAAACAAAATCAGACCGAAACGATCCAGCTTTATCAATACTTTGTCATATGCCACATTAAAATCAAAAGGGATTTGTTTGTTTGTATGTTAGGGTCATGTTTCAGTGGAATCAAGAACAACTTCTCGTTTCTTCCTGTAAGAAGTGACAGCTCTCACAAAACTAACTAATAAATTAAAGAGAGGAAAAATACAAACAGTTAAAAACTGTGCATAGGCATCCATTAATAGACAGACAGATAAAACAATGGCTAAGAAGCATTTTTCATGAAGTACTGAATAGCCACATAGCAGAGTGAATAAAGGAACTGGAATTAAAAAAAAAAAAAACACTTGTACGAGCAGGTAAAGTGTAATGACTCCCTGATGGCAGCAGTGAAGCACTGGGATGTGCTCAGAGAGAGTCGGTGCGATCATTGATTTCCTTATGATTTGTTGGTCACAAAAAGAACTCAAGCTCCTCTGTTTCACTTCACTGATCTTTGAAGAGATCTTAAGAGCACTGTTCCCCTCTTTGGGTGATAAGCAAAGAAACAACAGCAGATAAAAGAAAAGGTCCTCAGCAGAAGATTGATATGAACAACTTAAGAACAACTGTACTGACAGAAGATAAATGACATTTCTGAAGACAGTGCACTCTCTCCTGGCCACATGTAATGATCAACTCTGTGTATATATCCAGATTGTTGAACACTTTAAAATACTTGGAAGAATCCTTCACTTTTAACTCAGCTTAGGCAGCATTCAAAAAAGAAGTACCGTTGTGCTACGGGACAAAAGCAGGAAAAGCACAACTACCGTCCAACTGTGAGCCTGAAGAAAAGACTACAATGCAGCATCGCCTGAAAATTTAACAAGGAAGCTTCCTTCTTCACGGTTTCTGCAGCTGTCAGTGTCCACGATGAAAAGTAAAGGAGATAAAACACACTCTTGGGGTGACCCTATGCATCCAAGAAACTGCCATTCACAAGAATCCTCTGCTGTTTGTCACTCCAAAAAAATGTGGGTGTGTGTAACAGAAAGAGAGCAACTGGAGAACCACTGACTTGAACTCAATACATTCTCTAGGGTCACTTATTTTTGGAAACAGTGCCACATGGGATTATTTCCAAATTATGGCAATTTGACTTGAATTGAAAATAAAAAAAAAAAAAAAAAAAGAGTAGAAGATGCAACAGGCAGTTCAGGACATGGTATAAGTGAGTATCTTAATATATAGTTAGTTAAAAGTCAGACCTCTCTAAACAATAGTAAGAAGAATTCAAAACTTGAGGCAAGTCAGCATCGTCTGCTACTTTGTATTTAGTTTTCTGTCAATTTTCTGGTTAGTAGAGGATGTTAAATCCTGGCATGTATGTACTATAAAAGAAGTGTCAATCTGTGCAGCAAAGAAAGCTCACTAACTTGTGAAACTGTCCTCTGTGCAACATTTTGCCCTGAAGACACTGACAGACAAGTTTGGGCATAAAGAATATGCTTCTATGATTTGATAAAAAGGGATTTATAAGCAGCAGAAACTGAGCAACAAAACACATTAATCGTAATGTTCTTCTCAACTGTGGTGCAGGTAGGAAAAATGGCTTTCAATATCTTTTTTAGCTGATTAAATTATTAAATCTGCCAATTATAAACTATATTAGTGAGAGTGAATGTGTGGGGAAAAAAAAGCTGGGGATGCACCTCAGTTGGATGTAAAAGGGCAAAGTGAGAGGGTTTGTGAGTCTCATTCCAAATAGTTTATCTTTCATAGTTTCACTGTTTGTAGACGTTACTTTTCAATATTTAGTCTTTCATTTTTTCTTTTCTTCCAGCAGGGTTGATGGGTCTTCCCGGTGACTCCAGCCAGCAGGCCCGAACCGCCTGCTCTTACCAGCACTCTCCTGGCGCGGGGAGCAGCGGTGGACACCACCACCAACACAACCACGGCCAGGCGTCGCACCACCCCCACCACCCTCAGCAGCACCTCTCCCCTCACTCCACCCACAGCCAGCACCAGGCACACAGTCAGCACAGCCAGCACCCTGCACATTCTCAGCAGCACCCATCTCTCTCCCACCAGAGTCACACTGGACAGACCTGCCCTACAACAGGTGAGGACAGAGGTTTGAGGTAGAGAGCATTTTCCTAGCTGCCAGTCATGAGTATACATACGTATACTGTAAGTGTGGGAGTTGAAAATTTCTTACATTGGTGACACCTGCTGGTAGTATACTGTATTAGAAACAGCACCGTGGCAGACAGCAGCACCCACTGATTGTCCCTGAATGAATCAGCTGAAAGCATGACAGTTCACTGCAATTTTCTAATTTTTCTCCCAAGATAAATGTATGCCATCAGAGAGAGAGAGAGATTCAAAAGATACTATAATCATACAAAATTAATTTGCACTTGAAAGTTTGCTTTAGCCACATAGGGGACTCCTGGGTTATTTAATGATACTCTAGGATGTAATTAAGTCCATCATTTTGAAATATTTCATTGTTGAAATCACATTGTTTCCTTGAGTTTCGTTTGGCAAATGGCTATCACTTTTCACATATTATACAGGGTGTAAATACAAGCAGTCAAATGGGAAAACTTAATTAATGTCAGTCTCCTAGTTGTAATCACAAGTAGGAAGTATGGAGAACTTAAGAAGGCTATAAAATTTCTCAGTTGGATAAAGAACTTTAGACTTTAAACTGGTGCCAAAATAGCTCCAAATTTACTGTCACTGGGACTGTCTGGTTTTAACTTGTTAATTTTTTGCTACAAATATATGGATATTAATAATAATATCAAAGGTAGACTACCTTTGAATTTATCTGGTGTGACTACAGGACTAGCAGTGAGGGTAATCGTCTTCATGGAGTGAATTAATGCTTCCAAGATTTCCTGTTTTTGCCACTCTGATGCCACAATGTGAACGCAGCAATAAGAGAAGACTCCACTATAGCCATGAAATAATATAGAATCCGCAGTATTTTATAGTTGCTGTATTGATCCAGAATCTGAAAGTGAATGGATTTAAAATGCTAAATGTATCATCAGGGTTTTTATATAGTGTTGTCTCTTTAGCCTCCTGTTGGCAGTACAGTACAGTCTTTTCTGTGTACCATAAATTTAAAGGGCTCCAACTGTCAGTCACCTCATGTATAAGAAAAGAAAAACAGAAAAAGAACAAGAAAATAAACAGGACTTTTACTTTGAAAGCCTGCATGCCCATTTTAACCTATTTATCTTTTCTGCTGCATATCCTTTTACTAATTCTTGTTAAAGGAACCCACTGAATGTACAATATAGTATCATGTTTCATATATATTGATGCAGTGCAGCACCAAACAATGATTCCACTTCTCCACACTACCAAAGCAACATTGGTGTAAATGCAATTCACCCAACACACAGAGCAGGGTTGTCTCTGCACAGACTCATTGCATTTATATTATGCTTTTTTCTCTATACGGTGCCAGAGCATTTGATATTATAAGGCCTGGCTGATACAAACAGGCATCTCCAAAGCTTCACCGAGGCTTTTCCTCCTCATTCTTTGCCCCCCCTCCCCTCCCCTGTGTCTCTGCAACACAGCTCTCGGGCCCGAGAAAAGGACTATTCAGACATTATTTATCTAGGTTAGTATTCCCCTCAACCAAGCAGAGGATGAATGAGAGCAATCCCTCTGTCTTTGATCCACGGTCTGAGAATGTATTGTTGTTTAGTTTGTGGTGGTGAGGGCCATGAAAAGCATTTTCCTCTTCTTTTTTTCCCCTCTTCTTTTTCTGTGGCTGGAATTTTTCTATGTGAAGTTACACCACCTTGTGGTTGAAGGCTGAATTTAGACTGAGACAAATCTCATTTCTTTTTAAATGTGAATGGGTTCACCTCATTCAAATTATCTAACACTGCTATGCTGCTCAGTATCAAATTATCACTATAGTATTTATTTTAGGTCTGAAATAATTAGTCACTTAATATAAAATCAATCAGCAACAATGTTGTTAATTGATTAATCGTTTATGTCATTCATCAAAAAAGTGTTATTAAAAAAGTATTATGTGGTTCTATTATGTAGTACTATTCATTTCACTATCTTTCATCCAACCCAATCAAAACATTTTTTAATTCAAGTATCTTTTTTTTCATTATTTATTTCCATTTTGGTTTCGTTGAGAGAGGTAAACAACCAGATCATCAGTGCAAACACAATTTTCATATGTAGCAGATGTATAACAATTATCTTGGGCAGTTCCATTAGAATTCATGGCTCTGAGGTCAATGAAAAGTAAAAAAGGAAGAGAAACAAAACAAAAAATTTAACAAAAAATCAAAAACACAGGCCAAAAAACAGCAAAACCAAAGAAATAGTACCATATTTTAAAATCGCTGCCATTTACACCTTTAAGCCTAGCTTACATACACTGATATGAGGCAATGTCTATCATCTACTCTCTTATTTGTGGAGCTGTTTTAAGAATGACTAAGTAAAGTATAGAAATAATTTGTGTTGGTATACAGTTATTCAGTTAAAACTTTCAGACTCATGAGAGGATCCATAGAAATAGTTAGATACGTACAGGGAAAGCCCAGCTGTTGCTACTCTGGAGATTTTTGGGTCAATATTTGGTCTGTTCAAGTGTCACATAAACTCAACAGAACAGAACCATCTCATTCACAGTAATATGTCATCAGCTGTCCTTTATAATGAGGAACATTATTACTGCTGCAACAAATGACGCCACTGGACAAAAATACTTGTGTGTGTTTGTGTGTGTACCATCTTCCAATGCGTTTCATCAGACTGGTATCCTAACCTGGACTGGCTGAAGGAGAGCTGCCGCATTGCTACCAGCTACAACTGGGCTGATGTAGACCTCTCCCCATTTCAAGGTAACACACACACACACACACACACACACACACACACAGGCATCACTAACAGTCCTGGTGTCATCAGTGTAGACAGCATCTGAAAAGGACATTGATAAAGCTGTCTACTGCAGCCTGTTTCGACACAGCGAGAACTGATAAAGTGGTTATGATGCTGATCAGTTATTTTGATTAAACCATTATGATTCCTCTTTACACTTTCATATAAACTCACCCTTGAGGCACAATATTATAATATCCAGTGCTGTAATAGTACTGGCCTAATAAAAGTCATTATCCTGCATCAGAGAGGTTGCCACTCTCTGGTTTCCTTTCTCTCTCTCTCTCTCTCTCTCTCTCTCTCTCTCTCTCTCTTGCACACACACATGCACACACACACACACACATGCACACACACACACACACACACACACACAGCCTCCCTCCCAATTGTATGATGTGAATAATCCAATTAGGCCCCGGCTCAGTAACAGCCTCTTATCACGGTCAGCGCACAAAGCCGGCAACATCCACACACGATGGATGATGACGGCTGGTCTTACAACACACAGGCTGCCACTGCCTCTCTCCCTCTCTCTCTCTCTCCCTCTCTCTCCCTCTCCCTCTCCGTCCTCCTGCAGCGCTTGACCTCCCTCGCACTGCCGTAATGCCATCCTCCGCCGTCTCTGGCGCGCCTCCAAAGAGCAGGAGCTGAGCCTCTCATGTCTGTCGCTGCCAAACACGAGCCATATGAATTTGATTTAGAGAAATATCAGAGGACTTGTCTGTTGAATAGACGCTTGGGTGTGTCTCTTGTTGCCAGAAGCAAGTAAGAAAAGGAGGTGTTGCAGGTTCAGGGTCTCGTTCTGCATCGTGTGAGATGTGAACAGGTATGTGGTCAGGACAGCAGTGTTCTGTGCCTTGTTATCAAGGTGGAGCAGTACTGACAGCAAAATCATGGTGGAAGTCTTATGCTGGATGTAACGTTACAATAATATATCAAAGATATAATTTATTTGTTGGAAGCTCAGCATTTGTTAGGTCATTTCTGGAAAGGAAGTAAGTAAGACTGTATTATTGTCAGTCTAATGTGAAGGAGATGTGACTTTACATCTGTAAACACAAGCTCATAGGTTGAACAACACTGGACCTCACTTATGAAGCAAGATAGTTAAATGCTAAATGAAAAGATTAGTGTTCATACTTTGTTTTCTATTAATAACGTTGATCATGACTGGTAATTCACTTCTTTTTGATCCGCACACATCATATGTAGCTTCACAGGTGAAGTTGTGAACAAGTTAAGTTAGGAATTTTGATATCGCAAATGGTTTTATCAAACGTTGAAGCTGTTCAAGGGGAAAATTGTGTTACATACTGAGAACATTTGGTTCAAGCAGTTAACTTGAATCTGGAATAGCACTCAGAAGAGGGTATACCTCTGCCAACACCAAACAATCCTACACCACTGTCTAGCTCTTAAAAATAACAGGAAAAAGGAAGTAGTCTGATAACAGAAGTGTTTTATTTGTCACAAAACATTAGTAAGTCATACACAGTAGATACGAAAGGCCGGTGCCTGCCAGATCCTGATTATTGTCTGGATCTGCACCAAATCGTACACACTCATAGATCTAAACGCCATAAAGACATCTGATTTATTACATCTAGATCCATAAATTATTTCTTGAGAAACTGATTAAAACATTGAAAAATGCCCTGTTTCAGATGTTAAGAAACAGGATTTAAAAAAAAAAAATCTAGATCCACACTCAAATTCAATGGGTCTTTCCCACGCTCATGCCCCATTCCATCAAGTTCAGTGCAGATTGGTTCAGTGCGTTTTGTTTAAATAAACCAACAAACAGACACAGGTGAAAACACGACCTCCTTGGTGGCGGTAATGATAAAAGCTGGACATTAACTGATTGTCACTGTCCATCTTTCCCTCCTCTGTCTGTCTGAGTCAGGTCTAAAGGAAAGTATGCGGCAGGCTGAGCTCAACAACTGGTCGCTGGACGCCGCCCAGATGGCTGACCTGTGTTCCTCCATTAACCAGTTCTTCACAGCCACAGGGGTCATACCCCCTCAGGGCGCCACCCACCCACAACCTCAGGTCCAACACCCGACACCACCAGGGGCACCACAACACCCGGCTCAGCCGCACGGGGCCATGCACCCAAAGGCCAGCCAGCACAATCAGCATGGGCAGCACAACCAACATAACCAACACATCAGCACGGGTCAGTATGTAAATACACAAAAGCATGTACAGCATTCACTTTAATAGCCTGGCAGGTCACAACAGAATAAAACGTCCATTCAAATAAGTACTTCATTTTAAGTGGAAGAAAAACAGTATTATCTGTTAATTGTACTTAAGTAGTTTACTTTTAGAGTTAAGTTGCGCTGCCTGAGGAAAAATTCATATCTCCATTTTTGGGATAATGAAGAAGAACAGGAAGGAAAGAAAGAAAGAAAGAAAGAAAGAAAGACAAAAGAAGGAATGATGGAAAAAAAGAAAGAAAGCCAGGTTGAGATAAACTCTCCTTATATATTGTCTCAATGTAACTGAGCTGAAACAAGGCTGGTTTTTAGAGATCCTGATATTTTGATAAAATCATAACATGAAAAAGATATGAACTAAATTATTTAAAGAGGTTTAGATTTTTACCTGACAAAGCCACACTCTATGAGCTTATCTCTAGATAAAACCTGCAAATTGACTTTTAACTCTAGCCATCACATAAATCAAAAAGTATCCAGAGACTTGCTCTGTGACATTTTTTCATTTGTTTGCTGTGATCAGGGTTGAAACTTCAGGCCATGAAGCTTAATTACAGTCTCTCTCCTCACTGAGTCATTGTCTCCCCATTATATAATTTACAAGGGAATTATGGATTTTGTCAGCTTCATGGCAGCTGGAGTAAAAACATGCAGATATTTCAACAGCGGGAAATCCACTGAGTGACTGAGTTCTCTAGCTTAGCATAAGATGCCAGTAAATCTGTGAGTGCACATGATAACAGCTCGTGTTCTGCGAAGACGCATACGCATGTGGGAAAGACGGGATGCTAATCTGACAGTTAGTCATTGCCCTTTTGTCTGTTCTCCCACAGGGAACATGTACATGGACTCGAGACAGAACATTTCCTCTCTGATGGGCCCGCCAGGATACCCCCACATGCCTCCTTTGAGCAGCACGGCTCCCACCATGACAGGTGACTCCTCCATCGCTCTCTTAACAGGTCAGGAGGAGCCCGTAGAAATGCAGCGTATATTTACTGTGTGTGAGCAGGTTTATATGCAGGCAAGTGTGTGTTTGTCGGTGTCAGAATTGTGACAGTGCCTGTGCTAGTATCAGTCATACAGAAGTACTTTAACATAATGATCATGATGATGTCAAACCATGAGGAAAAGAACCATAAATTCAATATGAATATGAGGATAGCACATTCATTTTAATCTCTGCACTGACAACAATTCATAGATACATATGTACTGTATATACAAGGGTGTTGCAGACTGGCGTGGAGAATGAGTGGCAGTGGTACAGTTATAGCAAAACTCCAGCAATTTAGAAATGGGCTTGTATAAAATTGGGGACTGACAAGACACAGATTTAAAAGAGAATGATCAAATTTGTTGCACCCATGATTTAAGATTAAGATAAGAGATATCACTTATAACTACAACTAGCCAACTTATTTTCATGAGTAAAACTGGTTGAGTACCCCATTAAGATGAATTGTTTAATTTTTTTCAGAGAAAAAAATAATTTTAGAATATACAGAATTTGGTTTAGAAAATGAATTCATAAACAAAATGAATTAATTAAATACCAAGGTTTTTCTGTTCCCTGTTTCCTGCTGCAAGACGACCCTGTTCAGTACAATTTACAGGATTTTAAATGGTCCTGTTGTAGCAAGGACAGCTCAGGATGTGTCAAGATAAAGATACTTACAGTAGAAAGAACGCAACACACTGTCACAATGACACACACACACAAGTATCACATGTTATGATACAGTTGAATTAGCACCTGTCTATAAGCTTCATAAAGATACAGTAGCCTTACTTGCATTGGTTTGTATTATTACAAGATGTAATGTGTCATTTTTGTCGACTTCTTTTTCTCAAAAGTAAATCACAGTGTGTCACTGAAATCACTAAGATGCCATGCTAAGTGCTAAGTATGTGTGTCACCACATTAGAATCAGCAGTTGTTAAAACCACTAGGAGAGACTTTAGCTCCAGCCTCTGTGGATTATTTGACGCTGTTAATAGGACTTCAGCTGTTTTTGACAGCTGCTGATGTCCTTGTCATGATCATACAAAACCTCCTTTTCTATTCTAACAGTTCTTCTCACATATTTAAAAATAAATAAATAAATGAAGTTAGCGGCAACGACTCAGAAGTACTGAAATCTCACTCCCACTGTCTTCCACGTCCAGGTCATCACAGTCAGCTGAGCCAGCAGCAACAACAACACACGCTGCCTCCAGCACACTTCCAGGTGAGACGCATGCTCGCTGCAGACGACATCCAGGATGACTTTGACTGGGACTCCATTGTCTAAAAGAACAAAAAACGGAGCCATCGGTGGAACAGAGAGAAGGAAACGAGAGCCTGGAAATGAGAGTCACGGACACGTCATGTGATAACAGGTGAGGTATGGAACTGGCCAACCTGCTCCTTTCACCAGTGTGAAAAAACAGAAGACAATCCAACAGAAAACAAACAGAAAGTAACCTTTCTCTAATTTTGCTGGCCTTTTTTTCTGGTACAAGTGGTTGATGACTCTAAAGACAATCATTATTTAAAAAAAAAAAAAAAAAACTTAAATGGGATTGGACCAAGCCAAGATGTAAACACACATCATCCAAAGCAAAAGGACATCTGAAGCTCTCTGAATTGTCTCATGTTGATCCCCCCGCCCTCTCCCTCACCACACACACACACACACACACACAACACACACACACAGTGCCAACAGGGTTACAAATCGCCAAAGTGTTGTCGAATCGTCTGTGAATTATTTACCTTTCGTTTTCTCAAATCTTCTCTGTTTCCTGCTGTAACTTGTGTCCCATGTCTGCAAAATATGAATAGAAACCTTGTCCTCTTCAAAACTCCCTGCAGAAAATAACTTGTCACACACATTCACACACATTCAGCAGGTCAAACTACTGCATCCTTTTCTCCTTGTAACGTTTCTTTTTTCACTAATCTTTATGGCTCCAGTCTAAAGGAGGATTTCTGAAGAAGGTGTACCTGTTCAACTTGAATCAGTAACGGTTGAGTGGACCACCACCTGCTGGTTAAAACAGGCACCATTTTGCTTCCTCTGCCTAAAAAAAAAAAACAAAAACAAAAAAAAAAACGTTCTATGCACCACAGTCTGTTTTTACTTCATCTCTGTTCTGTCACAACAGACGGCAACTCTGAACTTTTTTCTGTTAATTTTATCACTTTTAACTGTCATTATGTGTGTGTGGAACAGTCCATGGTGCCATGTTCTCAGGGTGTTACATTCACAAACATCTTCACATCTCTGCCATTTACATCTCTATATGTGAGGTTACCTGTGTGTGTTGTACGGTGCCGTCAGTGTTCACTTCCTGTTGGCGAACAGCGAGCGTCTCGGCGAAATGTTTAAAATGTTCATTTGTCAGCTTATAAGCTAACTCATGTGAAATACTGTGGAATACGTTTTTCAGTAGTTCAAACAACAGCCACTAATTTAAATACAAATGAGACGCTGATAAGACTTGGACTTTTGTCAACAATAACGTGTTGTTTTCTGGGATATAATTCAGTTTTTCAAGGTTTCATAATTTTAGGGGAAAGTGCATATCACTTACAACCAGGCAGAGAAGGCCGGCTGTGACTTCACGCTGCCTCATTTAGGAGAAGATGAGCAGTTTTTTGCACAACATGAAGCTTGATAGCATCTAGTGAATGAGAAAAACAAAAGAAAACGGTGAACGTTTTTTATTTTTTTGTTTCAAAAGACATTTTAAAAAAATAACAGAGCAGCAAAAGAGCAAAGACTAAGCAAAAGTTTCAAATATTCAACTTTTTTTTTTTTACTGTGATGTTTAATTTTGTCTGTGTGTACAAGTGTGTATAGTCCTCTCTGATTTTTCCTTTAGCATACAGCTCCGTACAGCTCGGAAGATACACATAAGAAACAAGTACTTTGTTTGTATTAAGTGGGTACGCAGTGAAATATGAGACCTTAAAGTGCTCTTGGGTTTGAAATGATCTCAGTGATTGTTCAGATGGTCAAAACAAGGTCTCAATGTAGAAAAAAAAAAGAAAGAAAAATACTCTTTATTATTGCCATTAAATGCTGTATTACAGTGACCAGCATATATATCTTGTATGTTTGTGTGTTGTTGTCCTTGTAAATAACAGTATGTTACCCCTCTGTTTGCCCTTGAAAAACACGGACTAATGAAAACAAAACAGCAAATGGAGAGAAAGTATTTTGTTATCTGTCCTTCAGGAGACACAGTATGTATATACCTTCAGTATATTGTAAATAAGTGGTAAAAAACAAAATACAAAAAAACAAACACTTTGGCGTTGGCGTTTTGTGTGTCATAAATAATCTGTGTATGGCAGTTCAACAGTTAAAATCTGTTTCAGTGTTTATTAAAATGTCATTGACCATTTTTACTGCGCTAACCTCGCATCTGCTGTCGTTATTTCATCAGCTGTTTTCGTGTTTGCAGGTTTTTGCACAGAAACCTTCAATGTTGCTGGACAAGTCCTTGTGCTTTTCATGACTCTAAATATAACATGCAGCTTCAGTCTTTCTGTAGTTTGAATTTTCAGGCTAAAACAAAACTAAAGGAACTGAGAAAGACTTAGAGTATGGTTGTTAAGATAACTGTTGGAGATAACAAATCCCTTGGCTTTGTGCCGTGTTGACCCCTGTAGCTTGTTGTCCAACAGGTGTCAGCCTAGGTCCAGGCAACAGTCTGTTTGCCCTACCGTCGCATGTAAACTCAGCAGACCACCCATGCTCGCCTGTGTGAAAGTCACACAATGTTCTAACTGTATTTACGGCTCCTTTTCATTGGGAAAACCTGTTTTAAAAAACAGCTCTCTCTCGCCACGCTTTGTCAGCCAAAGATGTGTGCTGCCGCTTTTTCTTTTCAAAAACAAGATTGATGATTTCAAAGATCGATACAGATGCATTAAGGATGCTTGTTTCACTCACTGTTTGCTTTTATTAAGAGTTAAGCACTGTTAAAGAATGTAACAGGCAATATCTAGTGAAGCCCTTTTCTATTGAAGACACTTTCTTGGCTCTTACCTCTATGATTAAGGATCATTAAAGACAGCTCAAGGCTCTGTGTACTTTTCTCTCCATTCATTCAGAGAGCATTTAGAAACTTGTTGCTACAACCTACCGTCTTATTTTATAAGCTGTCCAGTTTGAAGTGCTTGTCTTGTCTTGATACAAACAAGGCAAAACACATTAACGGTCTTTTAATCTTTATTTCAGAATGTGTGTTTGCATGTGTGAGTGCTGCTGATACTGCTAACAGCAGTTGGCAGTGTACCCAGAGGAGAGCTGGGCTGGACCACGCGGGCTGAAACCACCTTACTGCCCCAATCCAGACTCCCTCCTCCCAACCCAACCTGCCCCTTGCTCCTCAACCCGCCCAGCCCCACCACCACCACCAGCACCCCTCCTCCTCCCCTACTCTCCCTCTCTCTCTCTATTTCTCTCTCTCTCTCTTCACTTCCTCAAAGTGGCCACAGTTCCTCTCTTTTCTCTTGTCCCTCTCTACATCCCTCCACCATTCTTCGTCTCCCTCCTCCAGCTGCGACAGCAACCCAGTGCCGGCTCTATCCCGCCTGTCTCCACCTCCGCAGGTTAACAGGATTTCAGGCTGCTACTTTTCCCAAACTTCCCTGCGAAGACTTTTTCATTCTAGACCTTTTTTGGGTCCTTCACCCTTCCCCTCTGGAGAGGCCGGCTGGTGTGTGCGTGTGTGTGTGTGTGCATCTCTGTGGTGTGTGTGTCTGGCGTGTGTGCGGCAGCGTGTACAAGGGCTCTGGTGTCGTGCTCTTTGCCCTGAGGGAGTCCCTAAAGGTTGTGACTGGAGGAGAAAAGTTTCCACCACGATGAATGTTCAGCTGCTGCTCCTGCTGGCCCTGGTTGGCCCTTTCTGTGCCTTCACACATGCAAGTAAGTGAACTCTCTGCTATCACCGTCCTGCTGTTAGCACACCGTGTCCCCTCTCTCCCTCTGCCTCCATGTGCCCACACCACACCACTCTTTGTCTGCTTTAATCCCTGCTAGTTGAGCAATAACACTCTGGAGGCTGGTTTCAGACTGAAAAATAAGCTCAATTTTAATTGATGTTTCTATTAATTGGCTATACGTTTTGTTACATTCAAATAATTTTAGACACTTGAAATATTCTTTATGTTTTTACTGACAAATCATGACTGAAAACTGCTTCTGGCATCTGCTCGCTTTTAAGTTTAACCCATACGTACCACCTTAGCTGAGAACCACTCCACTGAAAACACAAAACTCTGGGTGAAGGTGTTAATTTAACAAAGAGGGGGATAGCCTGTGTTGATTTTAAACAGATCCTCCTCCCTCCGCATGGCTGTCTCTCTTGTTCGTTTTCACATTACTCCTGAGCCTCAGACAGGAGGAAAAGTTTGATTTGAAGACACGAGGGAGAAGTGTGATATAATAGCAGGAGCTCTGCCGCCTCGTGTCTGTAAATTCTTGGCACTGGCTAAGAGAAGAAAGGAATATCCTTTGGAAACCTCCCAAAATCAGTGCTCATACACAGGGACGAAGGGAGGGAGGGAGGGATGGGGTGGTGGGCAGCTGTAAACTGTAACATACACCGTACACATTTATTCACTGGCTCCTCTCACTTTACCCCTGATTCTCTCATTTCTCTCTTACTTTATTCCTTTTCCTCTCTTTCCCCCCTTCCCCTCAGCATCTCTACCCTCTCTTGCCTCTCTTTATCCATGTAAGTCTCTTTTTTCCTTTCTTTCTTCCTGCTTCCTTCCTTTGCCTTGACCAGCACTGTTTGTCGGGGGGGGGGGGCAGCAGACACGGGGAGGTGGAGGGGTGTGTGTGGCTGAGGCCTGAGGGAACTGTAGGGCAGGGCAGGGCTGGTTTTGCGTGTGTGTATTAATAGAGAGAGGCTCTATATTTAAGAGGGTCATATGGATGAGAGAGAGTGAGAGGAGCAAGAGACAGGAAAAGAGAGAAAGAGAGAGAGCACCCGGTACTTGATGAGCTTTAAGAGGTGCCCCACCCTCTTTTACCCGCGTGTTATTAAACCGTGTGGCGTGCCGCCCCTTGGCATTTACCCATCTTTGGTGGGGTATAAAGCGCTACCACTTGAACTCCCTCCCCCCCCCCTCCCCCCTCATCTCTCCGCCTTCCTCCAATTCTCTGCCCCCTTCCCCTGGTGCAGCTTGATGAGTCTGGACCCCTGGGGGACAGGTTTGGGTTTTTTTTTTTTTTTTTTTTTTCTTTTTGGTGGGGGGGGGGGGGGGGGAGAGAGGGGCTGGGTCTATTTTTAAACAACAACCTTTACCGGTCGGAGACGGCATGCCTGCCCCATTTCCATGGAGGTTTACTCTGAAAAAGAGTCCTTAAACTTTCTGAGTGTCTCACGTTTTCAAAGAGAAGAAAATAGCTCACTCCACATCCTATGCTTCCCAAATGGGATCTTTTAGCTTCCTTGAGCCTGCTCACTTAACTAGCAAAACCCCATGTATCCTGTAAAACACTTCACCTCCTCCCTCACAATGCTGCTCCCCCCTCGTCTGGTCTCCTTCTTAATGAGTTTTGTCTGCGTCCCTGGGCCTATAACATCCCTGTCACATCTGGCCGCTGAAGGGAGAGGTCAATGCCCTTTGTCAGTGCCCACTTCTAGAAATGACTCAAATGTTGCGCTCATGCTCCAAATATGCCGGTAAAGAGGGACCATGACGAACATGCACTTCTCACGTCAGCCAAGTCTCATTTTGAGATTTTTTTTTTTTTTTTTTTTTTTTTAAATTTGCTCACTCAAAAATTTCCACAAGGAGAAAGAAACATCTGTTTATGGAAAAGAGGCAGAGGGCCGTTACAGCCCGGACCAAGCCCAAAGCCCTGACAGCTCGAAACAGTAGCAGGACTTCAGCTCCTGTCAGATGAGAGTGGTGCACCAAAAACATGTCTAAAAAAATAGCAGAGTACGGCCCAAACCAAACCTCACTGTGGAGGGTTTTATGTGTCTCCTCTGTTGAGTACATATCTCTAGCACCTACATGTGTTGCAGGGTGAGACATGGTGCAAGGGAAAGTAAGAAAAAAATGGAGCCGCTGACTAAGGAACACTTACACAACTGGGTGGGTGTTTTATGATGTGGGAGTTGGATTTGAAGGTTAGCAAGATTAGAAATACATTAAGAGGCTCAGCTGATAAAACTGTAGAGGTCAGGGGGTATTGCTTATGTCTGGGGTGTTGAATTTTTTTTTGGAAGAGTCGGAGGGAGTTGGAGAGCTTGGAGTGATGCTCCATCAGCATGTTTATTTTATCATTTCTGCAGTGGTTGGTGGTTCATGATTCATTACATTTAAGGAATTTAATCAGACTCGTTAGGCCTAAGATTAAAGGCCCTCTTGATCCAGGTCTGGTACCAGTTTGTGTCCCTGGTGATAGAGTCCAGATGGGATGTGCTGCATGTCCTCCTATCTAACTTAGACCAGGAGGGGGGAAAAAAATCCTACACGAATGTGGAGGCTCATTGTGTTGCATCTGTGATAAGACCGGCTGAGAATATTCCACTTCGGCCTGTCTCCTGCTTAAACTCCCCAGTGAGCAGTTTGTGGCACGCCTCAATATCTCCACAGCTGACTCCTACTGGTTTTAGTGGGGGGGGGGGAGTTTACGCTGCACAGCATCTCATCATAGCGCAGTGAGATGGGCGGGGGACGCCTATATCTCTCACATTTCCCTCCTTCCAGCGCTGCAAAAACATTCCTGGGCTGCGAAGGTGGATACGCTCACACTCCCTCGCGCCGTCTGCATGGACCCTTTCCCTCCCACACGGGACTGTGAATTAGTAACTCACTCACACACATACACACACATAAACACAAATGGGGGGCCTCCGTGACAGCTGATTGTGATCGTAATGGATGGAAGCTGCTACTCCCTCTTTTCCTGTCTCACAGTGTATATCGTTGTGTCCCTCCCTCACTCTTTCACTCTCTCCACTCACCTCTCCATCTGTCCCTGTACATTCATCTACATTCCATCACTAAAACCGTATTTGAGGGAAACTTTAAAAACTAGTGTCATCCACAGTCACAATTATTTTTCTCCAGTATTATTTGAATTACTTTCTGTGACCTATTTTTTACAGATGGTGTCATCACCATTTGTCTTCTACTTCCCCGTCTTCATAATGTTTACTTCATAATGAGTAAGAATAATAAAGTCAGAAAATATGTTGAATCAGCTCTTTAATGCCTAGTCAGTGACTAAACACACGCACATATACATAAAGACATGACCTCAGCGGCACTTACTAACGTTTATTGAGGGGCAGGGTGATTTCAGGCTGTTTCACTTACTTCACATGGAAATGGATGTGAGAAAGCACGTGTGGTCAAAATGATGTAATCATGGGTAAAATGACCTGGGCACACCACTGAAAAATTTGGAAGAATAAGAACAACGCCACAATTACGTAATCCCAGTCTAGGATTGAAAGAATGAAAAAGAAACTGGGACTGCTTCCAGCTTTGTGGTGTTGTAGTGTTTTTTGTTTAGTTTTTTTTTCTCAGTGTGGAGTTTTTACGCGGTGCTTCTAAACTTCTGGGGGTTTTAAGGTGTAAAGGTGTTTTAAGGTGTTAGGGTACACAGAGGCATGTCTGCATGTCTGCCCTTGTTGGTAGAAATCCTCACCAGCTCCAGGGGTCCTGTTCTGTATCTGACCCCTGTACTCTAAGCCAGCCCCCCCCCCACCCCCAACGGAGGATTAACAGTGGGTTGCCCAACATACACACAGACACCCAACTTGCTGTGAGCAAAGACCATGCAGACCATGTTCACGGTGAAATCAAGCAGCAAAGGGGAACACGGGGCCTGCTCCCCTGGCTTTTCATTACTGTTCCCTCAGAGTCCCACCCACCCCACCCCACCCCCTCTCATTCTCTCCCCTTCTCTCTGGGGATTCAGCCTTTTCAAAGGTATAGGCAGCAATAAACCTATCCTCAGGGAGTGGTAGAGTCACAGAGACGAAGATGAGTAAGAAATACATTAAAAGGGAACGGGAGGAGAGTGGGATGTAGACTGTAATAGTCTTACTGTGTGACTCACTAATGTAGCTGTATTAAGTTAGGATAGCCAGCACAGTGGAGAGGAAATACTACTCAGAGCTAATTGTGGGAACTGTACACACAATGAAGCAATTGTTAGTGGAGTTTGAGGGGGCGATTACACATAGCGTACGGCCATACTCTGTGAAGCACGGACCATTTTATCATTGCTTACAGACGTTCCAAACAAACAGTCTGAATCGCTGTTTGAAAACCCCCTTTAGTACTCAACCGCAGTGGGAACAAATGTTTTGTTATATTTACCCTGCCTGTTGCTAATGAACACACTAGCCAGCACAGAACTAGGAATAACTGCACCGGTTGTGAGACAAGTCCAGCCATTCAGAGTTATTTTTACCCTTGTAAAGTATTCTCTATTATTTCAAGTATTTAGAACAATTGAAGAAAACTGAGATGGAGAGAGCATGATGTCAGACACTAAATTTATAGGACTTACACAGATGCTCTTTTCTGCTCACTACAGTCAGAAAGTTTTCAGGGAGAAGCAGTGACTTCAGGCCAACATCTTGTCAGTGGAAAGTTAACTGTAGACCATAATTTTGGTGCCACACTGAAATCTACCTCCTTAATTTTGAAGCAGAGCTGTCCAGGCTAAGCTTTCAGTTGTGGCTGGGAGGATGTTGAACGTGGGGAGATGGAGTTAGGGTTATTGGAGGGAAATGATTAGGTTCAAACCAGGCTGCTTCATAGTCCAGACCTTGATGAAAGACACAAAGATAAATACACATCTTTATGCAGCTCCTAAATACAAAATGGGAGCCTCCATTTTATTACAAGCACAGACTTCTGAGCTCTGGCAAATCTGTGATGATTAATATTTGACAATAAGTATCCATATTTCTTTTAATAAATAAATATGTGACTGACATTTCCTCAAGGTGTTCGGTCCACCATTTCATCAAACTTTCCTGTGTAGAGCTGGTAAAAAAAACAGCAAATCACCCATTTGTGGTGGTGTGTCTTTCATGATCAGGCGTCGTCCCCGCAACCCCGCCCTCCAATGACTGCACATGTTAAGCAGCTGAGGGTTAACAAGCCTTCCCGCGCTGTCCTTACATATCAGCTTGCTGCAGCAGGAAATGAGGCAGAGGATGTGGCATGCCAGTGTGCAAAGAGCCCTAAAGACAGGATGGTAGGGGTGGAGGGATAGAGACATGATGTACGTTTTATAAAGTCACGGGGTGTGGTGGACACGCTGTCATGGTGGCCATGTGCGAGAGGGTGTGAGAAAGAGGAGAGGTCACGTCATGACATCATGTCATGGAGGAATCTAAATATTTACCTTGTTCATTTTGACCTTATTTGGACCCATACTGACAGACTGGGGGACTTTTCTGTGTCAGTTGCCGTTCTGTCCTGCTACTGAAATGAACATGACTGTTCAAGTGGTAGCAAAACATAAAACGCATGCTGCACTGTTGGTTTAGAGATGCAATATTATCTTGTTAACATTTAAACAAATATACATTTCAGGTGCTGTGTTTTCAGTAGTGAAAAATTACACAAATTATATATCAGTTTTACAGTTATTATAGCCATTACACTGTTCAACTTTTAGAAAAGGAATATTACAGACAGGGGGCGGCACAGTGGTGCAGTGGTTAGCACTGTTGAAAGTTCTGGGTTCGAGTGTGGAGTTTGCATGTTGGAGTTTGCATCTTGTCCCTGTTCCTTGCTATGGTTCTCTCCGAGTACTCCGGCTTCCTCCCACCATCCAAAGACATGCAAGTTAGGTTAATTGGTGACTCTAAATTCCCTGTAGGTATGAATGTGAGTGTGGATGGTTGTTTGTCTGTATGTGTTGGCCCCATGATGGACTGGCGATCTGTACAGGGTGTACCCCACCCACTGACAGCTGGTATAGGGCGACCCTTAACAGATAAGCGGTACAGATAATGGATGGATGGATATTACAGACAGAAATATATGAAACCTTAAAATGAAACAGTGCATTTTGCCCAAGCTCTTCAACATGGTTTTTCAGCAGCACCACCTATAACACAAAACATAGACATCAACAATAAATGTAACAAAAGCAATCCACACAAACAGCTCCACAGCCACAGCAAAGAGGCTGTATTTATGTATTTATACCTGCATGTGAACCAATCTGTGATTTTTCCACTGATTTCTCTCCCCAGGCCCCACAACGCTCCCGGAAGCTTTCACTGCAGAGCCTCATACTGACAGCTCAGCAGATGTCACCGCTGTGGAAACCCAGGCTCCGGAAGTGGACCTTACTGTCATCACCGGTCCCCCTGCAACCACAGCAGCGGCGGCCCCTGCAGAAGTCACACCATCAGAAGCTGTCTCTGAGGTGGATGTTCCGTCCACCACGGTTCATGCAGAGATGGAGCCCACCGCTGAGACAGAAGGCCCTGTTCCTGCTACTTCTGGAGCAGTGGAACCCCTTGTCACCAGTTTTCCTCCTGTGGAGACCGCAGCCCCCACTGAGCCACCCGCCCAACCCGAGGTGACGACAGCCGCCCTGGAAGGCGAAGAGATGCCCAACAAGGACGAAGAAGTTGTCGTTGGTGAGGAATGTGTGTGGTGGAAGTTGGGTGCAAACCTTTGAAGTTTAAAGTCAGGAGCTGCGTTTGACTGATACAATGTGTAAGATGAGTTCAAAGTCTGTGGGTCTGTTTGCCAGTGACAGAAAGGATTTTTGTGGTCACATGCAGGCTTTTAACCAAGTATCACTCCTCCCTTTCTTTTGCTTACCATCAGAGGTAATTAATCTTCTAATAGATAGACAGACTGCTTTTGATGCATTCCAAGTGTGAAAATTATTCCTGAAACTAAAGGGGCTTTCTACATAGTAGAATAAAAATAGTAATATCAAAAACAAACTGATGAATTTTTAAAATACAGTCTGAAAATGTGACCTGCTCTTGTCTTTTTGTCTCCTAGAGGGCCTGAGCTCCGGCCAAGTAGTCGGCATCGTGATTGGCGCTCTGTTGGCAGTGGTCATCGTCATCGCCGTGGTGATAGCTGTGGTGAGGAGGATGGGAAAATACTCGTAAGTACGCCTCGCCTGTCCTGGTGGACACATGTCTCACACACACACACACACACACAGACGTAGAGCTTGAATCCATGTGAACAGACAGTTATATTAATGTTGTTCACTGAGTCATCACTCCTGTCTTCCTCTAAATATGGAGTGAAGCTGCATGAGCTTTTAGTCATCACTGGCACGTCCTGTGATGAAATAACACAGGCAGTGATGTAATGCGCCATTTGATAAGATGAACTCGCATGCCCAACACGAACTGCATAGCATCTCAACCACAATTGGTCTCTAGTGCTGAACATGTCGACCTTCCCTCATGAGAGTAATGGAGGGCCCATCCCACGGACGGTTTACCCACGGATCACACCCTTTCCCGTTGAGAATACTGTCTTGAGCTGCATGTCTCGCTAATGATGAATGTTTCTTGTGTCACAGGTCTGCCAAGAACAAAAAGCCTGCAAAAAAAGACAGCGTTATGGTTTCTGTAAATTTCTCAGTTTGATTCTTTCAGCTAATCATTTTAACCCTCCAGCCATCATTGTCTCAGTTCACAGATGTGTAACAGATGCCCCTCCTCCCAGCCTCCCAAATTACTAACAAAAGCTTCATGGTTGCTGCTCTTTTGCTGACATACAGTCCCATGGCCCTAGGAGAAAGATTGGTCATGCATGGTGACAAGTGGCTCTATTTGGCCTTAAAATGAGCTTGTTTATTGACTCAGTGTCTGTCTGTGTGGCCATTGGTCATCAAGCAGACTGTTTCTTTTTGTTTTTATTTACATCAGCAGCTTGATTTGATCCCTAGACACAGAGGGCTTCTGTTTGTCACGAGTGGGGCAGCGGCACAAAGTCCTTAGCTTCTGTTTGAGTATTATTTTTTATACTAATTATCAGACTTTCTGCAACTGTTGGTCTATTTTAAAAATGTTTATTTCACAGTATATGATCTTGAAATCCTGTTGACTTAAGCTACACTTGAAAAGGGGAAAATTTAGTCCAATAACTAAATCTCAACCTCAAACAACCAGGCTTTAAAACAAAATGTCTCCCTTTTTCGGTTTGTAATAAACAAGCATCTTATGTAAACCTTAAGTTGTCTCTTTTTGTGTATTGACCCACATCTTTAATCTTTTAATTAAATGTACAAACTAGCTGTTTTCACTCCCCACTTTGTTGTCAATGTCCATGTGCCCTCATTATGGATAAATAAATTGTACGCTATAAAATGATGAGGTACTTTCAAATGAGTTTAACCTCTAACTGCGGTAGAAATTATAACTTTCCATTAATATTCCCATTTCAACTAGTGAATGATAGTCTGTGATTATCTATGCAAACTAATTTTCTCTCCTCTCTCTCTCTCTCTCTCTCTCTCTCTCTCTCTTTTTTTTTTTTTTTTTTTTTAACTCTACAGCCCTTGAGGAAAAAACCAGCCAAGCAGCAGGAGCGCCCAAAGTTCTGGAAATTCTGAACTACTGAACTGTGATGTCATTTCCGATCATTAAAACAAGCGCGATACCAGAACTTAACTAATCTAACCAGGACTCTGGACTGTAGCCAAAAAAAAGAGGGGGAGGGAGGCTTGTGTGTGTTTATGTATATGTTACATGTGTGCGAGACAAGAGGGGTACATAAACAAACATCCTCACCTCCCCCGCTACCTCCCTGACCCCCCCTGAAGCCGCTGATATAAAAGGCTCCCCCCCACTCCCTCAGAGAAAACAAAACAAGGTGACAGCAGGTTGTCACAAAGAATTTCAGGGCTTTTTAAATGCATTTTGTTAAAAAAGGAAGCGAACTAGGGGATTATCTGACATGTAGGGGGAAAAACTATCTCCTTTACAGTGCATACTTATAGTGACTGACTTAGATTTGTGATGAAGTTCAGGAAAAGGACACAAAAATGCGAGATACTGTTAAACAAAAAGGAATTGAAATACAGATGGAAGGTGGGAATGAGAAAAAAGCAAGAGAGACTGTTACAAATTCCACAAGATGTATATACAATGCAAGGGGACTACATAGTATACAGCTAATGACTTTCTCATATGTTGCAGTTGCATAGGCTAGCATTTGATATTATGGAATACACAGTACATATAGGCAGCCTTTAGGCGATTGTTGCGGCCTTCAAAACACCCCTGAGCACCAGTTAAAACATTTTCTCATGTAGCCAGAATCCCTGACATGTTGGCCAACTGTATGAAGCACCGTGTGCAGAAGTTGTCCTGACATTCACACTCGTGAGCTCTGAGGGCTAGCATGGGGCTAACAGGAACGAAAAAAGGCACCCTCATTTGCAAGAGTAACGTGACATTCTGCCCACTTTAACACTGACATATAAAAACCTAATACATATCTGTGAAATTTAGCAGAAGGGTTTGTGCCACTGTCTCTGGTATTCTCTAGGTAGTTAGGAGGATTTTAACTTTTGAAGTGCATTATTAATGTGAATTGACTGTACTTTTTAACTGCCACCCATTCCAAAAAAAAACAAAAAAAAACCCAGCTTTGTTGACTTCTGGTTTGTTCCATATAAAGGCTTTAAACACAGCCAGTGGTTGTTAGACATAGTGTTAGCATTGTCTCAACAATGTATTCATAGTACCTCTGTTAATAGGTAGATTACCAGAACAGCCGTCCAGTCATTAAATTGAGCTAACCCCAGATTGTGTGCACAGGATGACATTTTATAGTTGCACTTAGTTTTAGTGCACAGTGTTAGGCAGCAATGCCCTATTTTGTTATTTTTTGCAGTTGTAAGTGTGCTAAATGGGTGTACAAATAATGAAGTCTCAGCTTAGCTCTGCTTGCTTTACAAACTCGTTTAATATGTGCACTGAATGAGTGATGTAATGTTTAATGAATAGGCTTTAGACACTGCAAACGTTTGCAACGACATGTGTTTGTGTCCTCCCTTCTGCTTTGCCACATATTATCAGTTCTAGGTCTTTAATTTGTGCCATCTGATTTGTTTGAACCTTCTATTTAATTGCAGTGTTTTTTTGTTCGTACTGTTTCAATAAAAAACGGAAAACACTCCACAAAATATTTCACTAAATTTTTCACTGAAAGCTCTCTTTTGTCTTTTGTTCGTGAAATATCTCTGAATAGCTTTTCCAATTCGTTCATCTTTTCTATCCATTATCCTATCAATTAGATTACATAGTTACCGTGGCAACGCCTAAAAGTCAACACATTCTTGAGCAGCACTCCATTCACGCTTGATCAGGCCAAAATACTTGTGACAGTTAAAATCTCATGACACTTATTTTCTATTTCCAAGCCCAGCTCATCATTAACAGGCTTCCACAGGGGCTACTTCCAGCTGCCCACTCTGATTGGCCCATTTAAGTAATGCTTCAAATTTTCTAAAAAAAAAAAAAAAAAAAAAAAAAAAACCAAAAACAAGCCTTTTTCAGAGGGGAGACAAACAACACCAAATATGGACGACCATATGGCCTCGAACCGTTAAGTCGGTTGAGCCCTCTGACAGTTAGGTGTGTTTTTTATGTCATGTAGTAGAGTTTTTCATACGGCGCTGTTAAGCTGAGGCAAGGCTCCAACAGTAGGCTGCGAGTCGCACAGAGATGCTCTGTGTCTGGCTCCCTCTCCTCCGTGTGGTTTTAGGCAGCTGGCCCAACACCCACCACCCCAGCCTCTGCCCCACCGGCGAGCTTCATAGCTCTCTTTAGCTCTCTCTCTCGCCTCAGACGGCTGGGAACAATGGAGTCTTTTGAGAGGGGCAGATGGAGAGGCTATGGGCCGTGGCTGTGAAGCTGCTCGCCAGTGGCTCCCTCTCTCCCCTTCAGCAAGGGGGAATTCTGTGCATCGCTGCAGGGTGGAGTCACTTCCTGGGTGGGCCCAGCATCGATCATGTGCACTCGCATGCACTCAACAAAACTCAGATAGAGCCCTAAAGCTCCAAGTCTGTACTTGCCCTCTGTACAGATGAACACATGTTAAACCAATCATAACAGTCATGCTCCAGCAAAATGTCCCAGAAAAGCAGCTGTTAAGGCACACCATAAAAGTGTGTGATTCACAGAGAGAGTCTCAGTCAGATTCATGACACACAGTACAAAAGTACACACACACACACACACACACACACACACACATGTCTGTGTCTCATATTTAATTATCATACTCTAAACTGCCTGCTTATGTGGTACGCAGGCATAAAAATGAGTGTGTGGATGTTTTTTGTGGTCTTCCATGTGTGTGTGTTTAGGTTGTACATGTTATATACAGGATCTGTAAATACAGTATATAAATAATGTATGAACATTTATGTGTACATGTGAAATTAATCCCCATAATGAGGTCATCAGGATTTAGCCAGTGCACAAAGTTTCCCTCCCATTTCCTGTGCTCGTCTAGAGGTGACTGAAAACTGTCTGAGAGGAAGGAAGAAACCGCTCAGCTCTGTAGCAGACAGATGGACGAGGCAATATCTTTCCACTCTAAATAAAACCAGACCAGTGTATTTTGATTTAACAGAAGAATGTGTGTCTATTTTTGTCTGTACAACAAGGTTACTTATAGCTGACCGTGAGCTGCATGTTTGTGATATATTCCACATGGAAGAAACCGGTCTGAACCGGTCATCATTTTTATTTGTGGGAAAACTGTTGGTGCCCACTCAGCAAATTATAATCCTAACAGTGAAGAGAAAGCACAGATTGTACAACAATAGATAAATGAGGATTTCTAAATGCAGGGCTGAAAATAAACATTAGGCATCAGGCTAATTCTCTTACAGACTATGTGTGCTCACTCTTATCAAATTTAAAAATAAAAAACAAAAACTCTTAGAATAGAAAAAGTTGGTAAAAAAGACAAACTAAAATGAACTATAAAATCCTGTTTTTACTTTTAAGTTAAACAAAGAATAATAAATCAGACAATAAATCAGACAGTACAAATCATTGTACAAATATGATTCAAGATTATACCCCTCCCAGAAAGCAATTAAAGAAGGGAGGAAAAATATTTTTTAGAATAATAATAATAATGTGATGTGGTTCAGCTCTACATTAAATATCCATTAGTTGTATTTTTATGGTTACACAATCTCCCTCTCAAGGGATCTTTGATAGTAATTGTACTAACTTTATTTAAAACTTTATTTAAACTTGTAATAAAAACCCTGGGTGTGATAGCAGTGAAGTGGTACATTGTATCCAGTTCTCCTTACTGCTAAGTTACTACCCATCTCTCACAATATCAACAGGTTCTTTTATGACCCATTGTAGTAGTATCTATTCTGAGCAACAAATAATGCCTCTCAAGCAAACATTTGGGCAGCCGATTGGAAATTTTGCCCAAACACATTAAGTAGTGGAGCCAATCCCAGCTGATGCTGACACCTGGACAGGTTACCAGGCAAACTCATTTATACCTAGGCAAGCTTTATAAGCCAGTTCACCAGCCCTGCATGTCTTGTGTGACGAAGCAAAATATACCAGTAAACAAATACAGATAAAACATGCAACACCTTCTCGCTAATATCACGTCACATTGCCTGCAGTTGGCCACATCAAACTTGAGAACATCAAATGCCCTCAATTCAGTGCCTTTATAAAACTTGCTTCAGAACTGTTGGCAAAAATGCATTTGTGGTTTTAAGTTGATGCATCTACAGGAAGTGATTTGACAGTTTGATTTTAGTTACAGATAGACAAGATACAAAAGAATCTAGGAAATATTTTTATACCATGTGATATGACAGACAAGTCACTTGTGTAAACAAGCAGTGGTTTTTCCCATGTGTGTCACTAGCTTATGTCTGTGGTTCTTCATGCCAAGGAGTTGACACGCATGCCATCCTGTGATGACTGGAGCACTGCAGCAGTGTGCAGGTCTGCGTGCGTGCAAGGACTGCCACATGCCAGGCCTGTAGACTGCATGGGTTTGTGATGTCATGGGGAAAATGTCGGGCCATAGGCCTGTGGGTTTTGAGTGCTGCAGACAACTGGGTCTAAGGGTGGATGGAGTGGGTGGGGTGGGGTTAGAGGGAAGAGATTGGGGTCATGAAGTTAGGCGATAGGCACAGATAGTGCGTGTGGTCAGATACAGTATGGATGATGCAGGGAATAGCTGAATTTGCTTGTGTGTGGCAGCAGAGACGCGGAGACAGTGAAAGAGGAGAAGGATTGATGATGATGTGTGTTAGGTATGTTAAGTGTGTGTAGAGTATCTGTGCATATGGCGTGTTACTTTATGGGGGTCAGGGTGCATCTCTAAATGTGTGTGTGCGCATGCAGAGGTGAGAGGGGCAGTGATTCTGAAGGGTATATGTGTGTTTACTGGATTTTGGGGGATTGTTAGCCTGGGTGTGGTGTGTGTGTATGTGTGTGTGTGTGTGTATATACTGTCAGAACATAAATTTACAGTACAGTGGGCTACACTTGTGTACATATATGTACAGTATCATGTGCTTTTGCGCGGTACAGTTCGTATTTGTGTTCCAATGTGTTCACATTTACATGTTCTTCCCTGCACATCTGGCGTCCCGCGACATGAAGCAAAAAATCCGATTTCACCCAGTGACATGACATGTTGTCCAGTTACAGGCAAGTCTTTGTCTGTGCTGTGTGGCACGCATCTTATATAAGAGACCCTTATTGTTTCATACCAAAGTCCTGCTCAGTGATCCTCCTGATACACAAACAACATTGTGGACCACCTCTCCGTCTCTCCCTCTTTGTCTCTCTTGTCGTGTATGTTCATGTGTACGGTGAATGTTTCATTGTGCACAAAGTCATTGGCACGAACCGGCGCCCACTGCCACAGGATATGCTACCATGCATCTAATCTGGGGCACACTTTATTTCAGTTTTCGCAATCATTCAGTTTCCTGTTTGGTTTGCCATTTTTGCACCTTAAATCTAAAAGTCAAATAATGAAATGAAATAATCAAAATAACGAAATGATGCAAAAATCAATGCAAAATGATCAAAATAAAGAAATAATTTAAAAACAGTTGAAGTTTCATGTTTTTATCTGCCAGGTGCCAGTTGCCTTGAATCTACAGCACCTATTTATACCTTTATGAATGTATCAGTGTTTTAGAGTTTTGTTTCCAGGATCATGTCAATATATAGCACCAGGGTTATTTATAGTCAAACCTGGTGAGGTATTGCATGTTGACCTTAAATCTGGCAGTGTAACAAGTTGAAAATTTGATCCAGGGCAGATGATGTTTCACCCCTGTTGACTTCTTAGAAGAGGATGCATGATACTTGACATGTAGCAGCAACTTTAAACACACATTATGTACCTCAGCTTAGCATTCTCATTTCGGAATGTAGTGCTATAGTACATGGTGCCATTGAAAGGTTTTCTACCTAGAAATTTACTTTTATGTTTTTGATTATTAAATGATGCACTATGGTACAGTTCTGTGATAAAGGTATGTATGTGTTGAATTGCTTTCAGTTGTAGCAAAGCTCATTCCTACAACTTTGACTGCTTAGCCATGTGTGTGACATGGCTTCCAGGCAGTCAGCACCTGCTTATTCGATGATTTGACGTATGTGTCTGACCAGCAGGCACAATTGTGAACTCTTCATCATAATTCCACAGCTGCAATTGCCATCAACTGTGAAAGACATGCTGGAGCCCTGGGCATGTCCAGAGTGACTTGCTATGATGAACTATAAACAAACATGATCACAGTAAACTTGTAACTAAATTAGCTGTGCGTGAGAATCTAATACTGCCTACTACTGTATGTCACACCACACTGGCAACTTAACCTTGAAGTTTGGGAAGATTAATCTTAAACACAGACAGGGAGAAAAGCTTGAGTAAAGAGTGGCCCATTGTTCTTGATCTTTCATTATGGCTTGCAGAGGTCTGGCATGTAGCTTGATAACCACACAGCCCACGTACATTACAAGAGACATACCATGCATGTGCCATGAGAACACCACCCATGTGCTCCACGATGTCACAGATTCTTTCGAAGACACTTATGTTGGCATGATTCTGGAGGTGGAAGCAATGCCATGTGAAACCAGGGGGTAGCTTTCTGTCAGTGTAGGTGTGAGCTTTATATGAGCCAGTGCCTTGTGATTCATTTGACAATTGTTGGGGAGAACAGAGAACTGGCCAGGGGAAGGGAACATATACTGAGGCACATCATAAATCTTCAACTTGTCAGCTCAGTTTGGCTTCTGTTCTCTCAACAGCTGCATGACAGAGATGACAACTGTAATTAAAAAGATGAAAAGGACTAATTATAACATCAGAATTAAAGTTGCCAATGAAACATTTGTGAAATTAAATTAAATCAAGTAAAAATGTGAATGACTAAAACAGCAACTAACTTTTTTGCTGACAAACTTAAATGAATGAGTTAATCTTCTTGTAATAATACTATATACTAATACTTTATTATTTGTTAAGATTACAACTGATAAATCCAATTAATAAATCCATTAATTAGAAACACTGTTTATACCATGCACACAAGATATACGGTGTCTTTAAATGTAAATGACCAAAGTTACAGTGTACTGTTGCTATTACCAACTTCTTTACTTTGACACTTTAGAATATTGCGCCCTCTACAGGTCAAATCAATATACTGCATGGGTTAAGTTCTGAAATAAAATATGAGGGATGGCCGTTTTACAAAGTTCACGCATTTTAAAAATTCATTATATACGTATTTGTCAAGGCACTTAGTACGTAGAACTAATTATTCAAATGCAAGTCTATTTGAAAATCCAAATGCATTTTTGAGAACAAGAAGAAGTTGTAGATAATCAAAATGTGACACTCACGAAACGTAAAGTTTCAACATGTAGCCTGTGGGTATGTTTCTGGCCCTGGCTGTATAGCATGGATTATAACACGGTGTACAGGCTATGGTTTTAATTAGGAGTTCCTTTTTCTCAATTTTAGATTCAACATAAATTGTTGAAAAGACAGTATTGGTATTTATAATTTTTATTGTAGTTTCGAATATCTAATATTTCAGCCTACAACACTGTCTGTACATTTTAATAACAATTTATCCCGGGTGGTAGTGATGCGCCAGCGTTCTCATTTTTGTCTGAAGGTACAGCTGCCTTTGCGATAATGTTTTTTTTTTTTTTTTTTTTTTTTTTTTTTTTCCCAACGTCCTAACAAACCTGTTGCTGATTGGCCCAAATTTAACATCCACATCCTCTGACCAATGAGAACTCCAGAACCTTGTTGGTGCATTAAGGAAGAAAAAACACACAGGGAGAACTGTCCACAACCTGCACAAGAGGATTATTTCAAACCCTTCCATGGCAGTTTGGCTGTAAACACAAGTATGTACGGAAACTATAACGTGCAGTAGTTTTGGCGTTCGTAACGGTCGTGTCGAGAATTCTATCCTAAATGTAGCTAGGGCTTGTGAGCTAGCATTGTAGCTAGCAGTATATTGTTAATGCTTTAACGGCGATAACAGCTGATTTCTTTCACTTGGTAAGTGAAGCCTTGTCAAAGGACCTTGACGGTTTTAAGTATGTAATTTGTTTGTGACTCTCTAGTATTTTGAGGACAGCGGAAAGGCTGTTTTAGAGAAGCTAGTTGACCTTTCAGTGGACGAGCTAGCAGCCTCTATAGCAAAACAGTAATGTGACGACGTGTTGTGTGACCAGTTAGCAATGGTGCAAGGACGGGGGAGCGTCATCAAACCAGGTGAAGCTGATGCGTGTTAACGCACCCCAAAGCCAAACCGACTTTTAATGTTGAGATAAAACTGGTAACTATTTTTGCTATAAATTCCTTTTATGTGTAATTGGTGTTAAATTAGCCTGTTGCAGAGGAGATGGGTGAAAATAGAAAGTGAATATGAAGAAACTGGCTCCAATAATTAAATATGTACAGGCCCCTGAATTGTGTTGGAACAATGTTCGGTTATGCCAATATGATATCGTGACTGATTCCATTTCACAGTACAACAGGAAATCATCAGAGGATTGTCTTTTAAAATAATAGAATCACGTGTGTATAAACACAACTTAGTATTTGTATTTGTATTTGTTTACATTTTCTCTGCGTCTAGTAGTGCCTGAAAACCAAACTGCGTTAGTAATGGAATACATATGCAGGATAAAAAATAATATTTTGTGCATTGTTGCGAGCAAACATAAACAGATAACTGAAATAAAAATTGAGTGAAACAGATTTTGATGCCGTAAGCATTCAACAGCACCACAGTTCTGGCACACATGAGGGGCCTGCCATTTTGTCCTACAAGCTGTAGATGATTGTCAAAATGCACCAAAAATGTATCTTTTTACATTTTTTTTTCATAAGGAACGGTACTGACAGGCAACTATTTTAAAAACTGAGAATGATTAAGGTGTTTTGTCAGGTGTGTGAATGTGTGGAGTCAGTGGAGCAGGTGGTGTTAAGTATACCAGGGTAAATGAGGTAATCATAAGGGACTGCTTAGCTGTATTATGGAACTGTATTCACTGTTGGCAACTGGTAATTAAAAGGAAAACACTTTCTGTATTAACTCAGTTAGCAGTGCTAGAGAGAGTGGGTTCATTAGGTTATGCTGCATTTGCTGGTTCATAATATAACCTTGATATGCTTGAGAGACATTAGCATAAGTTAACAAGGCAGGACTGAAGGCTTATTCAGTAGCTAAATGACCAAAGAGATAAAGTACACTGTGCTTAACTACTCCCACACCACAGCCGCTTCTCACATCATCCAGTTTGGTCACGTTATATAGTTTTATTAATTTTTTTTTTCATGTGTGCTTTGCTGTTTTCTCTCTTCCTCCAGCAAAAGACAAGACCCTCAGTGTTCATTTGTCAAACAAAATATGCCTTTTACTCTGCACTGACCACTAAAATGGTAAGATGGTGTGATAAGAATGCTACAGATTACTGTAATTTAATGTTGACTCACTGTTGTTTTTTCCAGTAAATGTTTTGGATCCAGAGTCTCTTCACGGTTGAATTTACGTAGCTTTTAGATATTACAGATAAGGAATGGCCTGCTCTACAGTAATGCTTAGGACTGATGCAATATGCCCAAACAAAGTACAAAGTACAGACCAAGATTATGAAAAAAATATCATTGTGGTATGATATTAGAATTTCATTATCATCTGTAGAATATAATACTGTTATAGTACTATTGTAATACAATAGTCTTTTGAGAGTTGCATCGGGTGTTGGAAATAAAAATCATGATCATATCTAAATAAAAATACAAGAATTACTATTATTGCTATTATTAGTAATAATTAATTTTAGGCAGCACCTTTTAATGAATGCATTGCAGCTTTATCCATAATAAATTGTATAATAATAAATTGATGAATAAAACAACTTAAGTAGCAGTTTAACTAGTTTTGAACAACAAGATTTGTACTGTAGTGTAAAGTTTAAATGATTAGACTGATTAGAAGTGTTTATGATGGACATTTAAGTCAATTTGTTGGCATTCTTAAATGGCACTTCAGCTATATAACGTGTTGGTTTGCTAAACTGCAATATCTTCTTCATCAATTCAACAGGTATAACAACTGTCAAGAGTCCTGTGTGAGAAACTTCCTTCAGAGAACTGGATAAAACCTCCACCGAAGATGGAGAACTCTCCTCACTTGTACTTTTCTGAAATTGGAGACAATGAGGATGTAGAAGAGGAGGGGGAGGATCAGGAGGAGGAGGAGGAGGAGGAGGAGGAGGAGAAGGAGGCGATTCATCAAGAGGAAACTAACATGGAGCCAGACACAATCAAGTCTCTAGACCCAGATCTTCACACACATCCCAAGCAGGTTACTGAGAAAGTTGGGGACTCTTTCCCCTGCCAGCACTGTGAGAGATGTTTTACCAGCAAACAAGGCTTGGAGCGTCACATGCACATCCATGCTTTTGCAAACAATGAGACACATGCATACAAAAGCAATAAGAGCAACATGTCTCTTGGTTCAAATCTAGGTCAGCTGCAGCATGAGAAGACTCTGGATTCAGTAGGTTCAGTCATGCAACCTTGTACTTCATCCCCCACTAACTCTAATACTTCAGTTTTGTCAGATGAAGACCACATTGCTCAGCCAGACAAACAAGGAGTATTAGATGGCCATCATGCTTGCAAGTACTGTGAAAAGATATTCACGACGTATACCAGCAAGCGACGACATGAGCGCAGGAGTCACGAGCAGGACCTGCACACACATGTGGAGAAAACCCAGCTGCCACAGGAGGAAAGTCTTCAAACGATCCCCAGTGAAACGTCTCAACAGGAAACACAGCTTGGTGACGACACAGCACCTGCAGCTCCTCTGAAAAATGATGGGGAACACACAGAACAATACATGCTGGATGTCTCTAGCAATATTTCAGAGAATCTCAGCTTTTACATTGATGGAAAAATAGTGTCAACAAGTACTGTGAGTAGCTGTGAAGCAGCTGAGGTTCATTCAGGGTCCTCAACACTTGTTGGACTTGATGCCCTGATTCTAGACCCAGCCCAAATCAGCCAGGTTTTAAATACTGATTCAGTTACAGGCAAAGAGATACCCGGTCAACCACTGGCTAAGAGAAGAACAGCTACACCACCTCTTTTACCACAAATTAAAACTGAACTGGAGTCTGAGGTGGTGGTGTCCTCTTCCTCATCATCACTCGTATCTTCTTTAATTGAGAATATACTTCCTCAGAATACAGAGTCCACAGTTGTGCAGAAGGAAAGAACTGTGTTTCTGTCTCCTAAGCTGAAGCAGCTCCTGGAGAAGCAGGATGGCCTTAAACCTACACTTGCCCTGATCACAGATGGCCAGAAGCCTTGTTCACCTGTCTCTCTCTCTGTCCTGCCCACTGGAACAGGAAGATTTAAAAGAAGAACTGGATCTCCAACTAGCTCTCCACAGCAAAACCCAACATCCCATGAGGAAACGCTAATGCCAGATACAGGAAATTTTGATGCTTTAGGTACAGGACACATGGAGACCCAGCAGACCTCACCTGTGCACCTAACAGTCAGCGAGAAGGATGACACAGCACCATCTGTAGAGGAGCCAGCTGTGAAGCCTGTCTTGACAGAGAGCTGGCCCCCCATGACTGGCGGTAATTCCTGTAACCAGCAACCACTGGATCTCTCTAATACAGTCAAAAGAAATGAAGATGTAGCTTTAGCTGATGCTGTGCTGGATTTGAGTTTGCAAAAGAAGAGCCTTGGTGAATCAGAACTGACATTTAGTTTAGTTTCACAGGCAGTTTTGAAAGAAGGAAAACCAAATACACGCATGGCGGAAAAAGCCTTAATGAATGTTGGAGAGCAAAATGTAAACCTGGGGAATCCTGAGACTCCCCTAGTCACAGATTTTACCATAGTCACAGGTTCTGATGTGGTGACCCCAGTGGAACCTGTAGCAGAAAGTCTTGTTTATGGACTTGCCCTACCCCCCAATTCTCTGACTCCATCATCCGCCTCCCTCACCCCTGTTACCTTGCAGCCAGCTTCACCGTGCACTATAGCATTTGCCTCCCCAGCCTCACACACCGTGCTCCCTGCTGCTCCTTCATTAATCACAGTTTTGGCACCACCACCACCCATTTCTAACCCCTCAAGTCAACCAATCCAGGTATTAGCCCCAAATATATCTCCTGAGTCCTTGGTAATCTGCACAGAAAATGCATTAAATTCTTCAGAGTGTGATTTAACTACTGCATTTGCCGCTACAAATTCTGCAAACCTTGTCACTCTCTCCCAGCCCCTTGACCCAACTTTAAATCTACCCAGCCACATGTTTCTCACTGATCAGATCGCTCTCAATCCACCTATTGTTGACTCCACTCCTGTGTCAGAAGTGCCATTCACACCTACTGTAACTTTAAATGACTCTCTCATCAACTCTTATAACATTACCAGCAACACAGTGTTGATAGAGTGCACAATAGCTCTTGAAGCCCCAGGGAGTGTAGTCCCTGCTGCAATTACCTTACAAGAAAACACTGCTGAGGCTCCAGTACCTACACAGATGGTTGTTAATCACATAGAACAGCAACAGATTGTATCAGTGCCCAACCCTCAGACTGCGGACCCAACTATTCTTGTGTCCTCCATCGAAGAATCAGTAACTCTGTCCACCACTGCCTCAGTGGTGTCTGATTGTCCTTCTGTGGGTGAATTGAGTGCCGACCCAGAGCCTGCTGTGAATGCAGAGCCACCAACCACAAAAGAGGAGGAAGTTGACACTACTGTTACCTTACCTGAAATACCATCTAAAATCTCACCCCCTTCTGAGAAAGCTGAAGAGGATGAATCCTCCAATAACACACCAAGTGATGCACAACAGCAAACTTTCACCAAGAATTTCATCTGCAATGTGTGTGATAAGCTTTTCCATTCAATGAAAGAACTAAGCCATCATGTAGGTGACCATGCTGATGAATGGCCCTACAAATGTGAATTCTGCGTGCTGCTCTTCGGCAAGCCCTCTGCTTTGCTTGACCATCGATCGAGCCTCCACTGGTGTTGGCAAGACTTACGTTTGCAGTGCATGCACAAAAGAATTTGTCTACCTTTGTAATTTGAAACAGCATCAGGAGGAATTACATCCTGGCCAGCAGTGTACATACACAGAAGAGGAAAAGGGAAAACTGAGACCTCAGAATTACAACAACTCAACAAAGGTCAGCACTGAACCTTTAGTGCCTGATGCTCCAGAGGAGCCCAAGAAGCAGGTGAAAAAGGAGGAAGGTGAAGTGGATGTAGCTGCTGAGGAGCTGTTTACGACAATAAAAATCATGGCCTCAGATGGAGGTAAAATCAAAGGGCCCGATGTTCGTCTTGGCATTAATCAACACTACCCCAGCTTCAAGCCTCCTCCATTTCCTTACCATAACCGATCACCGGCAGCCTCACTGGCTTCAGCCACAAACTTCACCACCCACAACATCCCACAAACGTTTAGTACTGCTATTCGGTGCACCAAGTGTGGAAAGAGCTTTGATAACATGCCAGAGCTACACAAACACATCCTGGCTTGTGCAAATGCCAGCGATAAAAGGCGATATACGCCCAAAAAGAATCCTATACCTCTACGTCACTTTGCAAAAACTCAGAATGGAGTGCTGTCGACTACCAATTCCACTAATGGACTAAATGCTTCAAACAGAGCCAGCCAGTCAAACAGGTCCAAGCATAACCAAGAATCACCAGTAAAGATGAAATTCAAAGTACTGAACAAAAGGAAGAAAAAGTTGGTTCAAAGGGTTATGCCGCAGAGGAACAAGTCAGTCACTTCATCAAAAGTCTCATCTGCACAGGTGGGTGAGCAGCAGGAGATATTCGTCTGCCCACACTGCAGCAGGGAGTTCACAATGCGTCGCAGCAGAACCAAACACATGGCCGTGTGTCCCAAGAAACCTAAAGAGGTGAAGAAAAGGAAAGAGGGAGGAATCTCTGTGACAAAGGAAAATGATGGACACCTGCGTAGAGGGGTTTCTCATGTTGAAGAGAAACAGAAACAGGCCTCACCTCAGCATAAAACAAGATTCCAGACATCTGGCCCCACTAAGAGACCTGCCATCCTGCCAGTGCAGACTGTCTTTTCAAACAAAAGAAGTAAAATAATCATAAAAGAGAGCACGCAGCCAAAACAAGAGACCCCAACTCTGAATGAACTTCCCATTGTTCGCACTTTTAACCCCTCCATGCGCCAGTATAGCAGAGTGCAGCATAGTGTCAAGGGAATTCCCATTAAAATTACTATAGTGAAACCACAACAGATTGCACCACAGAAGGATGAGATGCCTCCCACCCAGAGCCAAGAAGAAGCAACTGGAGGCGTCACCAGCAGCTCTGAGCAGAGCACTACAGCTTGAAGACTACCCCCACACCCACCAGAGGATCGGCAGGTAGCTGAAACACATTGAACTGTGAAATGATTAAAATAACCAAGTTATGTGTTTACAAAAAAGACAAGTAAATATAGTCACTGAAAACTTGGAAGAGGTATGCACAGTAATTACACATTTGTAAGATAGGTAAGAAAGAAAGAGGTAAAAGCTGCATCCACAAAAATCAAGCATCTTAAGAGGTTTATAATTGTACAATGAAAATTTTGGACTCAAAGTATAACTGTATTTCTTAAGTAACTAAACATGTAACATTCTGATAATTTCAGTAATTTGCTTATATAAAACTTATTCATAAATACTTGCTCCTAAGATGATCAGTAACATTCAGAAACACAATTGTTTCCTGAAGTAAGACTACTGATCTCAAACTACATTACAAATGGGACTGGTTTAAATGTTTTTGTGGAAAGATCACTATAGTTGTTATTAGTTTTTGTGGTACTTTTATTGTAGTACAGTTTGTATTTTGTATACATTTTCTGATGCTATGTGTATTTGTATAAGGTCCCTCCCAGGCAAACTAGTTTAGGCTTAGTGGTCAATGCTATGTACGTATCCCTAAAAAGATAAACATTAAAAAACCTTAAAGGTCAAGTATAAATACAACCCTAATGCATAAGACTAATTATGTTGTGTTTGTCACTTTCAGGACTCTGCTGTATGGAGCTCCTCATACATCTTCAGTCATACTAAAGGGAGATAACTGCTAATCACACTGTAAGCCGCATAGATTGCATTATACTGTACAATAACAATGACTGAATTCAGTTGGGATGAACAGACGTCTAAGGATACTGCAGTGAGTGGATGTGTTTAACTATTTGAATGCTTTTGTAGTAGTTTGGAGATTTGTAGATTTCTCCTTTGTTTCGTAAACTTCGTCAACAGCTTGGATTTGCACTTTGAAGTTAATCTGACTGCTTCATGTCACATGTCACAAATATGGGTTATTTAGAGAGGATGGCAGGTGGCAATCATTTTCAGCATGCATTTGCACTTTTTCTTATCTGTTGTCTGTGGCCTTTTGGTTTAAACTCTTACTGCATGCTGTGAGCTTGTACTACAGCTACATTAATTTATGATGGATTATGTTGACGCAGTTAGGCCTTAATGAATCTAGTGTTGCTCTGTTGGTCTGACAACAATAACCAGTATAATTACACAGAAGACACATTAAGATTGTTTCTAAACACGAGACTGAATCACAGAACAAGAACACGCTTTATAGTACAGTTTAACATTGGCCACAAGCTACCTGTTTAAATTCTTGTTAAGGATATCAGCACTGTTGATTATTATTAAGGAAGTCAGTGTTTTCATTATTGGTGTGAATGTAACATTTAGTAGATTTTGTTGCTATATAGCCTTTTCAAATTGAAACTGTGTATTATCTGTTCAGCCCAGTTGCTATGTATTTGTATGAAAGATTAGAAAATAATGCTGTTATTGTGCCATCAAATGTGTATGACTAAATGTGGCATAAAAGTGAAGAGTAAACATTTCAGTGTACTTCAGTGTTTCCCACATGAAGAATTTATTTTGGTGGTCCAACCAAATACGTTCACCCTCATTTAAACTGATTTATTTGTACATTTGTCCCTTTAAAAGTCTGTGTGGAAGCAGCAAAAAATTTAGATCACTGTTATGAAGAATGCTTTGATGTGCAGTTACATGTCCAAAAAAAAAAGAAGAAAAAAAAACCTCCCTAAAGAACATTAGCTTGTGAATGCAATGCAATGCTACTTTCATATACTAATCTCATAATTTAGATTTTGATGCTCACAGGCCACCACAAAAAAATTCTCAACTTTTAGGAAACACTGCTATTTGATCTATTTACACTGCTAATCCCAAACAGAAGTACTATAATATTCTATACTGCTTGAATGCGTCATCGCTACTTTGACAAAAAGAAGTGTTTCATTCTGAACTGCACCGACACAGCTAACGACAGCGCTTGGCTTCACTGCATTTCTTCTGAAATATTTACAGTAGTCCACTTTGCTTTTAGGCTTTATTTTGCCTCTCTTCTACAAATCCCTGTCAAAACATGATTTTTTGTGGGTTTTTTCCCTTGTTCAATGACTAGAAATAGTCATATTAGAAGTACAGTCTGTTTAGGTCTTTGTCACCTGTAGCATACATGCACTTCATCATTGCTTATAATCTGTGAGTTGTCAACAGTTTATTGTGTGAAGTGTGTATAATGAATTCCAACATGTATAAATATAAAATGGAAATGTTAGAGCAATTATGGGGTTGTTTTTGCTGAAGCCCTGTAGAGACATTATATGAAAATATTTGTGGCAAGTTGTCACTAATCTCAAAGAATGAGTGTAACACATTGTATCTCCTTAATTTCGATTTTTATAAGCTACTAGTTTGAAGATGCAATGTTATACAGGGTAGTTATTTCATTATGATTGAACTGAGTTATATTAATTTGGGCAAACTAAAACTTGACAATTGTCTGTATCTGAAAGAGTAATGGTACATCTATTTTACATTTTTGCCTTTTAAACCCTTGCTGGTAATATTTCTTTGATTCAGACTGTAATGTGTTTGATGTACAGGATGGTTTGGGAGACTGTTATTTAACTGTGAAAAGTGCTTGTAGCATTTCGAAGTGTAAATTGAGTCATGTATATTTATTAATAATTTAAAATCACGTTATCAATCTTTGAACGGTTACTCTGTATGATTTGCACTAAAGTTTTTTCAAGCGAGTGTTCAAAAATAAATGGAGAATGTTAAGGTTATATGTGAAGTTTGTGTCGAGCTGTCTTTAGTAAACAAATCAAGCTCATCACAGTATCGGAGGAATATGAATTAATAAATGGATTTGATTTTGGCAAATGACACCATGATATCATGCACTGTTATTTTACTGTGTTAACCTGAGACCTGTATTACATTTAGGTTGCTGCAGTATGTGGCTGACTGCAATGTCCTAAGATGGCCAGGTGGTGGCACACTTTCCTTACATACACCCTTAGATCTGTGGATTCAGTACAGAGGGGATTTTGTGCTGCCACTGCATCTCTTCTGCACTCCCACATTCTGTTTGAAAAATCCATTTACATTCACATGTATATATGCTACTTTTAAAGCATTTCTCTCCACCACCAGTATTTTAACATTTGAAATCTGGATGCCCAAAAAGTCTACGCAAGGGTATCCAGAACCACCAGCTTATTACCTGTTTTATAAGTGAAGGCAACTGGACTTACTTGAGGTTTTCAAAGACAGTGACACAAAGAGATATTTTCAGGAACTTCAAACAGGTCCAGTTGCCTTCGCATTGCACTTAGAAATACCATTACTTTGGTGACTGAGAATCTTCAGACAGCCTGTGACCTGTTTTGCCAAGAAAGTGGTGAATAATATAGAGTGGCAGTTTGACATTAACATTTATCTGTCATAAATTTTAAAATCATTATTTGGCATCTACAATACAATTAAGTGTGACATCTTTTACATACTTCCTCTGTGTATGTCAGTATAAGGGATAAATAAGGTTACGCAACTAACAAACACACAAAAGGCAGTGAAAGTGGTGGGTTGGTTGAGTGGTGGGTTGGTTCTAATATAACAATTGCAGCAACAGAATACTAATCCTTTTCCAAGTCAACAGCAGCTTAAATGATCACACAGTTGCTTACTAAAGCTTAAAGTCATAGATCGCAGTGTTGTGCTCATGTGATATTTCATGTGTTTTTGTTTTTTTTTTTGTTTTTTTTGTTAGTTTTAATTCAGTTGTGCTTTTCTCTTTTTGGTGTCTTTGCATTGCATTCCCTGACCTTGGCCACTTGTAAATCTCAACTGTAAGTTGGTTAACATTAACCAGGATCCAGTGTTTGTTCCTCATGTAACATTAGCCATTGTTGTGTAATCACATACTGGGGCTAAATTAAGACATTTGATGAGTCAAGTGATGAATGCGAGTGACAAAAATATAACATAATGCTAAAAATGGCAAGAATTTCTTAAGTTGTAGTTTCTTAAATTGCTCTAGTCTTCAATCAGCTGACTCATAAGTGCTCCAGCAACAGCAGGAGCATCTTTATAGACCAAGAGTCCACCAAAAAGCTAATTTGCACAAGTTCAGTTTTGAAGGGGAAAGTCTAATTAGCAGAGTTATCAGTGGGTGAAGGAGTATCTGAAAGAGTAGCAAATACTGAGTAAACAGTGACAGCAGGGAAGCAGAGTTTGCTGGTAAGGGGCACTAAGTTTGATTTTAAATTAAAGAAGAATCTGTCACAGAGGGACTGAACTCAGGTTGTCCTTTCTGCAAGTGGAAAGTACCAACCTCTGAGCTGCTCAGGGAAACTGTTCTGTACAATCCCAAAGTCTGACAAAAAGTCCAGTCTATCAAACCCTGAACACCTGTCTGCAGTGACTGCATTTCCTATACAAAATACGTGTGCAGCATGTTTACATTTGGGAAAGTGCCAGAGTGCATGTGCAGGTTAATAAGACTTCAGTTAGAGCAGCAGTACATAGAGGAGTAACCATGTGTTGGCAATCATTGGCTAAGACTGCAAGATTATAACTCCTATAGAGCTTACATGTTGACAACGTAAAGAATATTTTTTGATAGAAGATCATTAAAGGATCGTGGAGAAACAAACTTTGGTTAAGTGTTGATAACCCTCTGGGCTTTATTACTGTATCTTTAAGATGCTCTGTTACTGTAGATGATGATAATGAAGCACAAACTCAGGTTGAATTTATTTTTTTACATTTTTTTATGAGACAAAAATATTAAAAATCAACAATCATGCAGCACCTGAAAGACGCATTTTAAGTCGATGTATGGAGAGGTTTTTTTTTAAGAAATAGTGTTATGTTGTGGAAAATATGCTTAATCACTCCTTTCTGAGAGTGAGATAATGATTGTTGTTAGCATTAACTACGGAGGTCTGGTTAGCCAAGCTTAGCATAAAGACTGAAAGCAGGGAAGAAGGTTGATTTATTTAAACATTACACAATATATCTCATTTGGTTAACCTGCAACCTACATAGAAAATGTAAAAACAACTGTGGAAAGTTACATGCTGAACTTTTGGGACAACAAATAATCGGGCAAAATGACTTTGCAGAGATTCTCGAAGTTTTGTCAGTAAGATTGGCAGGTTTGGCATTATGCCTGTACAGAGGCCAAACTCAAAACCAGGTTAACAGACATTATCTGGCAACAGTCACTGCAGCCAGAGATGGTGCACTAATTTGTCTTAAAAATACCTTGTGGACTTTTCTTGTAAACAAATTTCTGTTTACATTCACTGCATATGTATTGTCTATATGTTGTGTGACAGACCTGAGTGACAGTACTTATATGGTACAGTATAGAAATGAACATTTTTTTACCCAGATAAGGACATGTTTGAATGGCAGAAGCTTTGACAGGCCACTTCTCCACATTTACAGTTAATATGGCAGTTGACTCTTAATTTTGCAGACCTGCTAAATTAATCCTTACCCACAGAATGGCAACGGCTCCTCTGGCCTGTGTCAGCACACTCTCTCAATCACACATTAACAGACAAAAAGTAATCTCTGCCTAAGTTTAATTGTTCATCAACATGCAGCGCAGTGGGCATGAATTTAATTGGAGTTTTGGCAGTTATAGGGAATTTTATTTGATACAGGCAAATAACCTGAGGGTCCAGGGAAAAGATCTTTTTTATAATGTTTCTTCAATATTATGAGAATGTATTAGAAATAGTAGCAATGGCATTCATCTGTCTGTGACATTGACATATCACTGTAATCCTCCCCATCCCCTTGTGTCATGACTAGAGCCAACACAGTAATAAAATGCAGATGCACAGGACTCAGCAGCTGCAGGTGAAGCGAGCTTGTTCAGTCTGCTGTGTGTTATTACGTAAAGGCTTGTGGGTTTGTTCTCCCTCTGGTGGAGCTTATATTTTCACTGTTACTGCTTTTGTGACAAATCAACACAAGTGGTTTGGATTTTTTTTTTATTATGCATGTGCAACTGCTTCTGCTCAAACTCAACAGTAAGCTTTAGAGAACATGTTGCAACATGCTTTATAAATGTACTGAAGAAAACCAGAAACTATCAGATACTGTATTCTCCTAGGATTCATTTACAGGTGTACATAAAAGGCATTTGACGCACCTGATGTTCTTTCAGCAATTATGATTTATTTATTTATTTTTTACATCCTCTGGGAACAAATGATAAACATCCAGGTGCTTTAAGCAGCAGTGCCCGGTAGATAAGTTTTAGTTAGGAGTTTTGCCAGTGTACCTATAGCGACAAACACAGAACCCTGAGGTACAGGATCTCCCAGAGCTCACAAGCTCAGCAATAACTTCAAACCGCAAGGCTGCATTTGTATGCTCAACGCAGCTTAGATTCTTAGCCCACGGCCACGTTGAAATCTCAAAGGAAGTCATGATGAGGAGTGAGGACATGTGGTCGGAGATGATCGAAAAACAAAAACATCCATCCCAGAAGTCTGAGGAGAAACCTTTGATCTCCTTCTCGTTAATTTCATCATCCTTATTGAAAGTTTGATGAACAATATTAATACTGAACTGAAAGCTGTAACACAGTGTGAGATGAACTGTATTTTTATTTTTCCTCCTAGGTGAGTTGGAGGTCTGTCCTGTGTCTGTTTTGTCAAGAGGTAAAAAGAAAGAAAGAAAGAAAAAAGACCAGTGGAGTTTGAATGATGCATTGTGTTATCTGGAGATAGGGGATTTAGTTTGCATACAGGTGAACAGTGCATGAGATGAAGACGGGGATCTGTCAGGATCACAGTGTCTCATGTTTAGACAGAGGAGAGGAGTCACACCACCTCTGGCGCTGCTTGTTCTGGCTGACGTGACAGTGATGTGATGTTTTCAGAGGCAAAATTGTTTGGATGTCACTGTGCATAATGAACTCTTTACTTAATTGAACATCAATCGTCTTCTTAGTTGACCCCTCTTTTGTATTTTCTTTTTTTTTTTTGGTGTAGTTAGAAACCATTTTGAAAAGCACACTCCTAGAGTCTCAATAGCAGTTATCTAGTTAAAAAAAAACTCAAATATTTAAGTATTGTAGGCTCGGCGAGATCCTAATACAGCTAATTTGCTGCCTCCGACAACTTATGTAAGACTGAGTTCAAAGCAAAGACGAACCCGTCTCTGGCATTATAAAGGTAACCCACCCCCTCCAAGCAGCACTGGGTGGAAACAATAATACGAACAGGATATAAGGATAAAGCACTTTTGTACAATTCTCCTCTTCCCCTTCTGCATGCTGTTCATGTGGAAGCGGAACAGACATGGTAATGAGGACATTAATAAAGGATGCAGATCCATTTTTAATGATCCACTGGCCCCTTTAGTTTGAAACTGATTTTTTCGTGTCCACCGTTGAGTTTTCTGCTTCTGAATCCCTGTTTTGCTTTGAGAGGGACTCGTGAATGTGCTATTTTTTGCCTGCACAAGCAAAGTGCTGCATAAAACCTGCATACACCTGACTGTTTGTTTGTTTGTGTGTGTGTGTGTGTGTGTGTGTGAGCAAGAGATAGAGTGATGCAGGATCAGTCTTCTCTGTCTATATTTGGAAGATTATCCTCATGTAGCAGAGTAAAGGGGGGCGGGTGGGTGGGGGTGAGAGGGAGAGTTAGAAAGAAAGAAATAACTTAAACTTTATTATCGTGAAGGAAGTTTGAATTGGATCTGGGCATTAAACTCTAACAGTACATCAAAGAGAAGAGAAGAAAATGAAGAAGTAGTAATGGTAGAGGCAAATAAAAATTACACAGACAGAATGTAAATGGAGAAAGATCCCATTCTATCTCTCCCTGCAGCTGGTCATCAATGTCATGACTGGTTGCGTCTTTTCATTTTCAGTTGTCCTGTATGTCAGTGTTCAGCTCGTTTTTGATTTGTCTGTGATGTCCAAGCTCCCATCTAACGCCTGACAGTGGATGAACAGATCACAATATATATCAGAGTATGCCTGTATTTGCTTGCAGCTCATATTCAACAGCAGCCTGACAGACAGATGTTATCATACTTATCAGTTGTGTCTTGTCAATTTCCCAACATCTATGCCTGTCAACTCACTATAGCTGATTGGATTAAAAAAACGAGGGAGATAAAAGAGAAAGGGGAAATCATAGCCCACAACTACAAGCAGCAACAGCAGCTACAGTATGGTGTTAGAAGTGGCTGTACACACACTCACACAGATGCACACACAGTCATCTCTATTCTCACTTTCGTCAGGGGAGAGAGTCTCTTCTCTCTGCAGCAGGCTTCTTCTTCTCATCGCTTTCTCTCTCTCTCTCTCTCTCTCTCTCCCCCCCCTCCCTCTCTCTCTCGCTTTGTTCATGCTGTGTTTGCTGTGCTCTCTGTCTGAAGCAAGCGCCACACTGGAGCACTAATGAGCAAGGCTGAGAGCAACCCAACACAGATCTCCCATCAGCTGAGGAGCAGCAGCAACTCTGACGGCATCTGAGGCAACGAGGCAGAGGACTGATCTGCAGTCAGCGTGGGGAAGCGGCTGTAAAAAAAAAAAAAAAAAAAAGAGGCGAATGACAGCCCTGGGAAAGGCGTAGGAGAGGTCGTGAGGTGGCTTCAAAGGCAAATTAGCAGCCAGTTGATAGAGTTGAGAGGAGAGGACCGCTCCAGTGCAACAGCCCCGACCTTCCCCACGCTCGGAGGCTGACCCTCAGCGTGCTCTTTCTGAAGACGAAAGGACCTTTCCCCTCCCCGAGGAGCTCAGCCATGGAGGAGATGCTCACCTGCAGCCGGAGCCCTTTCTCTCAGGTGTTTGGGCGTCAGGGTCAGCTCATGCAAGCCAGTGAGTGTTAACATCCACATAAAGTCTGCAAAATAAGTTTTATCTACCTTGTTTGATTCTGACTGAGTTTAACTTGACTGCATGCAGTGAAGAAAATTTAAGAAATTTAAATCCTGCAATGCTGTTATGCAAAATTGCAAGTATTTAAGGAGGCAACAGTTGGAAGTGTGTGTCCCACTTTCAACAAAAACCAGTAGGAAATAATGTTTCTTGACATCACTTTCCTTTTAAAGCAGCTTCTGGTGCAATTTACCATTAAGTTCTCTCAATATTTTAAATCACTTTTTTATCCATTATAAGCTGCATTAATGTGTTTGGTATACATATCTGTTACATTCTGTATGTATTCTGTTTATGTTTTATATTTCTTCAAACAGCATGCCTTTCTCAAATGTATGGTTCTTTCTCACAGATATTACATAATACATTGAGCCATATGAGTTATACATCAATACTGAATCATCTATAGTGTAATGCTGTTTAACACAACAATATGTTACTGTTGATAGACTGTGATGCTCCTTTTCATGCACAGAAGAGATGCCAGGAGTGAAAGTGTGTGTGTGCAAGTGGGTTTGCAGGAACAGACTTCACCTTTCATGCGTATGGGCAAAATCTTTAGATCTCTGTCTGACCAGACATGCCACGGATCTAAAAAGAAAACAAAATTAGTTGTCAGCAGACTAAAATTACAGTTAACGTTCAATAATTGTTCACAACAGTTTGAATAACTGACAGATAGATGTGTCACCTTACTTCTTTATTAAAAAGGAATGCGTATTGACCTTATTCACTAATTAGCAAGTAATTCTGCACCGAATGCTGCACCAGCTCTACAAATTAATTTTTGTAGATTTCATCTTGGCAAACATGTCTGAGGCTGCTGAGTGAATTAGCAAATGAAAAATAGATGATGTTTGCTCCTAATTATGCTTATGCACTTTATGGGAATTCTTAATCAACATTTGAAGAGATTCTACGCAGTTCAAGTGCCAGACACCCACAGCCCCCCATTCAGGCTCTGCCTATGTGGGTGCATATACTGTATGTATTATCTGTGTATGTGACCTGCTTAGGTGTGAATTATATGCTTCATCAAATCTCACAGCATGACAAAATCTGCTTGAGGTGGTCCCTTACAAGGTGTCACATAATTCCTAAAACAGAAAATGGCGCCATTTGGCCATGGCTGACCTGATGTGAGACATAGTGAGTTGTGATTTCTCACAGGTTTTCTGCAGATTCAGATGATTGTATATACATGCTTGTATCTGCTGGGCAAGCTCATACACTGTGGTACAGAAATGGAAATTTCCCCCTTTCAGTTCTATTGCCATATAAGGCAGGACCTTGAGGTTTTTTTTTTTTTTTTTTTAGTGAGTTGAGCTATATCTTGTCTGATTTCATTTTCTCATTCATGAATAAAAATGGCTCACTTTTAGGCTGCTTTTGCAACAGAGAAGCAATGGCCTCTCCCTGGCCTTCCTCAATAATGTAATTCTTTCAATGACATATCGTAGAGCAGAAACTTGCTTTTGTTTCCTGTTTGTTGGAGTCCTCAGTTGCAATCACAATGGCTTAAATTGGACAGGTTTCCGGATTTGAACGATTGAAATGATTTCTCACTGAGTGGTGCATCCATACAGAATGGAGAACGCAGCAGGCAGTGCAACACCGGGGAAAATCAACAGAAAAGACACGACTGGTTAAATGTTTGGAAGCATGTCAAGCTTTCTTTGTGCAATTTGCCTCTGGACTATCACATACTGAAAAGCTATCCACACTGAATATTCAGGCTTTGTTGCACATTTATTTTACATATGCCCACGGGGTATTATTGTATTCCATCTCTGTTGCACCCCCCCCACTTCAAACTAAACTTAAAAACAACTTAAAGCCAAACTGCTCATTCATAGGAACTCCCCTCCAACGCCTGTTTATCAGTCACAGCGTAGGTGAGAGTGCTGGGTGAAAACGACATTATCATTGCATGTGCTGTGGTGAATTACAGTCAGTCTTTCGCTCCCCAAGTTATCTATGCTCTTTGAAGCTTGTGCTGCACGTCTGCGATTTCGGGTGCGGGAGAGAGGGAAGTGAAGGGGAGATAGAGGGAGGGGAGGGGATGGGGGCAAGAAAGTGAGCAAGCCGCAAATTGTGTGAATAAGGGATGGGTGTTTTTTTTCTTCTATTTTTAGCAACAACCTTATATACTGTTGCACAGCTGCTGGAAGACTAATCCACAGTAGTGCTGGCTCGCAATATCTGAGCAGTAATTATAGGGGGGGATTTTTTTTGTTATCTTTGGCTGTCACCCATCATTGGATCAGAAGTCCCTCAGCTATATGCAAAGGCCTGCCTGAATTGCAGAGAGAAAATCCATTACATGAGTGTTGCACATGCCCAAAGACTTGAATATTAACAACCTTCTGGTGGTACCCTGACAGAATAAACACTTGACAGAATTTTTTTTTTTCTCATGAATCACATTCACGTGGCAGTGCCAGGTGCATAATCCTGCTACAGTTCTCTTGCTCCCCACTGGTGGTGTGATTTGTTCTGTGTTCACTGTTGTGATGTGTTGTCAGAAACTCCTCTGGCAGCCGGCAGCCAACGTTTGTCGAGGGAACGTGACGATTTAGTTTCCTGTCGTTGAAATAGTTAAAGCATTTTGGAGAGTTCATTTCTTGTGTCTGTGACTTTTCAAGGTTAGTCCATTCTAGGTATAGAACACTATTTCTACCAGTCAACCCGTGTATGTCATTGTGCTATCGAATACACTCCACATTTTTTGCTCCTCTAATAGAAATAAGAAGATCTTGTTCCTCTTGAGGATCAACTCCCAGTGTAGTAATCTCTGTTTTAAAGGGCCAATAAGCAAAAGTTTACTGCTCAATAGCAGAACAGTATATGAAACATACCTGCAGGGTGTTGATGGGATCAATTCAGGGTGTTGATGGTATTGTGGATCAATAGTATCACTTCACCAGGACCTGAGGTTTCTAGCTCTCAAATCTCAGCTCCTGGTTGTTACTCAGTTCAAACAAATACATTGTTTCATGGCCCAAATTCCAGATATCAAACCTGGTCTGTCTGAAAATAAATCAGTATGTAAAATATTTATATACAACACTAATTTTGACAGTTCTTTGTTTCCATTCGTTGTGAATTTCTTTTGTTGTTGAGGTGGATTTTGTTGTGTTTAATGTTGCAGTGATACAGTGAAGTGAAGTGCTTTCAGTAGTTCTCTAATGTGGTGAAATACACAATTTTGTCATGTCATTTCTGCCTACAGTATATTTTTATACACATATAAAGAACATAGCAAGTGATAAATGGAGAGTAGTAGTAGTAATTCCCTTTGAATATCTTACCAAATACATATTCATTTTTATTTACAGAAAATACATTTATCTGTGAAAACAGATCTGGACAGAAAGTGACAGCCTTGCAATTATGAAGACATATAGTTGCTGATAAAAGTTTGATATTAAGGCTGTATTTCCAGTAAAACTACAGTGAGATTGTGACTTTCAGAAACAATGTAAATACTTAAGGCGAGTGTATATTTTCAGTTTAGCAGTCAAAGTTGGAGAGTATTTCCTTTCTTACCTATCACTTTACCCTTGAATATCCCCTTAATACCTCAGTAAACCGTTAGTAAATCCCTACTCAGGAGAGGTGAACGTGATTTGAATTTTTAATACGTGACCACTGCAGGTGTAGAACATATTCTGGTCCTCTTTGAAGTGATTAACTCCTCTCCTTCTTCCACTTATGTTGTGGTTCCAGTGCAGTCACAGATTCCTCACACCTCCTTACCCGGTGGGCTTTCCTGCAGTAAGAGATTAGCTTCATGCTCCTAGTGTTGCTAATCATGTAGAAGGAGTCACGTTGCAAGAGGTTTGCCGGTGTATAGTCAGTGTGTGCACTCAGTAAGGTAACATCATTTTTTTTCCAAGTGCCAAGTCATAGATTTGGGCTGTTGTCGCCATTCTGAGTTATACATTATTTTTATTTATTAGAGTTTGCTCCAAAGGGAAATTGTTGATTGATGAAAATGAAATGCAGCACTAACTGCATCTCTGCTAGATCTCTGCGTTGACACTATCGTTCACACTCTATCTACTGCCATTAAAGTAAAATCATGTAACCTAATTGAAGAAATAAAGCCTTGGGAGATACATTATCACTCAGCCAGATTTCATATTATTTCACACTGTCTCAGTCCGTAAGGGAAAAATGTGTCACCATGCCAAAAATAATTCAAGTACTGACATACACCACAATCATAACTCCTGATGAATGTCAAAACATGCTGTGCAGTACTTTGGGGTACACATTGCTGCATACTTTAAGAGTTACGACACTTTGCTGGTGTTATTTTAGGTATGTTGGGGTAATATGTGTTTGTAGTTTGTAGATCTACGGGAAGGGTTGGCGTGCGTGTTGTAGAATTTGAGGGATATACAGTTAAGTGTGGACCTGTAGGGGGGACTGAGTGCATTTTGTTAGCAATAAGCAAATTTGTGCTGGAGTACCTTATTTGCAGCTGACCTTTTTATAAAAGTTTGGATATTTAAGGGGAATATTTCAAAGTACTAATTTCTATACATATTATGTATTATACCATATTATATATGTATCTTTATTAATATTTAATCTATGAAATTTGTGAAACATTATACCAAGTACACATTCTACAAAGAGCATAAATAATGTTGCATCCCTTAGAAGACTGCACTTTCCTTGTGCTCACAAACTCACAGCAAGCTAGTGAGGACATAGTGTTTTTGCAGTGCAGCATTATGGCTTATTGCAGCATAACTCGGATAATATTATTGAGACTGTAGCTTCAGTAAGCTTTTTTGTTGCGCGCCCATTTTCACCTCAGTGGATGTCTGGTTTCGAGTTGGGTTAAACAGTAATTTTATGCCAAACACAACTAACAAAAGCAGAGGTCTGTCTCGCAGGAAAAGGAGGAGATTATAATTACGCAACAACCCCTGACGTACCTGATGTCTAGACCTATTATTGACAGGTCAGTCACAGATGAATGCAGGTCATCCGTCTGCACCAGTGGGCCTACACTTCCTCACATGAGTGAGAAACCCTGATACTGCCATCCGTGAAGCTAAATCCTGGGCGAGCTTCAGAATCACGTGAAATATAAAGCTTGCCACTGTGTTCACCCAGCCACCCATGCAGAAGACCTATGAACTGTGCAAATAATAATGTTTTTGAATTGTATGGTAGTAGATGATGGGTGCTTGAAACTCTTCAAATGTTTCCTCAGTGACAGCAAAAAAAAAAAAAAAAAGAAAAACTTTGTGTCAAGTTGTTCTGGGAATCATTTTTATAGAGAACATCCTGCTACCAAGTTTATCATTCAGAACTCCACACAGAGGAAAACTGCTGTCAAGGCAGTCATTTGACTTAAAGCGGCAGACCATGGGACACCTGGTGCGCTCTGACAAATTTACAATGCTTCCCCCCTTCTCCCACCCATTCCTGTGCTTAGAATTGGACATCTCCAGCTTCCATTAACCTTCAGATGAATGAGCATGCTGTCAGAGGAGCCTGATTGAAAACAGAGTTTGGGTCAGCAAGCTCTGCTTATGCATCCCCTCGCCTCATACTACTTGTCCTGTCTTCTATCCTCTACTGAACCACCTCTCTAATGTGAACTTTGTGTGTGAACACATCCTGTCAGACATAGGGGTCATTCTGAATACAGATTACATGTGTTTAAGATTGTCTTGGTATTTTTCCTATTTCCATTCTTCTCAAGAGTCAGCACTAACAAGAGATAAAGGAGCCATTGGTCAGGTAAAATAAATAAATAAATACTTTAGCCCACTGATTTTATCTAAAGTGCAATGAAAGACATTATATCTAATACTGTAAAGATGTGGTACTACTATAGTAAAGCCATAACAAACCCTCAAGGATATTACAGCAGATGGTATCTGTGCTTTGGAGATTCACACATATGTCTCAATTCATGCTAAATTTGTCTCTGTAACACTGCACTTTTTTCCGCTTGCTGCTTCACTTATTACCACCTACTTTGATTTGCATATACATTTTAAACAGCAGATCATGAACCCACCATATTCACTGCATCTGGAGCAATTTGCATTTGGGAGGTTACAGCTTTTGATTAATGTGTAGTTTTTCTGCATCATTATTGCCGTCTGTCTACTATCGTCAGCTCATGCATAGATTTTTCAAATACATCAAATAAAGCTTGCCCCCACAGTTCTTACGGTACCCACTATTCACCGTGACTGTTATTTCCTAGCACTTGGTGTTGTCAGGCATATTCATCTACTGTACACGAGTGCAGTAATGTTATTTGCTACCTTTGGGCCTGAGTTATGTGACAGTAGGTTATTCCTACCTGATAAATGTATAAAAGCAATACAGTATTGTATTATATTGCTATCCAAAGCAACTGAATATTAGCTAATTTTTATGCGTTTTGGATAATCCAAAAACCTGTAAGAAAAGGATGTGGGCAGAGAACAAAAAGCACAATGTATGTTGTATATATACTTGTTTTTACCGAGATTACTGAGAGGCTTGGTCCTGCTATAACACAGGACAGGTGATGAAGGCAGACATTTTGAGGACAACCTGGCGGATGAACGTGGTGGTGCACCGGTGCACCTGGGGGGGAAATTTGTTTGACGCAAACTAACCCTTCTAGCGCCAGGAAGTACGGGGACTACTTTTTGTCGAAGAAAGAGTTCTTTAAAAAATGTTTGCAGCGTTTCCTTTTGATAACACAGCGCAGGTGTTGGAAACAGAGAGTTTGAACAGTCTGATATGAAAACAGTGATGCAGCAAGAGAAATTAGTTTACTTTTCACGTGCTAGCTCTGCAAGGTCTAGGAATAAACGGACCTGCATCCGCTCCAGTTGGTGAGCACCTGTTTTGTAAGCTTAGTTTTGTGGCCTTACGAACGACCTAACAATAACGAAATGAAGTTTTAATGGGAGTTACAATAAGTCTGCTCAGTGGCACAGAGGAGAGCAAAGAACAAACATCTGCTTTAAGGTAAGACAACCTGCTTTTCTGCTCAGTGTTGACACTAACGTTTGTGAATGCTTTAATTAAGTGCAACAGTTTGTGGAGCTCAGTGATCAACATTTTGCTAATTGCTAAGCGAATGATTGCCACTTAGTGTAATTCAGTTTTGTTAGTGGTGACAGACTGATACATTCAGATGTAGAACACAACATTATATTGTGATTTATTATAAACAGACGTATGAGTTTTTCACAGGTGCGCACAGAGCCTTTGATTTCCCCCCACAGCTGATTTAATTTTAGTGATTAAATCCTGGATTAATGCGTACAGGTGCTTTTAAGCGAAGCTCTTGACTGAATGCAACCCTGCAGTTTTACACCAGTTGTTTATGCTTTTGCTGGCAAACAGCATGAATTTCACATAGGCTACCAGTATAGAGGTTTTGGGGTTCTCTGCTGTACTCTGGTCGATGTATACTGCAGAGATGGAGAGGACAGTAGAGATGTTGGAGTTCGAATTTCTCTCTCTCTCTCTCTCTCTCACTCTCTCTCTCTCTCTCTCTCTCTCTCTCTCTCTGTGTGTGTGTGTGTGTGAGAGAGAGAGAGAGAGAGAGAGAGTGAGTGAGTGAGTGAGTGAGTGAGTCTGTCTTCAATTAGAGATGTGTGTGAAAGCAGTGTAAGTTTCTGGAAAAATGTAACAATTCCCATTTCCTACTATTGTGTGATAAAGTACTTGTACTTACTTGTACTCACCCACAGATTTTTATTGTATTGCTTTTTGGTGTAAGGTCTTTAATTAATTAAGCAGGCCTGCATTTGTAGAGAAATATAGTATTTAGTAGTATTAGAAATCCAGAGGGCACGTTTGAATTAGACTGATATCAAACACACTGATAAACAGCTAAAAGGAGCTGAGTGAAAACCAGGGTCTTCTCTGAAAGATTTTGGATGACATTTATTTTAATAAATGTAATTTAAGCACTGATTGCATGCAAGTCTTCCAGTTGTCTGGTTTTTGAGGATGACATTGCCACTATAACTGCACAGGTGTTGGCAACAGAATCCAACATAAACAGTGCACGCAGAAACTCACTGCAGCGTTCTGACTTGATTTTAGTTGGCATAAGAAGGAAACTGGTGTGCAAACTATCAGTCAGCTCTCAGTGGTTCTGCGATTATCATATCAGCTAACAGTGGTGCACAGCAGCACCACAGGCCAGCCACAAGCTGACAGGGCTGGATGTTAGCCAGTAGCCAGGCAGCAGAGGCATTCAACTGTTGCCTCTTCTTTTCAGCCACTGACTGTGACCCATAAAACATAGTTGTACTTCATCAGCTTTGTTGTACTTTTTTAAATATACATTTCCACTGATTAAATTATATAAGATTTACCTCAATATCTGCTTACTTTTAAACATTTATGCAAACTAGATGTCATGGTATGTGGATTTATTAATGTTAAATGGTGATATTCAGTGTTTCAACTAATACTTAGAAACAATAAGAAAGTAGGTGTGGAACAGTAGACATTTTGATTGGTTACAGCAGGAAAAGCACAGGTGTAACTAATAACAGGGAATGTAATTATAGGAAGAGTTAATTGTAGTAATAATGACACCTGTGGAGTTCCTATTATGATGTGTCAAAACATCTGCTCTGAAAAACTGATGTCTAATTTTACAGATGTAATTTAGAGCTGCATAGAATGATTATTTTATTTATAACCAATTAATCTGCTTATTATTGTTTTCAGTAATTGATTTATCATTCATTCTATGTCACATCAGAAAACAGTTAAAAATGCCCACCACAATTTCCTAGAGCCCAAGTTTATATAATCAAATGTGTTGTTTTGTACAGGCAACAGTCAAGCAGCTAAAGCTGTTTAATTAACTACAATGTTTAGACAGGGAAAAGCATCAAATTTTCACATTTAAGAGGCTTAAACAAGAGAGTTTTGGACATTTTACTTAAAAAAGTAACTAACAAAATAGTTGCCAATTAATATTCTATCAGTGACTAATCATTGCAGTGCTGTTAAAATTAAGGAAATTCAATCTAGAGCTTCTAACTGCTTCTGAAAAAGTTCAAATTAAATTTCTGTTATCACACATTTTACATTGACTGCCACAGATTTTCCAATAAGTATAAGGGGAAGTCTGAAGGCACAGAGTGCATGGGGGAGTTTTACATCCGGTCCTGCTTACAGTACAATTGAGGGATTCAGAATTAAAAATGACAAAGCGTCAGTTTGACTCCATTTGAGTGATCACTGAGAGTCACGCTGTATTTTAGGGACAAACAGTTTCCCTCGTTGGTTTTCTGCAAGGCAACTCTAATCCTCACTAATCACCAAAAGTTGATTATGTTTGCAATTGTGATTGTTTCACAGCGTGTTTCATATTCTCTGGTATTCAGAAGACACGTGTTTTCTTTCCCCTGTTGTTTTTTCTGTCGGCTGCATTTATCTGCAGCGGCAGGTGGATGATGCGTCAGCAGCAGCATGTGATTCCTCTGCCAATCACGTCAATCCTAGTCTCTAATCCTTCACTTTCCTGCTTCTAAATCCTCACTTCAGGCGTCCGTGCTCTCCCATCTAGACAATTCATCTCCGCCAAGCTTTCCTCTGTGAGATGAGAGATCGCTGATGAGTGATAAAAGCTTAGACTTTAATCCCAAACACATACAGGATTATAGGACAAGTGTTGCACTTTTGACGTAAAGCAATAGCGCCTGCTGTGACTGAGAACATGAGGTAGAAACTTTTGTAGTTCACTTCTGGTAATAATTATTCAAGAAAACATCCAAACGCACTAAGTAGCTGTCACATTAATTTCAGTATTAGCAGTAGTAGCAGTCTACAGCTATGGATGGATTCTTGAATGAACCTACCGGGCACACACCAAGAGGGTTGGGGACCCCTTGTCTTCACCTGCAAAATATCCCTGTCACAAAATAACTGAAATGAAATGCAAAATGACCACAAAGAGACACAAAAGATGAAAAATCTCTAAAGGGGGATGCAAAACATCAACCAAGAGATGCTAATTGTCCAGAAAGAGACACAAAAGCACAACTAGGCACAATATAACCACCAAGAGATGTAAAACAGGTACAGAGAGATGCAAAACCTTTTCAAAAACACAAAATGACCATGAACCACACAGCTTTGTGGCTCATGGCCATTTTGTGTCTCTTTCAGTGTGAGGGTCTTGCAGGAGTTTAGGGCCTTGGGGCCCACTGTATCATAATCTGTTCATGTCTATAGTGATAGTTAGCTGACCTCTACTATTCTATTTGGAACATTATCACACTCACACAGTAAGAAGGTTCCTGATTCACACTCTGGTTTGCCCATGGCTTTCCTGTGCCTGCGGGGGTTTCCTCCGTGCACTGCGGCTTCCTCCCACAGTCCAAAGACACGTAGGTCAGGTTAACTGGTGACTCTAAATTGCCCATAGTCTGTGGTGGATAAGTGGCGTAGATAATGGATGGATGAACATCATAGTACTTTTCTTCTTATATACTGTTGTTGTTGAAACAATTTGCAACAATTTTAGCTACTGAAACCAACAAATTGATGTGGAGAGCTGTGTTTTTTGGAGTCTTTAACACTGTCATTTGTTTGTCTTGCTTTTTCCACTCAACTTACACTGTCACTAGATATCACATTAACAGATAATATTAGCTGTTCCACCTCATCCTCAACTGTCTTTGAGATTAAATTGCATCACAAATTAAAATGGCTGCTCTAAAAAATGATGTTAAAATGTTGAACTCACCACAGTAGATAAAGAAAGAAGCATAATGCAGCCCTTGGCTTATAGCAGTGTGTTGGGAAATGAATGATGAAGCCGTTATGGAGGCCAGTGGCTGCAGAGATTTTAACTCCTGCTGTGCATTCAATAGGCATAACACACAATATTTTGGTAGAACACAAAGTTCTCCTTTTTGGTCCTCAGTGACACATACCGTCCCCTAGAAACTGCCAACACTTACTTACTTTAGCTTGAAAAAAATAATGGGAGAGAAAGGAAGTCTATAGATGTCAGCACAAATGACCAAATAAACATTGCTTTTATTGCACATGGGCAACCACTAGACAGAAAACATAATGCCTCACCAAGTGTACTAAAAGGCTAATGAAAGAATGAAGATGCTTGGTCAGTATGATGACCACAAACACATTTTTTCTTTCCACAGATATATTGCTGTACATTATGGATATTAAAATTATGTTCTAATCAAATGTTAACCATTAATTAAAAGCTGAATACTCAATTGAATAGTATTTATCATGTGTCAGGTGCAGGTTATCAGAGAAAGAGATGATAAAAATGTTGTACTGTTTCATCAGTCGAGGTTAGAGGAGTATGTTTCATCCTCCGGATGTGTGTAGAGGCTTAAAATCTCACCTTCCACTGTAATTATCAGAAGCCCCACTGCCTAAGGGAGTAATCTCACTCTAGCTGAGGTGTTAGGATGGCACAGCACAGCAGGCTACAAAACCTCACAGAGCTGTTAGACTGAACTGACCCCAAAGATTGGTCAACTCTGAACAGTAAAGTAGTTAGTGTTGGCTTAACTCCAAGTTTTGCAACAATATCCAGAAGAAACCAAACTTGACATATTTGAAATGTCTCAAACAGACATATGGAAAACTTAAAGGGTCAGTTCATCACAATTATGTATTAAAAAGATGTCTTCTCAGTTGCTATCTAACCAGGCAAATAGTTTTGGTGTTATTGTCAGTGTTCTGAGATTTCTCTCTGAGACTTCTGCGGTGACCCCAGTACAGTGGAGATTAATAGAATTTCATCTGTGGTGCTCACAGTTCTGAAAAACTACATTTAAAATATTAAACAGCAACATGTTTTTCCAGAATCATTGTCCCTGTCACTCTGAGTAATACACAACCCTCACTGTGGGTAGTTATCATTGGAACTGTTTTCTACTGAAAATTTACTCCCCGCTAGAGCCCGGCCATTACACGGACATGAACATGTTGTCAGCCATTTTTAGTTTGTCTCCGATAAATGGATATTGATATATGTCTGCAGCTAAGAAATAGCAGGCTGCAGCTAACAGCTGCTTTTTAAATTGATCAATCTTCTGATTATTTTCTTTGTTGATATAAAGATTAGTTTGAAGAAATTGAACCAGAAACAACTTTAGGTATTTTTACTTATAAAAAGCTTTGAACAGTTTCAAATTTCAAATTTCAGCATTGCACCCCAAAAACCAATAGAGGAAACATTGTAATTACTATAATTATGGTGTAATTTAAAACACTATAATTAATCATCTAATTAATTAATGGACTAATTGTTGCAGCTCTAGAGTAACAAGAAATCACGTTAGAGAAAAGCCAAAGATATCCATCCATCCATTATCTGTACTGCTTATTCGTTAAGGGTTGCGGGGAGGCTGGAGCCTATCCCAGCTAACAGTGGGCGAGAGGCACGGTAAACCCTGTACGGATCACCAGTCTATCGCAGGGCCAACATATACAGACAAACAACCATTCACACTCACATTCACACCTACAGGCAATTTAGAGTCACCAGTTAATCTAACCTGTTTTTGGACTGTGGGAGGAAGGTGGAGTACCCAGAGAGAACCCACGCAGGCACAGGGAGAACATGCAAACTCCACACAGAGAAGTCTTTCCAATGCTCATGGACACTGGATAAGTAAAACCAAAACCCAACCACTGGCATACCACTAGATAAAACTAAAAGTAAAAAGTCTGTTTTGTCATTTGGGTGAACCTACCCTTTAATGCTGAAAAATGCTTTCCTGGTCATCACTAGATCATCTTATTTCTTGATCATGTCTTTGTAGGTAACTGTGCAAGAAATAACAATGTAACACAGCAGCTTAATGAGCATATCCTTGAGTTGTTAGTGCTCTGAAACCATTTAAATCTCCTTTAATTAGACACAGGTCCACAGAAGTCGTTTCATTAAATGGCTGTTCCCTGATGAAATGCAACATTCACTTTTAACTTAAACATTAAACCCTGACAGAGGACTGTCATTATACATGTAATCCCTCTTGTTTATGTTTTGGCAGCAGCTTCCAGCCCCCACAGCCAAATCAGCAGGGATGACAGTGAAAGGAAATGGTCTTGTCAAGTGTGATTCATGCCCCCCCTCCCCAACTCCCTCTCTCTCCTGGTGCCAGTATGCAGACTTCTCTAGTGTAGTTGGAGAAGCTGCGGTACACCAGATATGTCTACTCACATTACAGACTGCCATGCTTCCTATTCACAGCATCATTTTCACTGACCAACACCTTTGCCATCAAAACACTTTCAAGAATATTAAAATTTCATGCATCAAGAGGGATAGAGAGGAGCGGCACCGTGATGTGTGGGTGTAGGTGGTTGGTCCTTTTTATCTGAGAACACAAGGATATTATGACCAGTTTCTCTAGTCAGACCGTGCTTTCATTTGCCATAATGTTTTTACTAATGCACTCAGCATTAGTCATTAACTGTGTGTCTCTAAGTTCAGAGAAAGTGCATAATCCTGTTAGAGAGCATTTGAAATCATTTCACAGCAAGAGCAGTTTAGTCTTTAAAATTCACATGGCGCCGCAGAGAAAATAAAGAGTGCCGCTTTAAAAAAAATTCTGCCTCATGGACGTGAGACTCCAGTGGAGTGCTCAGAAGTTCAACTTTGAACTTAAGTCGGAGGTGTTTATCCTGGGATGCACATTTTAATCATCATATCTGGGCAGATTCAACAAACAAATGAAAATCTGTTTTTATACCAAACACAGACAAAGATTCATCAGCCTCTAGATACTTGGCCTAGATCCACACTTTGACAGTATTTACAAAGACAGATCTTATAGTTTAGAGATGTGCTGAGAACGGCACACAGTCAGACCACCCAGTATCTGTGAAAAGACGATCACTTCATGTTCTAAAGGCATAAAAGGCAGACAGAGTTGACATAACAGTTTAATGTCATGTACTCTTTGGCAGAGGGGCCTGTCTATTGAATCCTTCCTGTTTGTACAGAGCTTTGTGTTGGCTGTGACCGAAATCAAAATCAACCAGAGACTACAAAGCATTAGACACAAGACTTTTCCTTTTAACTTAAGAGCCCTGAGCCCTGTTTATGAGCCGGCAATGTTTATGAGGCTGAATTATTAGACGATAAAGTAAATGCACAAACAACATTAGTCCAATTATGGTGCAGCTGTTATGTCCCTTTGTGCCCAGACATCAGATATTGTTTTTATTATTCTCTCTCTCTTTCATGCTGGAATAGAATACAAGCTCAAGCTGGTCTGTAATCCATTCAGCATTTGAGGATGTTGTTACAACTGCAGCAGAAAAACACAAGAATGAGGGCAGGGAGAAGAAGAGAGCTTCAGTCATGTAAAGCTCAGCAGAAATGGAGGCGAAAAATCAAGGGGGCTGCATTCTCTGCTGGAGGGAGAAATAGGCAGATATGGTGAGCCAGAGCTGGATTTTTCTATCATGGGCAAACACACACACACACACACACACACACACACACACACATACATTTTAAGTGCACAGCTAACCACCTCCAGGAAACCACATCCCATTTCTTCTCCTCTCCCTTTGTTCCGTCCATTACAGCAGTAACAGATACGATTAGTGGAGTTTAATGAGCTCTGCAGAGATGAGAGTTCTGCTCGCTGCTCTCTGCTTCACAGCTACAGAACCCCCCAGGGTTTGGCTCCACCGAACAAATGACGTGTGTTCCTCATTGTTTGCACCATCTCTGTCTCCTTATTGCCAGCATGCAAATCTTGTGTGGGGACAGTAGGTGGGAAGTTGGATGACTCTTCCCCACTGTGTACATGCATAATGTGCGAGCATATGCGCAACCTGCTTATGGTGCGTCCATGACCTGCGGTTTATTCATGAACAATAAATTTCTCTCCTGTGCCTTTTTTATGTGAGCATGCAGAATATTACTTAAATATTACTGATGAGGATGATGATTATTTTCCTTATAATTGATTTTTTTAATTAAACGACAGAGGAATCAGTTAGTCCAATAAAATCTCCAGCCATCAGTCCAAAACCCAGTGATATTAAAGTGGAGAAAAGCGGAAGTTCCTTACCTTTGAGAAGCTGGAACCAGCAAATATTTTGAGTATTTGCTTGATATTAGTGCTGCAACTAATAATTATTATCATTATTACTGGTTAGGATTAACTGTTAAATAATCCAGAGAAAAGCATCAAATCCTCACATTTTAGAGGATGTACCAATGCCAGCCTGGCATTTTTGCTTGAAACATAACTGAAATGATGAATCATTAATCACTAATGAATCATTAATCTCACTTGACAAATCAACTAATCATTTCAGCTCATTAAAAACCTAAATCAGATCAGTATTTCCTGTGACCCCCTCCCCCTTTGCCTTTAAAACATCTCTAGTTCCCCACAGTATATCTGTACTTAGGTAGTTTGTTCCAGTTGCCTCAGTTTCTCTGTGGATTCAGGCTGTCTCAGTGTCTTCTGTCTCTTCATGTAATCTCAGACTGACTCTGTGATGTTGAGATCAGGGCACTGTGGGGGTCAGACCATCTACTGCAGGATTCCTTGTTCTTCTTGTCTCTGACGATAAATCGATATATATAATTATCATTTATCAAAATTGATGTTGATCTATTCACCTTCTTCATTTTAGTCACATACAGCCACAAGAGTATATTTGCCTTTGTATTCTTCATAGGTTGTAGTATTATAGACAGTAACTTTTCTGTCAGGTGGTCTAGTCGAATTAATGTGAGTGTAATAAGTCAGGTCAAGTTTGTTAAAATAGCACAAAATTACAAGCGTATCTCCCAGGGCTTCATGGTCTGTTAATCATGTGATTGGTCAGATGATAATTTTGGGTACGGAAAACCTGAACAAAAAACCTTGTTAGGAAAGGAATGGGAGAAACCCTGAGTAGTTCATGGTCATGTGATCGGTTTTGCTTCACTGTGAGTGTGGTGTGGCTAAAATATGTAGTTTTTCCTTCATTTTGAGTCATGTATGACCTTTAGAAACAACTGATTTTTCAGTGTTTGCTGTGAAGGTATTTGGTTCCTTTCGATGGCCCACCTTCATACCTCCCACAAACCTCGACTCTCTAAACCCACAGAGCCACTTCTGAAAACACTCCATCTTCATCTGCATGCACATCAGGTGTCGAGCAGTAATAAGATCACTGATATAATATGCTGAAAGTAGGGCAGTGAAGTTTCCCTTGTGAGACATAACTGCATGTAAACATCACATTCCTATCAGGTCATATACTTTTCATGGGTATTCTGAAGATTTACACTAACAGACAGACTCAGACTTGACATTCATTTAAAGATTGTCTTGCTTGTTCTCATCCTTTATGAGGTGAAACCTGTTTCTCACTCGCTGAGTCAATTCACAGTGTGGTTTAATTCAATGGGAGTGCTGTAAACAACTTAAAACTATTTTGGTTCACAGGCATTAATATTAGTCGGCCAATACTGTGGTGTTTTATTTGTATCATTAGGGGGCAGTATTGTATAGCAGTACTTTTAAACCAGATCATTTACCCCGTGGAAATGTTTCTGTGTGATGCATTCAATGAGGTAAACTCTATGCTGTTAAATATTCAGTTATGTTTAAGTTTATGAACAACTCCATGTTGACCAGATATGACGTTAGTCAGTATTTCACCTGGGACTGTTTACCCTTTCAGTCCTGAGCATATCCGCCTGTTTGTCAGAGCTTAACAAGAGTTGCCTCTGCCTAAAATAACTTTATGATGTTGATGTTAATGATACCATTGATGATCTTACACATACTTGAGTATAGAATTTCATTAGTTTTATCTTTATAGCTCTTACATCCCATCTGTTCCAGCTGCCAGATGTTTAAGAGGTGTATCTTTTTAAACTCTTCTTAATTGTGCCCACATTAAACCACATGCCAGGCTTCTAGTTAAGCACCAGAGCAATTAGTTTCACCCATATGAACACAAAAAGGAGTTCTCCCTGGCTTAAACTCTCTCCCATTATGAGGCTACTAGATACTTTGACGCAAACCTGAATGGGAAATCAGATTTTAGAAAAGCAGCAGGCCACTTCTTTTTGTTTGATGTGTCTGTGGCAGAAAACAGTGAGCAAGTTCTCATTGAGTTGAAACGTGTGAAAAATCAAAAAGAGACCCATGCAGTCTATGAATAAAAGTTATGAGTTTTCTGTCAAACTGGCTGTCAGCTTGTGAAATTATTGCCCACTCTCTCTGCTGACTGCTGAGGGAATGAACTTCAACTTAATTTATTTATACGTCCTTTCAAACCAAGAATGTCTCCAAGGACTTCACAGAGAAAGAGAACGAGCCTGCTTGGATCCAACTAATTAATAATCAATCACAGGACAAGTGAAACTATACATTGTTTTACTGATCCAATAAGTTTTCATGGGTATTGTGAAGATTTTTTGTATCAGAACAAGTATTGTTTGTTTTATGGTTTTTACATGAATATCCTTTTTACTTTATAACAAAATATGCCAAAATACTCAAAAACATCCCTATAAAGGAACTTGACCTTAAAAAATACAGTTTCAAATACCAACATTATGATTTAAATGGGAAAATATCTGATGAAACTTAATAGAAATAAGAATTGACTAAGCATTCAGTGTTTTTCTTTTTCTTCTTACAGCGATGCTTGACAGTGATGGCGCACTGATGAACACTTTTTGGCTGGCAGTGAGATCCAATACCCAGCCCTAATAGCAACCCTATATCACCAAGCCTATTTATCATTGCTACTAACTTTAGACTGCCAGAGAGTGAAGACGTATCAAAGCTTTGAAATGAAAATGATGGTTTAAGATGTATTAGTGAAGCTTTGATACTTTTGATACTGATAAGACTGTCCTTCCCCATTCACCTTACAAGTAGGTGAAGTAATGTCAGAGAGCTACTTGAGAGAATATATTAGAATTAGAAATATACGATAATGTTATTTACAATTTCAACTGAAATATACACTGCTTTGTAACACAGGGAATAAATATTTTTTTAAATCTTTTTTCTACAAAGCTACACTATTTTCACATACTCTGTTCATGGTATGTGCAATGTTAAGTAAAGTTTTGCAAAACTTCACACCAAAATTAAGAACTTGGCTGAGAATGACCTTGTCCTGCTCAGTGCATAGCAGCTAATGCAAGTCTGACATCAGAACTACCCCAGAAATGGATTTTGCCTCATCACTCTCCATATTTCTCAACATTTCTCCAAGATTTCATGTGTGCTGCAAACAGTTCCCGTGAAATAAGCCCCTTTTATCTTGACTTTAGCCTGACTACTGCACCTTATCCTGTTAGGTTTGCTGCATATATTCTTTCAAACATTTTTCAGCAGCAGTGATCTTATTTCCCCTGGTACACACAGTTCTCCCTCCTGAACAGATGAAGGCCTGATGGGGTACTGCTGTGGTCTCTCCTCCTCATTTGTTGTGCTGTTCCTGCTCTATAGGAGGACATGTAAGGTGCTTTGAGATTTGCCTATGCTGACGAGACACGAATAGAAAGGGGGGGTGGCAGAAAGAGGAAAAGCGACAGGAGAGGTACGAGGGCGAAGCCAGGATGACAATTTTATTTTCTTTGCATCCATTGTGACCTAACTACTGCAATCTTATCTTTCTTTTTCCTTCCCACCTACATACCTCTGTCTCCCTTTCATCACTTTTCAGATTTGCTGAAGGCAACCTGCAGGTAAAATCTATTCCAGTGTTCACATGAGGCGCAGAATGACAATCCCTGTAGTTTTGTGTATTTTGCATTTTTATCCTTAGCAGCAATGTCACTGCATTACCCCGTCTGTCACTGTGATGATGTATATTCAGGTACTTTGCTAACACATGATATGATTCAAAGTCACAGATTTTGTGCAAATGCTGTTCATGGCTAATATCAGTCTTTATAGCCACCAAGGCACCTGCTTCTATTGGTACAGATGAGTTATGTAATCTAAGGTATGATGGAATCTCTATTCAGTAATTACAGCTGTTTGGTCTATTGTTGCAACATGTAGGATGACAGTGTGTATATGTGTAGATCCTCAATTGATTTTTGTAGATACACATGAAGGAAACACCTTTTAAGAAAAACACTGGTTGTGTGCCTCATTAAAGTAGTCTATGTAATGTGAAATGATGTATGAGGCTTCCAAACCATTTGGTTACACCTTGTTGCTTCAAAGGCTTAATGATTGTAGTATTGACCCCTGGGCAATTGATGTTTGATGTTCCAGGGTAAAGGTTACTGTGTGTGTGTGTGTGAGAGAGAGAGAGAGAGAGAGAGACCCACCATACTGCAGCAAAAATATCCATATTGATTCAGTGCATAGTGTATGAAGTAACTTAAATGATCAATAGATATGAATTTTAATTTTATCAATGATGTTTACACTGCAGTGGCAGATAGTCTAATCTGCTGTGTTAGTTTTAAAAGGTCTTCATCATATGTGAAGCCTAATGAATTAATAGATTATTTCTCTGATGAGTTATGTTTCAATTTGTGACATAGGCTATTCTCAATGGCCGCTTAAAGTTGCTATATGTATGTTTTTGCTTTCATTACATTTGTATTAACTGCTGTTTTCTTACTGTAATGATGCCCATGGGGAGTATTCTATCTTGTCTGGTAAACACGGCAATGGCTTAACCTCTTGGTAAGTAAGCAGCTGTTAATGCTAACGGCTATGTAGTGTCAGCACCTTTAAACTGAACATTGCAACCTCTATGAAGGATTCACTGCAGGATTGTTATTGATTGCATTCATTTTAGTTTTTACTTAGGTGCAGCTAATAAACAGGCAACTCAGAGCACAACCTCAACAATAAACATAGTTGAATGAATATCTATCTCTGTGTTGATCAAAATGCAATTTTTATCTTTGCAAAGGTAGAATTTATGGCAGAACTGTTGTATTGGATTGCATTAGGTTTCACAGATGTACCCATGTGCAGTTGTTATTCACACCATTATATTTACCACAAAGTTTCTAACAGGTCATTTATAGTGTCTATAGCTGAACCAGTGACAAGAGAATTACTCAATAGTGATCCACCAATTTTATCTGCTTGCCCTACATAGCTTAACCATAGCCAAATCTACATCTTGACATTGCTCTCGTACTCTGTGCGTTTGGCATCAGATTATCTCTTGTATATCTCAAAGGTGTGCTGACTCACACAATTAAAGCCTGTTCAGTTCTGCGTTTTCAGGATGTGAACTGGAAAATTTTGATTTTCAGGCGCCTGCATGATCATTGTTTGCCCAGGAGAGGGCACTAAGAGTAAGCATCTGAACTCACATCTGCCAAAAAATGCAGGAGTGAAAAGGCTTTATACATATCTGCTCCTGTGTGGTTTCCATTTCAATGATAATATATATATATATATATATATATATATATATATATATATATATATATATATATATATATATATATATTAGTAGGCAGACAGAATATGGCTTTTGCTCTCAGATCAAACACAATTAAATATAAACTGAAAATTGGGAAAGAACAGATTCACTTAGAAGCTTGCTGTAGTCCATCTACTCGTGTTATGACAGCGTTTAGGGAGCTCAACTGGCCGCGGTGTCTGTGAACTTAGGCGACCACCAGCCCACTCACGTAATCAAACATCTGACGTTTTGCTCGACTCTCACCTCGAGGGGACACTGTCTTCCTCCTCAGCCCCATCGTTCCCTTCTTATCTCTGCCGCCTTCAGTGCCGACTTGTCAAATTTCCTACTGAAAGCTTGTTTGCTTGGAAATGTCAGCAACGGTGAAAGAATTTTTTGGTTATGTAACACATTAATCTATGCTCTCTCTTTTTTTTTGCGTGGGCTTTTGTGTGTGAAAGAGGCTTTATATTTGCATCCTGAAAAGACCCTATCCAGATTCTTGGCCTAAAATCACCATACTCTGTATGGATTTAACAGGTTGGATTTCTTTATTTGGCAGAAATGTGCCAGTGCATTATTTCAGCAGAACACAAGAGATTTAATGGCTCAAAGTCTGTATCAGATGACCTCTGGACAGAAGGTCAGTCCTTGATCACTGCCACCCTCCCTCCCTTTTTTAACTGACAAAGCTGTAACTTCGAGGTTTTTGGAAAGATGGATAATGAGGCATTAGGGGTTAGTGCAGAAGCTCATGAAACATACAAAAGATACTTATGCTAAAAAGGCGCAAAAATATGGAAATTGCTTTTTTTCAACCTTTTCATTTATCTCAACATTTCCACCATGTGGGTGGCCTCGGAAATAGTTGTGGTGACCTTTCAAAGACTAAGGGGGATTAATGGTAAATGGAAGAGGGTTGAGGAAGTCTGTGTGTGTGTGTGTGTGTGTGTGTGTGTGTGTGTGTGTGTGTGTGTGTGTGTGTGTGTGTGTGTGTGTGAGAGAGAGAGAGGGAGGAAATATGGTGGGGCTGGCTAATTTTTAATGTGGGAGCCTAGCTGGAGAGGAAACCTGAAAGGAGAGGTTGGCCCAGGACACACAAGGGCAAGAACAGGGAAACAAAAACAGGATGGCTCACAGGCCGACATGGAACATTCTGGACCAGAGAGGGCGTTGACAGAGAAAGTCTGTGACAGTGTGACAGTTGGAAACCAAGTTCTTCCACTGTGTTATCGAAGTTGTTCCTGCTTAGTAAGAGGAAAGGAAGAAGAAATATTGTGTGTGTAATGGCGCCCTGGTGCTGAACAGTTTATGATCTACTTAAGCCTGCCTGCACTCTGTAGGGATTGCCTCTAAAAACCTATAATTTTTACTTTTTTATTTCCTTTTATAATACCATTTTCTGAATGATCAGGGGCATTCTCTGTGCAGATTTATTCAGATTTGCCAGACTAATGACTGATACTTTTAATCACTGAGTCAGAATTGAAATCGACCAAATGCTCTGCAAGCTCACAGCCTATTTATGGTTGTCTTATTTTTGTGTCTCCCTCTAGCTGTGCAGTCTCTGAACAGCCTGAATGACCAGATTGCAAACTTCATGGTGACTGGACCCAAGTCTCTTGAGCAGGAGGAGCCTGCCTTTCCTCCCCCTGAGAAGGAGACCCTGCAGAAGTCCATGACCCTGATGAGGCACCTCCTCGTGGATGCTCAGGTAACAAGAAACAGCATGAGTACATTTATGAGCTCATAAGAAGGCAGGTGGGACCAGGCGAAGAGTGACTCCACTTGAGAACTCAGGTAGTATTACAGGCTGGTCACACCAGGTTTTATAACAGTGAATTTCCTCCAGAATTAATGCATTTGCAATCAGAGATGGTGGTGAACTGCTGACCAATTGCAATTCATGGAAGCTTTTATTTTAGCTCTCTATCACATCCTGGATGAAGTCACTGCCTTTTAGCACCACATATTTCCAATTAATCTTGCTGTGCCACACTATGGTACGGTCATGGCACTTATATTTATAGTGTTAAAAAAGATTTCTGAAGTAGATTTTAGTCCAGATGACCAAGCAATCTGAATGCATTAATACAATATATATGTGAAATTGGCACTAAAACATTAAGTCTATTGATTAATCAGTTAAATGAATCAACAGCAGTTTAGGTAGTTGATTAATCATTCCTGTCAGTTGCTTCTTCCAGCTTCTCAAATGTGAAGATTTGCTGCGTCTCTTTGGTTCATAACACTGTAAATTCTGTGTTTTTGGGTTTTGCACTTTGGCTTGTCAAAACAAGTGAACTTCAACTTGGGGGTTGGTAAGTTGAGATGGGCATTTATTTTGTACTATTTTCTGACATTTCATGGACTAAATAATGAATTGGGTGATAAAAAAAATACTTGAGGGATAATCATAATTAGTTTGAAACTGATCATTCATTGCAGACCTATGTGCAATGTAGTGAGATTATTCAGGATTGCTGTTAGACAAGACACATTTAATCCACCTTATAAATTTATGGATAATGTCATCTCAGAGAACAAAGGTCAGAAATGACACACAAATTTGTGAAATCACAACAGAGAAAGACCTAGCCGATACCTGGCAGACTTCTAGTGTGGGAGTACACTTCATGCTTCATTTTGCACCAGCACAAATTGTTTGTGAAGATACAGAATGCTATTTCTGAGCTGCTCCAGCAAAGGGCATCAGATGAAATGAAAATATTGACTGTGTGTAATAGGGGTACAACAACAAGGTTACATTTCCTCCATCAGAGTCAATTGCCACTTAAATTCCCACAGAGCAATGACAGATCTACTGAACAGAACATAGTGTTAGGAAATATTCTACTTAATTTATTTCCTCTTGCTACCACATCCCCCGACCCGCTCCTTTGACTGAATCTTCCTTCAAGTCCTCTTATTCAGCGATGACCCCAGTGTCCTCAAAACTGAATTTTCTAGAGCATCAATCACCCAAGTAAGCAGCTGTGAGAATGTTTGAGGACTGATGTTTGTGGACTGCTAACGTGGCACCTTTTGTTAACAAATGACTTTGCTCAACCATTATTGTTGCGTCAAATAAAGACGATGGGGACGTGACATAATTGGCAGCCTCTCTTGTACACATATTCTCTCTCTCTCTCTCTCTCTCTCTCTCTCTCTCTCTCTCTCTCACTCACTCACTCACTCACTCTCTCTCTCTCTCTCTCTCTTCTCTCTCTCTCTCTCTCTTTCTCTCTCTCTCTCTCTCTCACTCTCTCACTCACTCACTCTCACTCTCAGTTTTCCCTTCTTGCTTTGCTCATGCTCCTGCTGACGATTTCATGTAACCTTTGTGAGGAAAGAGGAGAAAGAGGAGGAGATGAGAGGCCAGATTCCTTCAAGCTCCAATTAGTGGAGGGAGGATGCAGCCAGCTGAAGTGGCAATGTCAAGAGTGTGATTGAGCTGTTTGTGATTTCATATGCATACGCTCGCAGTGTTAATTTATTACAGTGTCATTTGTATTCTCTCACACAAGTCCAAATTAATTTGTGCTGAGAAACTTTACTGCATGAGCTGCAGCATAACAGATGTTGAATTAAAATGGTCATGAACTCTAATCTTCAGCATGGTCTCTTTAACTTTAAATGTTGGTGGTTGCCTCTGTTTCTGGGCCATTTTTTAGAGTCAGCATTTATACAGAAGCAGTTACCTTATTATGGTTACCACACAGATCCAAACAGTGTGCATCTACTTAGCATATTTGTCTGATTTTCTTTTTTTCTTGACCCTAAAAAGCATGTTTAATGCTTAGAGCCCAAGGAAAACAAACTTAAATGCCAGGACAGGAGACATGTGGGGACTAGTGAGCGAATGATGACTGACATTGAATGCACCTTTCTCTTTTCATTTTTTTCACTTTATCGCTTTATCTCTCATTCTCCCAAGACAGGTAGCCATCTTTCTTTCAACAACACAGCAGACTATCTTGTTAATTTACTTGAAGTCAGGTGCTTGTCATTCTGTCAGCGCTCTTTTGAACATTGTTCTTTTCATTTTAGTCATAGCACAAGTAAAATGTCATGAAGCAGGTGTCTTTCAGTAAGAGCTGCTGTCCATTTTCATTTCCTCAGAACTCAAAGCTCCATGCAATATAAACTTGCCGAACACAAACCCAAAATGATTTGTAATTTATGCATTGACTGAAACTTTTAATTGGTCATGTCTGATCTGTAGTATGTATAAGATCAGAATACATTATAAGCATACATCATAAGATGAATAAGAACTTACTTGGTGGTTTTGATGATCGTGGAAAAGGCTGGAAATGTCACAGACCTTAAAATGTGGTCTCCAAGCCTTCAAGGACACATGGATGACTGATACTTAATTTAGTTTTTGATTTGTAGACTTTTTTTTAGTTGATTGGTTCAACTTCCTCTGCAGCTCTGCAGTGACTGAAACCACACTACATGAGAAACTTACTCACTTAATGAGTAGCTTAACCACCAACGCCTCTGAAATTTTGTTTATCAAATCTCTCCTTCATCTCTCTCAGCTACAGTATCATGAATATCAGTATCATTAGAACATGGTCATTTTAACAGACCACTACTGTTGCCCTGCAAGAGACAGCTAACTGCAGAGCTGTTTCGTGTAGACCTTCTTTTTCCTCCAAAGGCCCATCTGGTGTGTATCCTGCAGTCAAGCTGGGAGGAGATTGGCTGCAGAGCTTTTGTCACCGACCCTCCCTCTAACTTCGCTTCCCCGTGCCGTACCCGACTGTGACTACATTAGCTCACCTGTCACTCATCGGTGGAGAGGGGTGGGGGTTGGGGGGTTGGGTACAGGGAGACGTGGATGCAGTTTGGAGGCCAGTAAAGGTGACTTTGACAGTGACTGAGTGGAGACACTGATAAATAAGATCTATCTGACTCCCTCTGACCTCCACTCTGCTCTAATCATCAGTGGAGAGCTGCACACACGTCTGTCACTCTCACACAAAAAGCAAAGCAGACACATACACATAGTGTTCTTTTTTTCACAATAACAAAGTTACATTTTAGAGCTAAAAACTATGAATATACAAGCACATCTAATAAATGTTTAATGTGATGAGATTTCTACAAAAAGCCAGCAATTTTAGCCCTTTGTGACATGTATTGAACCCAGAGCAGATCAATATTGCTAGCATTGCCGGCTATTCTGAGGGAATCAATATTGTATGGCTGTTTTATCTTAAAGTACTGTAGATTCCTCAGTGCCACAGACACAGTGCTATGTTGATAAAAAAAAAAAATCTGTGTTGTTTGGAAATAATGATAATGATAATTTTAACTTAAAGCTTCATCAGTCCGTGTTTTCGTGTTAACAATAGGTCGAATGACTGTGTATTTTAATGATTAAGCTGCAGAGACTCCTTAGCCAATGCTGTATTTCCCTCGAGCTCCGCTGACATTTTTTTGCAGCTTTCAGTTTAATGTTTTGCTTCTTTTGCTGGTATTTTTACTGTTTTAGTTCAGTATCACTGATCTCATCAGTCTTATTTCTAGGGAGCAACTGTTGTCAGCAAAAAACCCCTCTGATAAACCCATTGCATGCTACCTGTGTACTGCAGGCAGGCAAAGTTAGAAACAAGCTAGTGAACCCATTGTATGCAACAGTACATAGCATAGCACAGTACCCCTTGGCCGACATCACAGCTTGCAAATGCTTTTCTTGAAACACACTCTTCCTGGCAGATCACTTCCACTTCATGTTATAAGATTTTTTTTGGCTGTTTTGCATGATTCAGCATGTTTAAGATCTACCTACAGATTTTCAATGATGATCAAGTAAGAGGACTGTGAGGACCACTCCAAAAGCTTCCAGAATGCATTTAGTAAGTAGTTTATGGTCTTTTCAGTTTTAGCGTTATCGTCTGTAGGCAAGTCACTTTCTCAGTTGATGTAGATGCTATACAATTTTTTTTATTTCAATCTGTAGAGGCAAAACACATTACACCAGCCTTCAGAAACTCCTGGTTAACAAAACACTTTTAAGGATGACTAACTCTGAAAGACTCACTACAGATGGACTTCACTCGCTAGCCTAGCAACATGGAAGCAACCAATAATGCAGCACTCTGTCAAAGACCATAGTTACATATGTACTCTCTCTACATGTGTACTTCAAAAAGAGTATCTGATGTTAATAAAAAGTAATTGACCTCAAATATAAGATGACTAAATTTTTCAAAACCTTGTGTTCAGAAAAACATATTGGCCAAAACATATTGGCCAATGCAGTGTCCTTTGTCTCCAGATGGATATAGAATTCTCAGCATGGTTTTCCATTCACCATAGGCACTGTGCAAAAACACCCAGGTGCTGTGCTTAAGTCTTTTAATGGTAGAGAAAACCCTGTAATTTGTGGAGGTTATGCATACATTTGTATGCATATCGTCTGGACTTGGTGGAGGCCAAAACTGAGTTAAAAGGAGGAGAATATTGGGCTCACTTTCATTGGGTAGACAGAAAAAAGACTCCAAGTGAATGCCAATGTTGCTTCATGTCTTCTGGATGCGTAAATAAGTGATTGCTTTCTAATGTTTGCTGTATCAACTTCGTAAATTGATAAAATGTTAGTGTTGAGTTTAGTGCTTGTAATAATTCACCCGTCTACATTAACTGTAGATTGGATACCTAACCTATCCATGTCTATCCTGGAAGTTACCTAATCAATATTTCAACACAAAGGACTGACTTCCACATATATTCGCCTGTAGTGCTGGACCTGTGCCCAGGGTCATGGAAGAGTGCAGGCTGCCCACAGTCTCTGAGGACTGGGGGGAGGTGTTGTAGAAGGAATGAGTGTGTGATGGGTCTGGCTGGGTCAGTCTGTCCCTCTCCGACTGGGGCCTCAGCTGGCCCTCCAGAGCATGGTTTTTACCCATGCATAATACATCACCTTGGGCCCATCTGCCCTCTCAACCCTTCCTCTGACTCCACTATGCCTGTCTAATAGGAGCTTCTCAAATGAGGGCCTGCTTGATATGCTGCCTACTATGGTGAGGGTTTATTGTGGCCCAGCTCAATCCCGGAGTGTGACAAATGAGAATGGAAATTGGGTAATTTGCTTCAAAGGGGGTTTTGTCTTCATCTACTGTTCGAGGGAGCTGGAGAGTTCCCTGGATTTCACTGTGCCATCAAAACATCAAGCCATATTTTCAAAATACTAGAATTAGCTCACCCAAGTTCTTGGCTTCAGTGTTTGAATTTGAAAATTATTCTTTCATATCAAAGGCAACAAACTTGAACTTGAGGTCATTTGTTTAGAAGTCTCTGTCATTTTCATATTTTCAATTAATTTTATTCTTATTTCTGCTATTTCCTCAAAGTCATAATTGACTGATCTGGGTGAATGTTATTTGCCATCAGGATACTTATACAGGCAAGGTCAAAGTCTTGTCATTCTTAATGCTGCTACAGTCAAGAGGGCTGCACTTAATGAAATGCCCAGGGATGTCTGGTTCATTCACTGGATACTTACAGAAGTAATATGTAAAATGTCTTCTACTCTTTATCTGCTCCTTGCAATCAGACTTTTTTCGGGCCACACAGAAACCGAATTGTCGGTATGAGGTGCGTGACATTACTCTTCTAGCTGGTGGACTTGTATGTTGAGCAGATTGGAAATGATAGCTTATCTTGTAAAGAATAAATTGAAAAACATTTCATTATAAGAATACAGTTCTGAATGTTCCCTCCAGAGAAAAGAGGTTTCTGTCATTTTGAAACAGTAATGGTATGGGAATCGTTGTGAGTCAGTAGGAAATAAAATAATGAAAGATACTGTATTATTTACTCAAAGTGTGATAATCAGTGTGGGAAGTTGCACACTGTTGTAAAAAGCATTTGTTGTAGAAATGCATAGGAGATTACTCAAAATACATCATTACAGTTTTTTTAGGGTCATACAGAATTTCTTAAAAACTTAATATTTCATAGTTGGAACCATACATCAGCCACTATCATCAGTTTACAGTCTATTCACACAGTATACACTGTAGAGAGTTAGACACAGTGCACGTACTGTACTAAAGGTACACAAATATACAGTAGAGACTGTCTGTTGAGTAGGCAGGGGTGATACAGTATATTTGCTGGTATTAGCTTATCACCAATATACTGTATCAACACATAAGTCAGCTGATGAACAACAAGAAAAGTTAGAGAGTAGACTTGTCTTGCTAAGTACATGTCTTGGCTGCAATTCCCTAATTCCTAACTTTAACAAATAAAGAGTTACAACATTTCATCTTGTGGATGATGGGAATGTTTTCCTAGCTAGCAGTGTAGCAATGAGTCATGTTTTGGGTATTTATTGGTGTGTTTGTCCATGGTGTTGTGCTAACATCCTTGAAATGCTAAAACAGGAAATCACAGTCCACAGGGAATCATTTTACTCACCTTACATCTAAAGGCCCATTACATAGAATAAAAATAATGGTGTGTTTCAAGCTTGCTCTCTGCAACGAAAACTGAAAATGACTAGTCTATTGATTTTGGAGGTGCGCTTAACAGACTACAGGAGAGAGATGATGATTGTGCAAACCTTTTTAACAGACCTCGCACTTCCCATCTTCCCCACTCTCTGCCCTACTCTCCACAAGCCTTAACCCTTTCCATCAGAGGTCAAGGTCTGGCTCTGGCAAAAACATTAGCTATGGGAATAGCAACACAACATGGTTAATAGTCTGCATTGATCCAGAATGCAATACCTCAGAGGTTCTGTGACTACTGGCCCTTCAAGCTGGTCTCTGAACAAAGCTGGAGCAATGACTAACCGTCCTTTCTGGTCTCCAGGGATAGGGGAAGATAAATGTGCATCCTTCAAGGTGAAATGCAAGCTTGAGGTCAGATTCGAGCAAACAGCTAAGTAAAGACATTTAACCCAGAACAAAATGTTTTTAGATTGTAGATTAGGCAGCGGCTTGAAACGCCCGACTTGTGGGTTCCTCCCCAGGGAAATGGCCTTATTGGTTCCTAAAATCAGTTGTGTTTGATTTTGGTATTGAATGAGAAGGCTGTTTCAGCTTGATCTGGCTACGCTGAATGGTTGTAAACCCCATGTGGGATTGACTGCAAAGAGATATAGAGTCTACATCAGGTAGTAAATTGTTACAGATGAAAGGGCATCATAATGACTACAGCTAATAACCAGATTTAGTTGATCTACTACGATGCTAGATACTACATGGATCCTAAATTACCTTGTTTAAAATCAATATACCATAGAAACCTTTACCTTTAAGTAAAGATTCATCAACACCATTCTCAGACACATCCTCTGTACCTCTTCTAGGCTATGAATGCATTTGGTACGGATCAAGCCTTTAGACCTTAGGACTCAGACTGTCTGACAATGTAATTTATTGTTGTGGCTAATGATCCAGAATATGGCACTCAAGGGAAATTCAATCAAGTCAATAACTTATGCTTTTGGGTGTTGAATAGAAATATTTGCATAACTGGCCAAGTCATAGCTAGGTTGCTAAGCAACCTGGCCTGTCTGACAGGCACTGTCAGCCATGTTCATATTTGAATCTGTGTTTTTGTAATGCAGCTTTTCATCAGCTTCGTTTTGGCTTGTCATCGGAGAATGAAACCTTTATCTCAGGCATATGTTGTGTATGCTCTGGCATTGCATAATTGATTTTATTTTCTTTATTTATTGAAGGTTCTTTACCTTGTGCCAGCTAACCAGGAGCCCATCACGGTATGTCATGGTTTAGCTTAGAAGATTACAAACTAAAAAAAATTACAGGATGATTCGGTTGGTAACCTGATGTTCACAATGGCTACGTGATCTCCCCCTTCATGTGGAGGACTGTCTGTCTCATGGCTGAGGCAAATCAGACACAATGTTCTCCTGATCTAACTTGCTTATCTGTTGATGCAGTCTAAGTGGAAACCACAGTTGAGGGGACTGTTGTCTAATGTTTGTGTTTGTGTGTACATATGTACACATAAGGCAGTATGTTACCATGGAAACGGGCCATCAGACAATTCTTTTGATGGTATAAACAGGAGATATAGGCATAGAGGCAACAGCCAAAGCTTGTTTATATGTTAGTCCCTCTTGCTCTGTCGTTTTGCTCCCAGTTTCCTCCTTGTGTTAGTTTCCTTCATATTACATTGCAGAACCAGCTATCTCCCAAGATCAAAGGCTTTGCCCTCAATTTTGAAAAGGGGTTTCAGAGCTATATTGAGCTGCCATTTGACGCAGATGTGTGCTGTGCTCATAGCTACACTGTTTAGTGGAGGTAAACTCATGACCCTCAGGTGTTTGAAAACTGAGAAAGCATTGGTCTAAATGTGAAAACATGCATATGGAGTCAGCACTGTCTCCATTTCTGTAAGCAGCAACAAGTGAACTGCCCCACAAATGACTGTTCCGACTATATCCTTGTCTTTGTGCCACCCAAAATTAACTTTGACTTTGTACCTAACTGTCAAGTGCGGCGCAGTATCCTTGGTAACAGCAGCTCGTATCAAGGTTACAAGACTTTTGAAAGTAAATCAAGCTAATGACGGCAGGAGGTGGTGTAGAGTGTAGAGCAGGTGCCGTCATAAACTTTGAATTCTGCTTTATGACTGAGATAGCTCATTACAATAGCTCTGAGCTCTTTTCTTGCTCCTGCACAGTGGGAGTCATGTTTCACATAGTACACTTTATTGGCCTGAATATTAGGTGATGCTTATTACAAGACAACCCACTACGCTTTTGCAATACCTGTTTGTGGATAAAGACTTTTTGAGGGTAGGAAACATGGTCGTAATATTGTGACATTGCAGGAGTCTTCGAGGTCTGACTCTGTCTGCCTGGCCTCAGACAAAATTTAGACAGCTGACAATTTATCCAATAGTATGCTAAATGAGCTATTAGCATTTCCCATTTGCAGTGGTTTCTATGATTTCTAAGCATATTTATTCACAAGATAACAATACCCCTGGAAAGCGTAAGTCACGTTGAAACTAAAAATATGCCTGTCGTGTCTGTGTGTTCAGATTTGACTGAGGTCTGAGGTCTGACTCTGAGAAGGGGTACAAATTTTGACTTAAATTGTGGCAGTCGACCAATAAGGACCTGATTTGCCTCTTTGAATTGTGTGAGCTGCTGCTTTAGCTGCTGACCGTGTTGATAAGTGGGTTAAATGTGACACAAAATAGAACAAATAACTTCCAGTTGTCTTTAGAACACCAGCATTTACCTACTCCTTCCGCCTCATACTATATATTTGTCTTATGTCTTAAAACTCAATTCAGCTTTTATTCAATGTTGCTGGCGATCAGTGTTGCCAACATAGTGACTTTCTAGTCAAATTCAGGAACTTTTAAGACCTAGTTTTAGTGTCATTAGACTATATTGCCCTCATGGATTTCTTAACATGTTTAGTAATATGACATTATGTGTAGTGATTTGGTGACCTTCAAGTTAGTCTGTTTAGCAGGCTAAAAAAGAGGTGGTGACACTTTGCTGCAGATGGGTAACTGACTAGTGCAGTTACTGTAGGAACCGCTGAAAAAGTGTGTGATCACATTTCAGCTTAGACAAAGAAGAATCAATAAGTTTGTGATGAACTCTCCTTGCTTTTGCCAGATCTGCTACCGTGGTTGGCCTTCTGATGTTGGGTTCATGAACAAATAGATTTCCTCTCATATCAAATGTTTCAGGACTTTCATTTAAACACAATGGAAACTGTTTAGCCTGAAGCTGCTCATTCCAGGTGGGTCTTGATGAAAAAAAAACAAAAAACAGTGACTTTGGACTGTGCTGATTCAAAGATGATAAAAAACATTGATAAAACATTTTTGAAGTATGTGGTGAAGGGGATGGGGGAGTGGTGTCGCGTTGCCGACAACATATATTGTTAGGCGAGTCAGCAGGAGATGACAAATAGAACAATTCATACTGGTCTAATCCATGATTTGAAAAGCACTGGTGCTGTCATCAAAGTCCTGTCATCACTCGGGATTATTCTCTCTTGAATAAGGTTTAAACGAATCAATAAGTAGAGAGCAAACTTGACAATACACGGCTCAGCAGTGTTTAGTTTTCGAATAATCACTTTTTCAGTGGTTCATAATGGAAAAATAATTAAGGGTTGTATTATCTTTGGAATCATTAACGTGTTGTGTTCAAGCATGAATTGAGGCCAGCCCTCTCCATTTCAAGAGTTTTGAAGAATTTATCTGTGTAGCGCAGCTGTGGGAAAAGCTTATTGGATGTTGTGGAAGCCTTGAGATAAGAATACCCAGTGCAACACTTGGACTCTGAGTTATAATTGTCCTAAATTAATTTCAATTTATTTTTCATTACTGGGGAGATTGAGTTCTTCTACAATGCAACCTGTCTTTCGAAACACCTAGTGAGCTTTTGTCGAAGGCACTCAGGACCACACAGAAAATAAGTCTTTTATCTTTAGGGACTTAGACATCAAAAATAAAGTAAAGGAGTGCTTTAAGATGTACAAGAATGAGTAACAATCAAATTACACTGCACTGCACTTTTTTAACAGCACCCCTTGTATTCTGCTATCAGGATGACTAGGCTTATGAGAACTAAAAACGTATCTTTTGGCGGGATTTATAGTCTTCAACCCAAAAGAAATATGAATTGCCACTGTGGCATCTTAATTAAAATTCCATTCTTCACAATATATCCATCCACACAAAAACAGAGTATATACAGAGAGTATATCTCAATGGAAGATGGGGAAATCTAATTGAATTACCCCATGTGCTACTTACCCTGCTCATCCAATCATACACAGATCTATGGCAATGTCCTAATCATGCCTCTAATGCAAATTCTTCTCAGTTGCAAGGCTTTAAGCTCAAGGGCGATACAGGGAATGGTGGTATTATCCACGTGACAAATTAGCAATCCATCTGAAAAATAAAATGAAACTACTGTAGCTTGTGGATTGCACTCTAATATAGTCTAACTGCAATAACAGTTGCTTCTGATATTTCATTTCAACTACTTGATTGTCATAACACATTCCTGATGCGTTCTTATTATCATGGTCTCAGAAATATTGAAGAGTGCCTGCTCCATTGGGCATATTTGTCTGCAGAGCCTCTCGCTCTTAAGACACTTAAGGCAACAGCAAAAAAACAGAGGACCGAACCTGCACAAACAAGTGGTCAAAACTCCTCGGTTCACTTTTCCGCATTTTCTGTCTTTAACTTCGCTCAGGGATAACTTTTTTTTTCCCCTAACATTGAGTGATATCAGTCTTGTCTTTGATCTTGGGCAGCGATTACAGACTGTAAAAGTAGACAGGGCAGATCTCCTTGTGGTTAAATACCAGAGTAAATGGGATTAGGTTTCAGTTTCCCATGAGGCCCACTGAGTCCCGGCTACAAAGCCAACACACTCAGGATGAACACAGTGCTGCCCAGGTAATAGATAACAGCGCTTTTCCTCTGCTCATAGTCCTCAGTGCCACTGTCTGTGCATGTCTAACCCTTTCTAATTTCATTGAGGCAGTTTCAAAGGACTTACCTGGGCAGTGGACTCGATTTGCATAAAAGTGTACTCAAATTGATTTCTGAATCCCTGGGCAGAACAATGAATTCACATATTTTATTGAAGGAGTCTAGTAAGAACCTTTGCCAGAAGCTTCTGACGTTACCACAGGCAAACCAGTTACAATTTGTCTGACCGTACTTAGCATTTCAGTCTGACCTATGAGCTAGTCTCATGCCAAAATAGCCAGTGTTTATAAAATAAATTGGGCACTTGTTAGGCAAGAAAATACAATGATCTGTGTAAAATAACTACATTTTTCCATCATGGCCATGGCAATCTTTCAGAGCTCAAGAGTTTGTATATATTTATCAGTGTTTTTACATCACTCAGAGACAAGCGCATCAAGTTGTTTCCTAAAGGTTATTCCACACTCAAGGCACTAAATGAAAGGAGGGCTGTTACAGGTTCCCAACAAGTCTCTGGTACCACCTAGGTGTGAAATGGTACACCTATTGTTTTTTTTTTTTTTTAACCAGTTAATACAGAATGTTTGGTTAAATACTTGACTTGTTTAAGTTTATTACACCCAGTGAACAACTACAGTCTCATTACTCTGATGCAGTGTAATTACAGTCTACAGTCGAACATGTTTGTATAATCAAGACAACAGCCAGAGCTCACCCACATTATTACAACCACTATGTGTACAGTTCTTCACTTTGGCTTCATCTGTGGTAGTATGGCACAGGAATGCATGTCATTACATTAGACATAAAGCGGTATGAAAATTTTATATGATGACTAGAATGGCCAGAATTATTGGTTATCAGTATTACTGTTGTATTGTTAAAATGTACTGAAAAGTACTGATGCATGCAGTTTTATACACATGCACTGTGTTACATTTGAATATACGCAATGACACAATGAATAGTTTACATAAATACAAATGAGTCTCAAGAAGACAGTGATAGATAAATACAGAGGAGTCTTATATAGAAACATTTTTACCACCAATTCGACAACTGCCAGGTTTTAAATGAACAAAATATGGTGGTTGTGTGACTTATGCTTAAATGCAGTTTTCAGTAAATTATCTACTCTTTTTTTTTTTCTCTTGCTCCTGTTTCTTCTTTTGCATTTTAGAGCTTTACTTACAACCTGGTTACGATCCACCAGCGCAAAATGCGAATACTAAATATAAGATTTTGTTCAGGAGTGTATAAACCAAAATACAACCATGCTCTAGAATGTGTGGAGTAGTGATCAAACATGGTTTTAATGATCATTTGAAATTGAAATTGTAATGCTAACCATCTGGAATTTTACTGCAGTTTAGTGTGAAACTAGTAACCATTTCATCCCTATACTAAACAGTCCTTCACTCCACTCAGATCTGTAGGGGAGGAAGCTAAAACTTTTTATTTATTTATTTATTTTTATAAACAACCATCAGGAATGAGTTAGGCCTGGTTCTAGATCTCTAAACAGCCATGTATATCTCCACAGAAGGTCTTGCATTGTGCTTTCTGACAGCTGTTTTCCTGGCGGCAGAATCAACGGAGCCAATCAGAGCTCCATAGACAGGATTAGGAGCTAGAATGCATTCCAAATAATTTCATTTCAGAACAGCTTGTGCAATGTTTTTTTTTTCTTGGGGGGGGGTTTGCAAGGAAGAGAGTTCTTGAATTCTTAACCAACAAATTATTTTTGCATAATCGAAATATGCAGAATTGAAGCAGGCTCTGGCTGTAGATTCAGACTCAACTATAGCAACTACGAATGCCAAAGGAATGCTTATAGCTGCACTTGTGCCAGTGAATTTAAACATAGAGAACACAAAATGCTTGTGAACTGCTGTAATGTTCATATATGCAAAGTCCACATCTTGCTCTCTCACCTTGTTTTTCTGTCTCTCATAAACTCTCACATCTGCACACTTAAAGCACCCATGTCCTCCTCCCATACCTTTACTTTCATCAGTTTCTGTGTGAGGGTCATCAGAGCTGGCTGTTTTTCTGTATTTTTCGCTGACTCTGTTTGGGCACGCTTGGGCGTCTTTCAATTTAGCTCCTTCTGATAACTCAGCCTCCTCCAATAGATAAATATTAAATTAGAACAAATGACTCTCATTTTTTCAGCAAGCAATTGTGTCCTCTTCCCCTGAGGCTTTTAGCATCAACTAAACAAGCACTGCTGCTATCTGTAATTAGGAATGGGGAAAAAAACAAAACACACACCAACACATTGGAACTGGTAAAACGAACGGCCTTTGCATTATCGGCAACTATCCAGCTGCCTCCCCTGGATAACTGGACATTATTCAGATGAGCTCTGTGTATTCACAGGGGGTCACAAATTGCTAAATGCACCACATTTCTTTGACTGAGTCTGCATTTTTGAATATTCCTCAATAATGTGGAGGATAGGATTTCAGATGGGCTTTTAAAATAAATTAAAGCTAGATGTGGTTTTGCTGAAATGCTTTTGCTTTTACATGATAAGCGACTCATACATATATACTGAAATAATCTTCTTGCAAAATCCTTTTCATGTTTGTTTTTAGCACTGATTCTAGGTTCCAGAGAAGGTTGTAATCCTGTAAGCCTGTTTGAGTGTGTAACATTATTAGTGTAACATGATTTGGATGGCAAAAGACAAGTGAGTTTGATTGGGTGTCGCTCCCGGGGGAATACTTTTGGATGAAGGTAATATTGTGTAGCATCTGACTATCTGGCACGAGTTATTAGATGGTTTGTGTGATGGGGAAGTGCTGCCACGCTGAAAGCTGCTGCAGATGGCTCATATCTATCTGCAGCAGCAGCAGCAGCATCAGCAAGATCTCAGCTCGGAGCAGTGAGAGCAATATCCTGAAGCAAGTATGCAATTTGCTGTATCACAGTTCTTAAATCAGTCTTTGTATCCTGATATCCCCCTCTCTCTACTGGTCTAACTGGTCTATTATTTGGTAAGTTATTGGTCTATTTATTTGCTTTCTTGAAACCTTATCAATACAGTTTTTAAATATGTATTCCTGTCACTATGTATGTGATTTTATAACATATATTGTAGTAATCAGTCCCAAGGTTGAATAAAATGCCATAACATATATGAGGCACAGTATGTATGCCTCTTGTGTGTATTTGCTGTCTTAAAAATCTGTCTCCTTTGATGACAGTATGGGTGGATAGAGCTGTCATGCCCCTGCTTACACATTGCATCTGTGGGGAAAAAAAACCCAATAGCCAACACAGAGAGACACATGGAGCTCAATGATATGAGCATCTGTGACATGACATATATTTTTCCCTTCACAGTACTGGGAAAGCACAATTCTTTTAATGCACAGTCTTTAAGGAAGTCATCAGGGAAGATGAGTGATGTTAGGATTACAGTGTAGAAACACTTGCTTTGATCTCAGGTTTGATTTTATGCTAGGGCCACCCATGCAAACTAAAAGAAAGAAAAAACGGCATGCATTCACGATTGGGTAGGGGCTTGGGGATTAAAGCATCCATACAGTAACAGAGCATTTGTTACCGTTAGGGAAGGATTAAGGAAACCAGTGTTGACTGTTGGTAGGAGACAGGATGTAAACCCAAATCCCTAGTGCTGAAGAGTGTAACGTTTGGCTGTGCTATGAGAACAATACAACTTCCTGCTTGAATTTACCCCGCACAATGCTTTAAAAATCCTATGTTTACATTTTCCTGGCTAGTGACACCTTGTGGCTTGTGACTGCCGTCTCTCAGGAGCAAAGGCAAAGGAGCATTAAGTTGATATAAAACCATAAACCCTATTTGGGAAGATATTTTGATGGATGGCTGGTGTAGATGGTATTTGAAAGTATATTATCAAACCTGAATCCAGTTCCAGGGCCTCTTACCAAATCTGAATCCTTTCAAGTCCCAAATCTTTTTTAAAATATATTTTGGTGTGGAATGAAGGTATCTGTACTGTACTTTTTTAATTTCACTTTTGATCATGTTATTGGTCACTGATTTAGGGACCAATTACCAGAAAACATGACACTGATACTAATAGAAACTATGGTAATTAACTATCAGACCTAAACCATAGTCATTGTACTGTGTTGAATGGTTGTAGAGCTTTTACCACATGTTTTATGACTGCTCTGAGACATTCATTAACCCTGTACTCAGTCATTTTGCTCCTCACTGGGGGGCTGTGCTATGGCTGCACAAGCCATAGCAGCTAAAGTAAAAACAACACAATCAAAATAATATTTATTCTACTTTATCATTCATTGAATAAATCATGGGTGTTTTGCACTTCACATAACTTAACCTGAAGGCAAAGTCATTGTTTCTGCAGTTCACAGAATCTGATGGGTCACTGAATACGGTGTCACTCCCCCTTTGTGGTGAGTATGCCCCCTGCAAATATTGCATTTTGCAGTTGTTTTGGAACATTTAAGGCAGTCCGCCATGTTAGTTAACAACAGTGTTGCTGAGTTATCGATTAATGTGTAGACAAGGGGAGCCAGGGATTGAGCCACCAACAAACTGCTCCACCTCTTGAACCACAGCTGCTCCAGTTGGTTTCACAAGGTTTCCCTACCGTTAAGCAAGTAGTTTAAGTTGAGATTAATCCAAATTAAGCTATACAAGTAGCAAATAAGGGAACACCTCATCCAATTCATATATAGGAAGTAATGTTGTCCTCACACTGAGCTACATGATGAAGGGAACTCATCCTGTTTTTCTGAAAATAAACTCTGGTTGTCGCAAGCTGTTTGAAACAGTGACCAGTGCTGTCATTTTTCTGGAGAGGGCAGTCTCTTGTTGGCACATCTGCAATGCAGTTGCATTCACCACTGCAAAGCCTCTACTGCCTGACATTGAAAATAAATATTATAACCATTTATTTTTTTTATAGTATGTTTATTTCCATCTTTCTAGACTGTGTGTACATGGAACATGGAAAGTCCAGAGTGAGAGTGGGGTAATGTAGCACAACACTGCAGAGGCTGTCTTCAGCCATGTAGCTGCAGTGTGACCTCTATGTGAAGACAACGCCATTCGTTATCAAGTAAGGGTGAGGTAGCAGTCTCCCATGGTTTACATTTGGATATTAATGGCTCGCAGTCATTTACATTTCAATTCCAGACACTATATTAGAAATTAGGCATATGCAAATCATGAGCCGGTGAATGTTTTAGGAAAATGATTGACATTTTTCAATTAGTACTGTCAAATGAATTGAATATGTTTTGTGCATTAATTAACTGGAGGAAATGGAAATGACCCTAGCTAAGGTAGAATTAGCATGATCTATGTGAGGGTTCTGCTGGGGTCGATTACCCAGTTACAATCAGGAGAGTGAAAGAATGCAGAGTCATTTCTGACTGATATCGATTCATATTAATTTTGATGGAAAGGTCTGATAACTTCGCTACCAGACTGAGCTCCTGCCAAATTAAAAAAAGGTCAGAGTTTCTACGTCTGAATTCCCTCCCTGTGTTTGCTGTTCTGTATCTGTGCTCGAAAAGATCAGATGATCACAGTATGTAAACACCAGTGTTATAATGGAAGATCCTGCCTCGCTTTGAAGCGGTTGTCACTGCCCAGAAAGACTGCTGTGAGATTCTGCCTCAGCACTATAAATGATGTTGACAAATTTCTCTCAAAGTTTTAAGGAAAAAGAAAGAGAAAGGGCGCAGTCAGACACCGCTCTGATGTCAGAATGTGTGCCACTGTCATGAAATATTCATTATATTTGCAGAGGGTGTGCATTAAGTTTAGAATAAGAATAGAATGAATTTTTCAGCAGCAGACCATTGATCCAGGCAGTATCATTAGTTGAATGACTCATCAGACCAAGAGTGTTACTGAATATTGATCATTCACTTGACTGAGCCATGCAGAGTACAATTCACAATCTTTTCCTCTGACTGTTTGGAAAAACTGAAAAAGGAAATATGCTTCATCCACATTATTGCCTCTCTCAACTGTCACAATTTTACAAGGAGGAAATATTTTTGAACTGTTTGTTTCACAGTGTTTCTCTACCATGAACTGTCTAAATCACTTTATTGAACCTCAGTGTTTAGCTGTGGACACACTTATATTGACACAAGGATACGATTTCAGCACTCCTCCTTTCTCTCTCTCTTCCTCTTCCTCTCTCTCCTTCAGATAATTACACTTTAGCTATCTTTGATTTCCTCTGCCCTCATCGGGATGCTCCCACGAGTTGCCTCCTATCTGGCTGCATTTGACACGAGTAGTAAATAACAGTGAGAAAGGCCATAAATCATGGTAATTCTTCCTCCAGACCTCTCGTCCAGATTGATCACTCGTGCGCCTTTGAGGTCCACCTGTGAGTCTTGTCCCACTGATATAAATTAAGTAGAATTATGGGAATCATTCCCAACAGCAGCCTTTTAGTCATTCTGCAATAGAGGATGTCTGGAAGTATAAAAGCCTTCAAAAATGGATTTTCAGATTTCATTGAAAAATAAAATGAATTTGTCATTTAAAGGTAGATTAATGAAATAGAATTATTGATTGGGGAATTAAATTTTTATTTTATTATTATTTTCACACTTGTTTTTGTACATCAATGCAATAACTAATGATAACACTAAAAAAAAACAAAACTCAAACTTGATTTAAGGCAAATAATTTCAAGGTGAAAAGACAAGAAAATTCAGAAGATCCATTCTTACTAGTTTTTACTAAATTTGGGCTGGAGCGTTGTTTAGTCAGCAATGAGAGTGCTGGAGGAACCTCTGAACTGAAGCGTCCTTAAGTCAAACACTTTTTACTCATGTGACAGGAAGAAGAGCCACATGCAGATATCAACACACACATATTCACAGCTGGCGATCTGAATGACTGACATGTCAATATTTACCTCACCTTCCTCCCCTGCTTATTTCACTTCTTTAAGACTCCGCAATTATAAATGACTTCACAGGGGGGCTCAGTGTGCTCACTGGGTTAGAAAATCATATTTGGATACACAGCTAGCAAACTAATCCCAACCATGCAGAACTCTGAACTGGACTGGTGACAGCTGCAAGGCATCCTCAAACACTGGTGCTTTATCTCCCTATTGGCAAAACTCAGATTAGTCTCTGGAAGATTTTTTTATTTATTTATTTATTTTTAAATCGCACTTTTCAGCTCCTCTTTCACCACTCCATTAATACAGCCCTTTTCTTCATTTGCTTTCCATTTAGTGGCTGGCTGGATGTTGAGCCATGTGCTGCTCTGACAGCTTAGGGTCATACATAGAAGACCTTTCATCTGACTCTGCATAGACAGGAGGAAGTACTTTTAGATTTGACCTGGATACATATGTAAGTAACCTTCAGAGGGAGAACTGGCAGGAACGAAACAGGTATATTAATCTTTTTGTCACAGTGTGCTCAGTGCAGTCCTGCATTTTTGTACCTGGTTCAGATATTTGAAATCTGTACTCAGGTTTTGAAACTGTTAAAAAAGGAGAGAGGTTAGACTTACTTTGCTTTATGAACAGTAATTCATAACCAAAAAAGCTCCAAGCCACACTACTTTGCAAAAATAAAAAATGGTGTTAATAGACTGGCTTAGCGCCTATACATTACACTGTACCCAGGTTTGTTTTTTCAGTTACTTGGAAGTGATTTGGTTTCATAAAAGAAAATACTTTGAAAGTTGTTGTTTTTTTATTGAGATATAATCACTTTTGACTACATTACATAACCATGACAGCACTCCTTCAGTGAGTGTGCAGGTGAGGTGGGTGAGTGTGCAGGTTAGTGGCTTGTCATAATGCAGTACTACCTTCAAACAAGTGTGTGTCTCTTGTTTGATAAGATTCACAACACAACTTTAATAATTTTCCGTTCTGTGAATATGCTAATTTAGGATTGATCTAAATTATGTTTTTCTAGTAGCAGTAGATCAAAAAATGGAGCACTGAAGAGTTTTTTGTGGATTCAAATAGAAACCCAAACCAAGACCTTTTATCTGGACCGCACCCTAGCCTGACATCTGTTTATACCCAACTTTTTGAACTGTCGGGGAAAACAGGAAACAAAAAACCTCTCCTGTTGGCTGAAGTATGACAACGAGACACATTCACTGACTTACTTCCTGTGTCACTGTTCCAAAAACACCGGGCTAGTATTACCTAACCTAAGTCTGCCACCCTAATTCTGTTCAGGGCTTCACTGTAGTCATGTTCTCTCCCGTTTAGGAGAATGATCCTTTTAATTAATAACTGAGTGTCCACAGTCTGTTAACACTAATATTGGAGTTTAGCTTATTTGGTCATGAACACTATGGGGCAAACAGGAAGAATAATACCAAGCATCTGTGACATCAGGGATATTCATTTTATGATCATTCACCACTCCCATACAGCAACATTAACCCTGCACCTCATGCAGTACAGGTGCTGATTTTGTCTGGTCCCTGCCTCCTCAGCTCAGGCAGTAATCACAAAACACCCATAGGTGTCTACATTCTATTGTTCCCATAATCAGCACTTAGGCTGTCGGCAAGCACTCTGCACTAATTTAATACTGGAGGTAATGAGTTCATTTGCAAAGATCTGCATATTTTGAGAAGAAGCACAATGGAGAACGCCAGGAGTGATGGAAAAGCTGATTCCCTATGGTGTTTTTAGAGGCCTCTCTCTCCATCCCTATAACTAATTCCTGTTTCTTCTCTGTCATCGTAATGACAATGGGAGCCAAGTTAATTCTCCTGCAAATGAATCAAGTGTAAACATCATTAGGAATTGATATGAATTACATTAATTTACAAAATGAAGTCTGGTATGCTGCGCTAGATCAACTCACTGGCACTGAGCTGAATCCAGATATGAGTATTAGAGGGAAATAAACCGTTAAACCAACATCATCATGGTATTTTCAATTATGATTTAATTTTTCATGTGTCTTTGCATATTGCAGCAATCATATATTCTTAAGTGATGGTTATGACTTGACTTGAAATCCATCGAAGAAGTACATTCCCATTGAACAGCAACATCTATATTCACCTCTGCTTAGTTTGGTTTGAGTCGCACTGATCCTGTCCTGTGGAGGCTTCATACCATTTAAATTCAAGATGGGGGATTTGAACAAATCTGAATGAAAAACTAGTTATCTTGAAGACCTATACTAGTAATTTTGCATGTCTTAGGAAACTTACTAATGACCATAAATTACTTATAATCCAGTCTTTAAACCGTGTATTTTGTTTACTGCTCATCCATAGGCTTCTATAAAATTTCACGACATGAAATTCAAATCTTGAGTCATGTAATCCATCAAGTAAACATCAAGGCTGCATTATTTTTTATCAAAAGCTACATTATAAAGGAGGTTTCAACAGCTAAACAGCTAACTGATTTTCATACCATGCAGAAATGAATAACAAACAACAGTTCCTTGGAACTGTGAGAAAAAATAGCTCAATAAACTATTGATAACATGCATTTGAAAATAGTTGCTAAGGAGCTAAAACTTGCAAGATACTAATGATAGTACAGATGGGTTACATATTTGCAGAAAACCCCTTGTAAAGCCTCTTCATGCACGTCTCCCATGGCATCAATTAAGGTGTAGCTGATGACATAGTTACATATCGGGTGATGAAATCATAGATGGTATAAAGCAGCTGGTAACATCTTTGGCAAACCAGCTGGGTTAAAGCCAGACTGCTGGAAGTAAAGTGATTTCTCACCCATGCAGATAATTCAACGATCATTTTACAGAACCAGTATTGTCAGTGGTACCAGAAATAGTAGTAAACTAATCAAAACAAACATGAGGATATATAAGTGAAATTCCCAGCAAAAAAGAAATTTTAATTTCAGTTTAACTTTGCATGGTTCTGTTTTCTGTTGTATAAAACCTCTTTCTCTTCTTTTGTTGTAAATAAACATCTGTTTGGTATTTTTCACCACCTTTGTTGCTGAAGTGTGGAAAAGCTTGTCATCCATGTGCTGTGCCTTTGAAGGAAAGTGGTTTTGAAAGGATGCATCAAGCCAGCGAGCGTCAACCCCCCTACAGCACCTAAACAGAGCTTCTCTCAATCCTCGTCACAGAGACTACGGCTGCTGAATACTGAGCAGAAGAGACAGGAGGTGCCCCTCAACCTGAAACACACAATTATTCTCTCTCGCTCTCTCACACTCACACGGAGAAAGATGGACATACATGCAGACACATACACACATGCAATTAACTGCACTAACTGAAAGAGCACACACCTACGCAGGGATTTTAGTTCACAGAGCGCTAACAGCATCAGACGTGCAACCACACATTCCCTTTCAGCAGGAAAAATGGACCATCTGTGAGCTCTTCAGGCCACCAGCCAATGACATTGTTTAGGACTCATTTTAATGGCAGTCGTGAACTGCATTTTGAATCTTTGTTCAGCCGTCTCCAGCATTTGGAGTTTGAAAAGGCTCTTTTGTTCATGTTGTTTTGCAAACATCTGTGTGTGGATGTGAAAATTGCTTCTAAAATAGAACTAAGCTTCACTAATTTCTTAGCAACTGTATACTGTTAACCATAGTGATCTTTAACACATTTACAGATGCAGCATACACATAATCATCATGCTAATGAGACTTTCTATTCTATTTTAATATTGATTTTAAAGAGAAGCAGTTCTCTGATGTAATTAAAAGGCATAGTTTGAAATATATTACTTTGAGTATATTAAGCATACATTATAGAAAAGTACTACAGATGTACAATATAACCCATTGGAACATAATCAAATTTAAATCACTTTATTAACAAGTGCAGCTGTGTAAATTACCAGATTTTTTTTTTTTCACCAGATTCTCCTTTACAAAATATTTTTGGTCTTTCAGTAAACATGAACTAACCAGATTATTAAGTTAGATGGCCTGGATCTTAGTGAGTTCTTTTAAGATGTATTTGATCATCTGACAACACTTGGACAATAAATAGTCAATATTTATATGCTACATGTAATATATTTTAATGTAATAATTCTTTTGACAATGAAATGCTATGTGTACTTGAAATAGACAAAAAAATCAGTCTAAACCAGATCAGGAGTCCAGATCAAGTTTTGAAATGTGTTCAGAAATTCTCACTGCATTTATTCAGCAGAAAGGTTTTTTTAATGGTGGTTTTTGTGTTTGAAGGTTAGGATGTCTTCTCAAGCACAAAATCCACTTCCACCATCTCTAACACAAACACAACCTTCACCTGCCTCAGTGGAAGGTGATCGATGGTATCACGCACCCAGAATCAAACCGAACATTATTCTGTTTTGCCTTTAAACCTGTGCGAGCTCTTTGTTCCCTGCTTGTCTCACTTCAAAGGAGCATGTATCTTAATTCACATCAAAGCCCACAAACCTGTTTATGTGTGAGATTAGCCTTGAGCCTCCACCATGGCAGCCAGGGTCCATTGGCATGGCCCAAAAAAATGTCTGTTTGCCATCGCTGTCTGGATCTGCCTCACGCTGACAGGCGGGCATCTGAAGGTGGGAGAATGTGAGCAAGAGCTTAGCGTGAATTGGACAAGAGATTAGAGGAACTGGGAGAGTTGGGATGAGGACATTCCAATAACACACTTCCCCACCTCGAACATCCCCATCCCCTTGTCAGACAGAATGGAGAACTTATCAGTGTGAGTCAACAAACTGTGTTTACCCGGCTGCATCTGTGTATTTTATTTCTTAGCTGGCAGTACATGCAGTGCTGACGGTGGCAAGGACAGCAAAGGCATCAATATCCACTCACCAAGAGCCTGTTTGCTGCCTGACATGAGTTGCTCATCTCAGTGAGGTGATTGTAATTACAGACAGTCTTGAGGATGGAACAATAATGAAGGAGCATAGAAAGATTGGGATTAAAAAATGAAAGAAAAGGATAAACAAAGAGTAAAAACTAAGGAGAACACAGAAAAACTTTAGTGGCACCATGTTGTCAGGGCAAAAATGTTAGCAAACAATGTATATTTATATTAAAATATAATATTATTTATGTACCTGTTTACCTATCCAGCTAGCTATCCAGTATATCCAATATCCACTCTTCTTTTATAGTTGTTGTGTATTGCTGGTCACCCTCTGCCTTCTTAGCTGCTAAATATCCATAAGCTCATTCCTGACTACCTGGTGCTGGGCAGGGAGAGCGCACAATGAATTCATCTGAGCTTTTTCCCTGAAAACAGCTGCCTACTAAGAAACAAGGTTGATGAGAGCAGTGTTGCTGGAAAACCAAAACAATGATCTTAGTTACACTCAAAGAAAAGTGTAAAAACATGAATTAGTGCAGCTTTAATTAAGCATTATAATGGGCATCTGTCAAAGTGTCTTACATATGTTAATCCACTGGAATGTGATCTGAAAGTTGATCAACATCCTCAAACTTAAGCAACTAAAGTTAGTGTCCCTCACTAACACTTTGGGAATTTCGCTGGCTCAGACTAACACAAGGTTTTGTGGGTGTCAAACCGGTGACCTTTCAGTTATACAACTGTCTTTGTAATCCCTCGGGGTTTGACAGGCAGTTGCTGCTGCACCCTGAGCTGTCTCTCTCCTATCCTCCAGCTGCTCTGTGTTATCCATTTTCCGATAGTTTAAACAGTGAAGGAAGAGGAGAACTGAGAATAAACAGATTAGTGCAGTGAACATAATTCTATGTTTTCATAAGGCTTGTGTCTGTTCTTTGTCTCGGTTTGACCCACCCTGCTTGGAATGAGCTCATAACCCTTCTTATGTCACACAGTGACTTGTCTGCTCCCTCTTTGCACAAATGATCCTTTATGCATGATTGAGATAGTCTACACTGCTATTGATATGGAAAGACTGCTAATCATTGAGTCAGTGTGCTTTTGAGTAACTTTGGCACAGAGCAGCAGAACATCATTTTGCACTTGAGTCATCTGGGTTGTGTCCCGTATGAGAAAAGCCTGGTGATTTCACTTCACAAGTCAAAGGATTTATTTTCGCCTAATTTTTTGTCTGTTTAGCTGGGTTTGGATTCCATCATTGATTGTACTGGGAAGCATCTGGATGGAGGAGGAGCATTTGGCAGTTGCCAAGTTACAGTAACACAAGGGAGTAGGTCTGCAACAAGATATCTTGTTATGTCACAAAACTGGGTTGCTTCATTATACAAATACATCATTATTACATACAGTGAACTGTAACAGAATTTACGGTTAAACATTAACAATAATGCTGATACGCAAAGTCATAACCAAGAGCAAGAGCAAATACAGAAAGGTCTGATAAACAAAAACTTTGCTGTATATTTCCTTGAAAGTGTTTTGGTTGTTTGGTTATAGCAGTGACTCATTCGAGGAAGAACACAATAGTTTCTGATCACTCTGATCCTGTCACGCAGGATCTGTTGCCCCAGTATACACTCTCTATTTGTAGAAGAAGCCTGAGGGCATATTTGGTTTCTTTCCTTTGGGTGCTGTCTGCAGCTTCTACCCACGAAAGACAAGATAAAAGAGTTTTCTCACAACAGTGGTCATAAATGACACAGACCTGGTAAATGTTATGATCTCATTGGGAAACATCTCTCTACTCTCTGTCTCTTTCTCGCTCTGTCTCTATTTTTCCAATGCCTCCCTCTATTTCTCCCTCTCCACCACTGTGTGTGTGTGTGTGTGTGTGTGTGTTTGTTATTTGTGAGTACTGTGTGTTCTGACTCTGCAGAGAAAGACTTTTTTTGCTGAGCTCCATTCTGCCCTAAGATAAGATGATCTTGATAAGAGATCAAGATAACGTTCAGCTACAAAAACTCTATTTCCTTACTCCTCTGGGGACATTAAACCATTTCCTTTTGCTCGAATAAAGGAAAAAAAAGAAAGAAACAACCTGAGAATTCACATCGGCATGGCCCCGCATTACAGCACCTTTTCCACCTCATTGGCTGGCCTTTCCAGATGCTATCAATGAGCAGGTGATTTTGGTGCAGCCCATAAGTTCTGCATTGCAGAGGCATAGTCTGAATCACTGAACAAAGACTGTGGTGAAGGTATCTTTACATTGTATTAAGATTATCTGCACAGCAGCGACCCTGGCTTAGAGGCAGAACCTTGACTGCTATAAGCAGAAAGTACTATAAAATAAATATAAATATAATACATTCTCCTTTGTAGAGTTAGAGTCATACTTGCTTGTTAATGAAGGTTTCATCCCGTGTGAATGATGCATGTTAAATATATTTTTTACAATCAGTTTGACAACGTTTATGATGTGATTAGTATTTCTGTGTATCGTCTGCATTCTCCTCTGGGAAAAGTTTCCTTTGGGCACATTCAGTGATTAATTAATGAAGTTTATTTTTGGATTTTTTTTTTTTTTTTTTAAAGAAGCAGAATAACTTATCTCAGTCTTTGGCTGCCTGTTCAGTCTTTTAGCAAGTATAGCACAAAAAAAACCTCAAACCTATTCTGGTCTATGACAAACCTAAGACATAAAAAAGCTACACTTCCACACAGATGTCACTGTAAGCTTCAGTAAAAAGCCTCCTCTGAAGACCCACTCATGTTTTATCACATCAGCCTTTCATTTGTACAATGAATTACACCTTCCTCATTATTTACACCTCAAAAAAAAAAAAAAAAAAAAAAATGTATCAAATAAAAAGTCTACAAGTGTGACAAAACAGTGACTATTTCTTTTGTTGTGCTGAAACTAGCCCAGAAAAACCACTGTTAAGAAATGGAAGAAAAAAAAAATTATGAATAGAATAGGTATACTTCTTAAATGCTACTAATCTCAGTAATTATAGTAGGCTTCATAATGCTCTAATTTATTAAAGACACAATTACAATTAAGCTTGACTGTTGTTATGAGAAAGGAATTTCTGACTTAAAAACATGGGATAAACAAACACCGCTCAAAGTTGTAATAGTTAAAGGTTTTCTGTATTATTATTATTGTTATTTTAAATTTAATTACCACAGCTGAATTTGGTTTCTGTTGTTGCCAGGCAACAAATTCCATCCCAGTGGGTACTTGGGCGTCTTGACTGTTATTGCTTAGCAACAAAATTCCACACCAGTAAGTAAAAAAACTAAATCAGTCAGGCTTAAAAACTACTGTGTACGGTGCTGTAACGTCTTTTTTTAACATAACTTCTGTTGAATCTGTTGACTTGGCTGCAAATGGTCCTGCTGTGTGGACGGATACTCCGCTACGTCACAATGAAAAACAGTCGCAGACCACTGATCCCATTCCCCACTGTCTACATTCATATGTTAATCCAAAGCCCTCCGCACCCCCACTAATTACTGATCGTCAGTCAGCCACTGGGTCCTGATTCACTCCACTGACCATCAGGCACATTTAAGGCCCCTAGAGAGAGATTTTAGCAATGGGTCATTTATGTGGTGCACCCGCAATACATGGATCCACTTCTCATGAAACATTTTTATGAGTATGTTGTTCTTTTTTAAGCTCCTGTTCCGTATAGTTTTGTGAGTAGGAAATTGACACTGAACAGGAAGTAGTGCCAACTCATGAAAAAAACAAGCTGCAGCAGTCTTGAAAGATGCTCATATTTAGGTTTGATCTAGTCTTAGCCAGTAAGAAGACCAGAGAGGAAAGTACATTTGGCTCCCCACCACTGCTCATGTCCCAAATTCTCTTCTGCAGGATGACAGGTTCCCAAAACTCTGTTCAGTTAACAAACTACTTTCCAGTGCATGTCACTTTTTCTTTGCAAGCCCAGGTTTTCCTTCAGCATGAACCTAAACATACACTTTCAGTTTTTGAGTAAATTAGTGGGGAAAAAATACATTTTAATTATTTTTCAAGATGAATTGAACATGTGAACATTTTCTCCTTAAAACATGAGGAAAAATCCACAATTGTATCTAGCTTTTATGGTCCTTTCTACATGAACTACATGGTCAAATTACCCCTGGAATAAGCTACTGTCGCAAGATAATTTCAGATAAATTATATTTGGCATTTAGAGCATGACGGTTCTGTAAAATGTTAAATTACCCATTTTACACATGCATATCCATACGGACAGATATTACCATAATGAGATAAATGTGTATACCAGCATACAGTATATCCAGGTTTCATTCTGCAGACACATGCTCCTGAGGCAAGGCAAACAGTGTAAGGGTAGGATAGTTAGATATATAAATAGATGCAAACAAATCCACTTACACACTTAGACAGCGTAGCATCTTAATTACCCAGAAGGGTCCAATAGACTTTTATGACACCTGACAAGAGATGAATTTCATTAATGAACATCAAATGACTTTGGGATTATTAGCCCCCCAGTGTATATGTGTGTGTGTGTGTCTGAGCCTGCCCTCCCCCGTGACTAATGTATCATATGCAGCAGCAGGGTCGTCTATAAATAACAACATGATGTTCATTTACTGAGCGGGAGGGGTGACTTTTGTCTGGGCAGATGGATGAACGGGTGGAGTGTGTGTGCGTGTGTGTGAGTGTGTGCATGCGTGTGAGTGTGTGTGTTCGTGTGTTTGTTGTTCCCCATCTCCTTGCTTGCATACTGTAGCGGGAGGTCAGTTAAGTTTTATTTGAGACAACTGTGTGGACCTCAATGTTTGGGCCCCCATACACACTCACAGAGCGCCTGAGGCTACAGTAACATTTTCTAGGAGTACACCGCAGTCACTTATAACTGGCTTGTGCAGTGTGGTAGCTGATCTGCGCTTACCACATGCAGAATGGGTTGGGGTCTTTGGTCACATAACCTCAGGAAACAATAACAGCACGGCTGTACTGCTGAGTGAGTGGGCAGGCTTTGACAGCCGAATGTCAGGTAGTAGCTGAGAAATGCAGGATGCAGATGGGGTGTTGGGTGGGAACTGGGGCAGTTGTCCTAACCCCTGAGGTCCAAAGACAACTATACTGAGTAGTTAATTATAAATACTTATTTTTACAACTGATACTTAGAGTCTATAGTGTCAAAACATCTTCTCATGGCTGTGGGGTTTGATACTGGGAGCATGAGAACTGATTTTTTTTTCCCTGTCAACAATCTTGTAAAACTTTTACCTCTGGCATTCAGTGATGTAGCAGTATTGTGTATTTAACACATACCCTTCTTGTCATCTAGAGGCATCAAGCCCCCTGTCCTGCTGTGTCCTTTAACCAGACCATGAATGATGATTTGTAACTGACTGTGTGGAGGGAAGAATTTCTGCTTTGAAATCTGTTAAAAACTTGGTTTTATGTCCTACACCTGCATTAATTCTTTACTTTTATTTTTTTAATTTTTAGGCCAGTTGAGAGCAGCACAACAAGCTGTAAATACATTATTTACATTATGTTCATTACAGCAGAGGTGGAGCAACAGTAGCATTAATTTGGAGCTGTGTCCAATATTTATTCTTCTTTTAGCTCTGTTTTGGTCTCTGCCAACTGTGATGTGATGTGGGTCTTCTTGATCCGGCTGGTTTCAGTGCATCCTGTAGATGCTCAACTGGATTGGAATCTGGGGAGATTGGAGGTCAGTGCCTTGGGCTTTTTGTTGTGTTCTGGAGCCATTTCTTAGCAGTTTTCACAGTGTGGGGGGGTGCATTGTCCTGCTGGGGGAGGCTGCTCCCACTGGGGAGTGCTGTTGCCATAGGGGCATGTGCTTGGTGTACAGCTATGTTTAGATGTGTGGTACTTGTCAAAGTAACATCCAGATGACTGTCAGGACCCAAGGCTTCCCAGCAGAGCATTGTATTGTAACAAAATGATTAATGTTACTTACTTCGTAAATGGTTTTAAGATAGAGAGACAGATAGATCGAATCTTTATTGACATTATAATTAATACTCAGTATCAAATACAACAAAATTATCTGTGGCTCATATGGCTAGTGCTAAAAAAGATGTTGTGGTTGATCAGTGTATGGTTCCACTGTGTTCACTCACTGGTCACTACCTTTGTTTGTGTGTTGTTTGGATGTTGCAAACAGTAGATTTGATGAGAGCAGTGAAACATTAAAGTCGTGAGCTGTAACAAACCAATAAGCTAAAAAAGACTAAAAGGCCTGCATCATTTCCACATAACATGCAGTCAACTTTCCATTGTAAAATAATATTGATTAATGCAGCTTTAAGTGTTTCTGCATAGCATTAAATATTCATTACTAAATAAGCAACAATGAAATTCATCTTGAGTTATTGTTTAGAGCACTTTACTCAGCTTCTCTTTCGTTAGGACAGTGTTGGTGTGACTGGATCAGATTTGACTGACGTTTCTTGGTTTCCTGGTAACTTGAGCAAACCTCCCCACAAATGTCACCAGATTCTCATAGAGTTTGGTTCTGATAACACAAATACAGAAATGTTGGAAGATTTTAGGTAGCATGCCTGTTCAGTTTTAGTCATGTCTGAAGACACTACGATGATGCATCAGACACTGTATATCAAATGAATCAATATATAGATACATGTGTAGTCACAAGAAGAAAAAAGCAGTGCAATCCTCTAAGCCTTGTTAGTATGTGATGCCTATTGACAAACATGTTAATTTCCTGTCACCTCTGCAGTCTGAGTATTGAGCTACTCTGGATACATCATGAGGCTTTTCTATCCTGTAAGCGTCTAGTATCCCTCTGTCTCGTATTTGATTTCTGTGCTATATTTGACATGTAGAGAATAATGTCACTCTCTTGCAGTGCTTCAACCACAATAAAAGCAACTGTTTTCTCACCCCGACTGCAGATACCTTCAACAATACCCCTCTGTGTTGCTGCAGAGAGGAGAAAGAAGCATTAATGTTTCATTTGCAGTGAATGATTAGCCTTATCTGTAAACAGGTGGCAGTCACTGTGTCTGCTGCCTATATTTGTAGACAGAGAAAAGAAGAACATAACTTGGGAAGGGTTACATATAAGATATACTGAAAAATGCATTTATGTTACATTGAAATTCACTCGCTGCAGGTCCTTTTTGAGGTGTGGCATGTGGTGTTTATATAAATGGTTTAAATCACCAGCCTGACTGGGAAAGTCCATTAAGAGGATGATCAGCATTGTCCCTTTGCCAGGGTGAATATGAAGCAGGAGAAAATACATACTTGCATTCTCAAATTCTCCTGCTTAATGTTAAGGTAAAAGAAAAGAAAAGTCAAATCTAAATCCAACTACCCCAAACATTTTTAGTATAACAATGAGGAGATGATCCTTTTGGATTTAAACAAGCTCTGAGCTGCAGCTAAATTATCTATTGATCTTTTTATTTTTTTTTCAGTTAAGCATTTGGTTTATAAAACATCAGACGCCCATCATTGGCAATTTCTCTAAGCGCACATTGTAGCCTTTCAGTTTCTGGTTTTATCCATCCAAACTCCAAAGACCATTTATTCCCAATTATATAACACCCATAAAAACAGTAGATTGTCACATATGAGTGGCTGGAACAAGCAAATATTTGGGATTTTTGCTTGATGTTAATTTTCTGTGGATCAATAATCAATTAAACCCTTCAGTATTAGTTTGGTTTATGGTCCAGTTGGGGAAAAAAGGTTAACAGCCCTGGAATGACAGAGTGTTGATTCTCACTGCTCCTCCAGTTCACAAATATACACCCTCTTTAACTTAAGCCAGACAAGTAAGCCAGTCTGTTATGATGAATGTTTCTCAAACATTATAGCAGGGCTTTAAAAATGTATTTGTACTGCAGGGAGAAATACCTCGCTGTGATACAGTGATGAAAGCTTTGTTTACATAACTATTATTGTTTTCTCCCCACAACTGCCTCTTTGCCAAACTAATGATTTCCTTCTCTTTGTCCATGAGTCCATGGCAGGAGGCACATGCAGTACACACACACACACACACACACACACACACACACACACACAGTGAGGGAGAGAGAGGAAAAGCTGTAGTGTTTCACTGAAGTCAGTTTATACAGGCTTAGAGAAATTTCTTGTGTGTCAGTTCAGTCAAAAACACAATCCTCCACAAACCTCACCACACTATCTCCTGAAGGCAGCTGTGCTGAGGACCTCTGACTTCCATGTGCTTATATGGTGTAGCTCACTCCCCCCCCCAACTTCCTCTGCAAATGGTACAGTCCATTTAAAAAGGTGCTTGTCATCTCTCAATGCTCTGTGTCCTTTCAACAGTCAGCTGCGGGGAGCACATTTCACAGGGGCAGTGCTGGCTCTCTGACACACACACACTCTCACACACTCATGCTCTTACGGAACTCTCAGACACGCGCACACACAGGCATGCTCGCACACTGACACACTCCCACCATACATACACTATCTCCAAAGCGTACACTCCTTCCAGCAGATACACATTTCCCCTGAGCCGGATGCCTCTCTTTAACAGACAGGACAAACTGCTTTGAGGATTTAACTTGGCTTTCTCATTTAAAAAAAAGGAAGTGAGAACAGACAGAAAAGGGAAAGAGGAGGGATTTGTTTGGGGACACCTTCCTTCACGGGAAATGGTCAACTTGTCAGCATGACACCTTGTCTGGATTCCCCTCTCCTCCTCAGGCAAAAATCCTGAAAATGATGGATGACAACAAGCAGTTGGCCCAGCGCATCGATGGGGCCATCCAGTCGGCCAGCCAGGAGGTGACCAACCTGCGGTCAGAGCTGAGCGCCACCAGCCGCAGACTTGCCGAGCTGGGGGCGACCGACTCCTCTGCCAGCATGCTCGAGACCCTGCAGCACAACCACAACGGTAAGAGAGCCCGCTATGAGAGTGGAGTGAAATTAACTGTGTGTGCTGAGAGGCTGCGAACATGTGGAGAAGGAAGAGTACGCTCTGATGCAGCTGTGTGTAATGTTGCAGTATGTTGCCTAAGTGTACATGCTTCTCTGCATGTGATGGATGATGTCCAAGAGTGAGTTGAAAAAGCTTCGGTTCACGCTTCCATCCATGGGAATCAGTGTATATTTGAAAGTCAGAGAGTGAGAGGATGAGTTGAACAAAAGGGATGAGGGTTTTCTGCCAGCTTGTGTCCACTCAGTTCTCCCACAAATCCCTTCTCATGTTAAATAATTAACCTCCTGAACCTTTAAGAGAGGGGGGTAGAGCTGCACTTTAGTGAGGGCAGAGTGGGTAAAGTTACAGCCTCTTTTCACTCTCTGGCACTCTGTCTGCTAGTTCATTCGGTACTCCCTTAACTGGGCAATGGATCTGTGTCTCTTGAGGAGGAAGGGAGAGGGGGCTGGTTTTAGGGTTGCCGTGGGTTACAGTTACCGAGAGCTGTTTGAATGGCTGCCCAGTCTGTAGAATGCTGTCCTCTGTGTGTGTGTGTGTGTGTGTGTGTGTGTGTGTGTGTGCTGCAGCTGCTCTGCTTGCTTGCCCCTTTCCAACTTTTTTATACTCAGTTTAACATATAGACAGGGAACAGATGTGTGTATTAGCGTCCGTGGACATGCAGTAAGCATTGGATTGGCGGTGTAAGCCAAGTGTGGCATTTGTGCCCATGCGTTGCCATGTCCTTTCAACTTCTGGCACACACATAGTCTTGCACTCTTGCTGTTTCCATAGCAGTCAGCTGGTACAGTTAGCCATCTGATAGGATATGTTCCAGCTCAGCTTTGGCAGCACTCTGCTTTGAAACCACATCTCTCTCATACTTCCGAGATCAAACTCAGTAATAAGTCTGCTGTATTTCCTCCCTCTCACATTCACAAGGAAAAACTGTGTTGGCTAACTTTCCCTTTACAATGACAGAGAATCATTTAGTCCTCAGTTGACCTCTATAGTGCTTTTTTTTTTTTTTTAAAAGAGGAAAATGTGAACACAGGCTGCCTTACACAGCTGGTCAGGAACAGTTAGGTCATATGTCAGCATTGTTTTCAATGCACTGCCCCTGTTGTTTTGTGTGTGTGCCTTGCGGTATCCCTTTAACCCCGATGCACGCTCACACTCTTGCTGTTTCCATAGCAGTGTGTTTGCCAGCGTGAGTGACGACAAGCATTCCTCTGGGAGGGTTTGAGCACTGATGTCATTGTCCCTTGTAGCTGCTTCTCTGCTGAGCTGAAATGATTCCTGAGATGTGCATGTTCGGTAGTGGAGTCACATTCATCTGTAAAAAAGATTCATAAAACTCACATCAGCATCACAAAGACTGCAGAAAAGGACTATCTGACTGGTCTTTTCTTACAATGTTAGCAATTTTTGTGGAATGATACACTTTCAGAAGCTGGCACCTATCTGTAGATCTCTCTCCAGATGGATTTTGTCAGACATAATTGTCTCAAAACACAGTGCTAAGTGGTTTTGAGTGCCTCTTTTTTCAGCATCAAAAATGACACACACACACACACACACACACACACACACATGTCCTTTTGATACTGAAGATTATAGTTGCTGATTCCTGCCTTTGTTTGGCCTGTATATCTTCCTCTTGTCATTGTCTCTGTCAATAAGTCTTTTTTTTTGCTTCACACCCACCTCTTGCAGTCTTTTCTCAAGCCCCTCTCTCTCCTCCTAGCTGGCCTTTACAAGCCTGGGATGTATAATAGACACAGCTGGGGATAGGAGGGATTAGGTAATTTATCACTAGTGGCTGTGTTGGGAAGGGAGGTGTGTTCTAAGGGTCGCTGGTTCATTGCACAGCCAGCAGAGTCCTGAGGGAGGCTGTGTTGGGGGTGCTACATGGCACGTTACTACCAGCAGCACTAACCTTGCTAGCAGGCTAGCTTACTTTAATTGCATTTCTTGTGCCTGGGGGGGGCTTGCATTTGCATGTTACATTCATCCCAGCAAGTGCGACAGTTATGAATAAACGGGAGTGCTTCACATATTATTATCTTTTTGTGGTAGCCTGTTGAGAGGTATAAGCTCACAGCTGTCTCTAAAACACACACAAGAGCCAGCCTCCACATCTCTCCCTTAAACCATCGTACACCTTGTCTATCCTCTGAGCTCACTAGTATCCTCATGTGGTAGGCTAGTTCAGGAGTTTCCCCCTGGACTTAAATGGACCGGATTTAGCTTATATAGAGAAATGCTGAGCAGCCATAAAACTAGCCCAAAACTTCTGCCTGTGGCCCCAATTTGTGCTGTTCTCATTTTCTGTTTGTGTATGGGAGAGCATGTCACATCCAGCTCCACTCTGGAAACTGGTGGGGTGAATGAGAAAGCCATTCTAGTGTTCATTTGGCCATATATTTCTTTGGAGCGACCTTTAGCTATAGGTATTTTTGAGATGTCTTTTATTTTCCTTTTCTAAGGTTTTCAATAATGACTGTAGTGGGCAAGAAACTTTTTATTCTCGTTGCATTAAATGCTTCTTACAGCCCATTTGAATGAGGTGCATACAGGTGGATAATTAAACCACAATTCCATATGTTACATCCACCATGGATACCTTGTTAAATCTGGCGCAACCAACACAGGACTGTTGCTACTACCTTTATATTTGTATTCTACACAGTATCTGAGTTTATGCGGTGCAAGTCAAAAATCAACAGCAGTGTTAGAGCTGGTGACATCCCCAAGATACATGCAGTCGAGTATAGGCCTGTGGCTGTGATGAACCACATGATGCGGTAGAGCAGAATCATGAGTGATCACATATAACTGGGTTGGGTATACTTCACAGCAGTGTGACTGGAAACTAGAATTTGTTATTAATCATTAGTAAGATAATAATAAAATTCATTTTGTATTATGAATTTCAAATATTTATTGAATGTTACCAAGCTGTGTCAGAGTCAGACAGATATGAACATATGCTGCTTTTGCTGTGTTGTTACAGAGATGGTGCAATTTAATCACTGGTCTGAAGCTTTGTTAGTAATATGTTAAAATGCATGTGACCATAAAACACATTCATGTTCACTGTTTTTTCTACTAAAGTTGAATTTATCATGTTGTAATATCATTCACAGGTTAATGAAGACAGCCTAGTCAGCCTAGGCTTAGAAACTTTATTACAGTTACAGCTACAGCTACAGGAGCTAAGATGTTAGGTTGGCACCTTCTACAATTCTGCACCTCTTCCACCCAACATATATTTGCACTCATTATCTTAACAAATCTTCAATGGGAAATTGGCTGACTCATAGTGAGAGCAGCAGTAGCAATATCTGATAAGTTAGTTAAATTAGCGAGCTAGCCTACAAATGTTAATCAACCAGTATATCTTCAATAAATCATCCTCATTACTTAAATTATTTCTCTTGAGATGATTAAACACATCCTCCCTCTCACTATTTAAGGTTCCCTGATATATAAAAACAATGGTGCAGTGGTAACTTTATTGTTATCCTGTACACAGGCTAATGTTCATATAGCCTCAGTGTCAACTTGAAATTATGTCATACTAGATAGGCTTCTATGCTAAAAGTAAAATCCTCTGTCAACAGCAGAAGCTAATAAACAGTGGTAGAGAGAAATCTTATTTATCTAAAGGCCACTTAGGAACATAGTGATTACGTGTTTTCCTTTATTTTCTTTTTTTTTTTTAAATATAATTATAGACTTTTGATTAGGCGTCAGTGTTTACTTGACACCTAATGTTCTTTACAGCTTTTAGAAGTTCTAAAACTTTCTGGCAGCTACTCTTTTGTATTCTTTTCCCCTGAGAAACGCTGACAAATAGAAGCAAACAGTGTAAATTGACCTAAGGAATGTACTCTCTCAGTGTTTAACAGCCTTGTTTGGCATCCTTGTAGCACTAGCACTCTTCCGTACTTAGTTGAATGTCACTGACTTTTACAGAGCTTACTTTGCATCTGAATCTGAAAATATGCTGATACCATTATTATTGCAAGTTTTGGATAAAGCATTGGATTTCTATCTGTAGGCAATTATATTCTAACCACCTCTCATGAGGGGTTATAATGCTTATTTATTCAGTATTCAAAGGTTATGGGAGAAGGTCAGTCCTATTGCTTTTAATGACTCATCCATTCTTGTAGTTGAGAGCGACAGTATTTGAGCCAAGCGTGGTTGGTCAAGCATTTACAAGATTATTGACAGCATTACTGCCTCAACACAAAGGGCACACTTTTCTATTTGAAGCTCATCAAAAGATCTTACACAAAGTCAGGGTAATCATTTGAATTAAACACAGATTTTATCATCATGATAATTAAAAATACAAAAATATATTAATTCTCTAGGAAGGGTTATCCAGAAGATCAAGAATGACTAAGGCCTATTATATCATTTAGCATGGATGATTTGCTGTCTCTATACATCATTAATGAGCAGACAAGCTCTGCATGTTAAAATGCTGCTGAGACTACAGTTAGGTGGTGTTCTGTAATTCTGTTCACAAAAATCCTCCTTGCCCATAGACATTAGATATTAAACAGGATTATGGATATCGGGAGGCTATTTGCTTAAAAAGTAGTTGTTCCTTTAGAGGTGAAGAGAAGAGCAACCCAAACACGACAAGACTGCTCATGCTTTTAATACTACCAGCCAGTGTTTGAATTGGAATGAAAAAGGTGCCATAACTTTAGACCAGCATCTGCACAGTGTGTGGTATTGGGTGTTTCTTTTTGGCTCATCTCCTATTTCACAAGCACCTTAAAGCAAGTGGGATGGCCCACACCTCTCTCAAACTTGCACCCACCTGCAGTCTCAAGATCAATATGGTATTGTGAGGGCCAGCCATTCATCAATACAGGATTTTGAAATTGAAAGCAAGAGGCTAAGCTTTTCTCCACCAGCTGTGTGGCAGGACCCATTGGTATCTCACAATGGAGAAAGGGGCAGCAAATTTCTGCCTCCTCTTGTGAGATTGTGAGCACCAGGGGGTTCAAAAACTGCCATAGAAATGTCTGAGATTGTTCTGCTTTACTCAGTGTAAAGCAAAAACGTGCATACATCCTCTTCCCAACGCTGACTTTCCTGGCATTGCACCTAATGAAGGTAACATGGAATTTCAGTGAAAATTTCTTTGCTCTGTGATTACAGTTTTTATGCCTGAGTGCGGATCCTCTCTGCTCAGTGGGTTCCCGTCTTTCTGTGTGCAGCGTTAACATTTAATTGTCAGTATATTAGAGAGACAATATTCGCACAGTAAATGCTTCATTAACATTGAGAAGAAGTACTTGGACATTTGTATTCTGCCGGAGTCCAGCATGTACATACGCATACACTGACGCATGTGACATGGATGCCCAATTCCCACTATAACAATCATATGTATATACAGCACTTAATACCAGCGACTGTACATGTAACATGCAGCCATCAATTTTGTTTCATATCTATCTACTTAAACATGTAGAGGATGTGATTCCAGCACTCCGTATCTATCTGCAAACTATCTCTACATTTAATTTCTGTGTCACCCCACAGTGCAGATTGTTTCTCCTCAAAGATACAGCTGTTTAATAAGCAAGGACTCACTTTATGGATTCATACCTTATATATACAGTATGGAATAAAGATGGGATTTGCATAATTTGGAAAGACACTTTTATATCTCAGCTATTTGAAAATGTCAACAGGCTTTCACATAATGTCCTAGCCTGTTCAATTAGGGTAATGTATGCAAAAAGGGGTTTTTAGAATGAATTTTTGCAGAGTTGCTTCAAATGTTGCTGCTTTCTTGTTAAGAGTACGATTTGAGTGCTTGGATAGTTACATTATACTGCACTGCTTATGAATAAACATCATCAGCCCTGGAAATATATTGTTTCAAATAAATTATAACTATTTCAATTTACTTCAATAAATATCTACCATAAATACAGCTACTTATGAATGATATGTGACTATATCACAATGTATGATCATTTTTGGAAACCAAGTTGTGTTCTTTTTTACGACCCCATATGTCAAAGCACTGAACATCAGATCACTGCTTTTGCTGTTTCAACCATTGTTTTCATTTATTGTTAAGCTGTGGTCCTGTCTAAATCCCCGCACAGTCATTCAAGTGCAGAATGCCCTCACATAGATTACAGGTTTTTCCATGAATTACAGTTCCTGCTGTCTTTTGACTGCTCACAACAACGTCTGGAAAGCTTGACATTTTGCAACATGCACTTAGATTCATACCCTCTCACACTCCTTTTCATTTACTTGATGAAGAGGGATAGGTGTAGAGCTGTTGTCACTCAGAGGGGAATTTGGTGTCAACTACTGTAGGTGACCGAAAAACAAAGACACAAAAAGACAGGAGCAATATAGCAGGATAATGTAGTCATATAAAAGACTGCAATGAATTACCGCAAGCTGTGAAAATGGCACCAAATCTCATTAGCGTTTTTTGTCGATGGAGATGGCTTTTGAAACTCTCTCTGTCTATGGCAATGAGAAACTTAATGACTTGTGTGAGGAAAAATGATAGTCCTCCTCAGGTTTCATGTTTATGGCACGTTTTATGGTCATTTATTTGACAGAGTTACCCAACAGATGGTTACTCATCAAAGCAGTCTTCAAAAGTGCAACAAAAATTGGAAATGGCACAGTTGCCTTTGGCAAACTTCATTTAGCTCCTCTGCTGGCGTCGACTGCAGTAAGTTTCCTAATGAATCCCAAGTTTAGAAGGAATCACCACCCACTGGAGGTTGTATTTCAACTGGAATGACCCATGTTGGTATAATTAATAAGGCTGAACATGTGGTTGGAGGTGGTAATTACTTGCCTATAAAGCTTGATTGAGTGATGTTAGTTTGTAACCATATGCTTAAAGGTCATTCATTTACATATACATGTAGTCATCAACTGAGTGAGAAAACCTTGTGAAGTAGATTGATTACCATGTAGTCTTCATTTAAAATATGTGATGTGGTGTCTCTCATGCGTATGTTCACCATATTCTGGGTGTGTATTCATAGCCCTACCACACACACACACACACACACACACACACACACACACACACACACACACACACACACACACACATCCTTGTACACTCATCTTTATGGGGTCCTGTCAGTGACATAATGCACACCATAGTCCCTTACCCTAACCTTAACTGTTACAACTGAGTGCCTAACCCTAGCCCTTAGTCCCTCAAACAGCCATTTAAACTTTTGGGGTGCGGTATCTTGGTCCCCACAAATATGTCAAACTCCACAAGTATAGTGGACATGCCCTGTCTTAAGTTATTGAGGAGGGGAGTAAAGTGTGTTCCAGACAGTCATCAGCTATCAACAAGCCTTGACACACTATCAGTGGCTTTGTTTCACATTACAGCTGTAATACTAATTAACTCACCCCCCCCCTCACTGCTATACACACATATTATTCATTTATCTCTACCTGAATAGACAGTTTGATGCCCTTCATTGCATTTGGGTAGGTCAGGTCTGTAGTGTATATTTGATGTTTTGGGTTTTGTCACAGTATGCATTAATGAGTTCGAGCGGCTCTCGTGTATGTAAATTTATGTTGCCCTCTGTCCTTCAGCCGGCCTTTCCTGAAAACTGATGCTAACAGCACTCTCACGCACAGCAGCAGATGGCATGAGCGAGTGTGCTCGGTAATCGGTGACATTGCATATATTCAGATGCCATGAAGTTCAAATGCTGAGCTGTGTCATATGGAGGGCGCGAAAGAGGGGAAAAAAAGAGCTGTAGTACAACCTAAATGTCACTTTCCTACAGAAAGACATTTGAGAGAGGGATTTTGAATATTCCGTATCTTCATGAAGGTGACAGGCCAGTGTAATGGATAATGCACCATGTGAATGGACTACTGTGAACAATGATTAAAACTCTCATTAATTTGATGGAAAGCTTCATTAGGGGATGATGGTGGGTGGTGGGCATCATTGTTTTTATAATGCATCCACTAAGATCCCCCATTAGTCTCTAGATGGCCTTCATTTTATGTATTTGCCACAGGGCCCAGCTCAAACATATCAAAGCAAAGTTGTTCCTATAACGTGGATGAGAGTCATTCGTAACTGTATCATTGCCAGTGATCCAGTGATCATAAAGGAAATAAAATGGGAAATCAGAGCGGCTGAATATATGCAAGGCTATACTGCAATTACATCGGATGGGACCCTAGTGTAGAAATCTACACAGTGAAAGCTGATAGGTCTGGTCCGCGGCCTCAGAGAATGACTCCTAATAGGCAGAGATAGGAGATGAGGAAAGTGTGCGCTCGTCAGGCATGGAGCCCCCCAGTGATTTTTGAATGATGTGATGTGACGGGGACTGGAGGGACCAGGGAGGAAGAGAGGGGGAAGTGGGGGTGGGGGGTCGCTGCGGGGCTTCCTAAGATTTTGTCAGCAATTATTCACAATGAGGTGCAGTCAGACGATCGGCTGTGGCAGCAGCAATGATGAAATGACATTTCCTCTGTTCATCTCACATTTCTGAAAGTGGTAGGACGTGAAAGGATGTGAGTTTTGCCTATTTCTGTCCTCTGTTCCATTTCTGTTGAGCACTATGTGTGCGCGACTGATCATTACAAAGTGCTGCAGGATTGTGTGGAGGTGTAAATCCTGACGTCATCCTTTGACTTTACTTCTTTGCAGGTGTCACAGCAAAGTGTTTAGAGAGTATGTCATGTTTTCAAAAAAGACTTTGAAGACAATATTTGTTAGGCTTAACACCAATGTTCATCATCCACTGAAACCTTACTAAGCATTAAGTCATAATATGCAGTACCATCTTAACATATTTAGATAATTTAACTGCTAAGAAATATCATTTCCATTGATGACATTTCAACGGTTTTCATCTTTAGGTCCACCTCTACAACAGGGTGTTAATTTTGTATCCTAGCTCGGGGGTACGTGGTGTGTGCAACCCAAGAAGATTTGGATATTTTGGGCACAGGTATATATATATATTGAATTACTGCGTAGCTCTGCAGAGGTATTGCCTTGCCTCGGAGCAATTTCAAACATATGCACTGACCCTGGGTTGGATTTCTCTTTGCACACATTCCACTGCAACCATTTAGAAGCTGACAAATAGAGTTGGATCTCAGATCAGTGATACTGTAAAGCCTCTACTCGTGTGTCAGACGGTGTCCACCGGCTCAGATGGACCAGTCGAGGGAACTGGTGTGGTGTGGTGTTTCAAACTTTTTGTAGGACATTGCCTTGAAATTGCTACATTGCTCTTGGAAAGGATGTTATGGGCTTGGCCGAAACCAGTGACGTTCAGTGTTGACAGACAAGGATCAGTGGGAGTGTAGAGGTACTCATGCACAGCTGACACTAACAGCTATCTGAGAATTAAACACTCCCGTCCACCTCCCACATTTTGCACTTGACATGCTGCTTGGAACGATGCCCTTAAATCTTGTTGATGGTGTTGAGCCTAGATAAGTTCACTAATTGAGGTATATTTAATAACAGTTTCCTTCTTCTGTTGATTTAGGAAAGTCTTATTGTTATTGACTTAAAGGTTACACAAGAGCTCTTGTAATTATAATTGTCTGGTTGTAGTTCCAGGTTTTTACTGGAGGCCAGATTTTTCTGACTACCCAATTTGCATTGTCTAGCTGTGATGAAGTAACGAACGGATACTTGTTGAAAATAATGACAGGGAGAAAATGAGTAATTGCTTGTGGTAACTCTTGAGGAAAAGGATAAGGAGCTAAAGTATGGATGTGGAAACATGATGTGGTGTGACTAAGAAGAGAGTGCATTTACAGTTTTATTATCTTGTCTAACAGCTGCCTAGGTAATGTCCGTTTCAAAGTTTCCACATGATAAATCAAAGCTTGAAAGATTTGAAACATTTTCTACTTGGAGTGCACGCCTAATACAATGTGTCCTTTGTTAAGAAGAAAGCAAAATATTGAAAAGAAGTATAAATATTAATCGCAGAAGGCAGAGATTTGTAAATGACTTTCATTTAATCTATTTCCTGCTATTATTCCTCTCATTTTCTCTCCTGATTGTATCAACAATCAGCATACATAGATGCAATGCTGTGTCTGTGTTTATTCTAGTCAGTTAGTCAGGCCTGGCTGTTATGAATATGAGTGATCATCCAGCCTACAATTGTCCATCTATCAGCATGCAGGCTGTCCGGCCAGCTGGTGCCTGCTGGGTTGGAGAGGCAGATTGGGCAAGCCTGGATGTCACAGTGGTGGCAGGTGGGCCCCGCCATCAGGTACCGTAATGCCCACTGGCACAGACGGGGCCGATAAGGAAGGGACAGTGCATGTCTGGACGAGGAGAAAGGGAGGCATCTTGAGCCATGTGTATGCCAACCCTGACAAATTGGATAAAGCCTCCAGTGGATAGGAAGGGCAGTGCCAGTGTGAGGCTGACATATGAAGAGGACTGGCACAGTGGGTGGAGTGGGCAGAGGGTGGGAGGGGTGAGGGTGGCGGAGAGCAGATGTGTGTGTCATCACAACCCTGGCATCATGCTGAAGGAGAGGAAGCATTACTTACGTTAATGGCTGTAAACAGACAGATACACACATACACAGAGCAATAAGTGATGTCTTTGTATGAGTGTGTGCGTATGAGAGGACATGCCTTTTATAACAAGGCTGAAAAATACTGCCTATGCTTTTTCACACGTACACAATGTCTGTCTGGGGATACTCTTCATTCTCTACCTCATTAGTTTTTTCACGTGTCATAAACCAATTTTTTGCCTTTCTGCTCCTATTACCTAGTATGAAAAATGACTTGAAAGTCATATTTTATCTGCTGATGCATTTATGCTTTGAAAATGCCCATAAACCTGCAATGTCAGATTAGCTGCAGCGTTCTTTTCATCAGAATAACAGACAAAACAGTAAACTGTGCAGAAGCTGTTTAGCTATTGAACAATGCCTGAGGGTGGTGGATTTGTTAGCTTAACTACATCTCTTGGAAATATGTTTTTTCAAAGCAAACAGATAGAAAATTGGAAAATATAAAATTAAAGAATCTGATAACTTTTATTTCTATTCATGCCTTGATTTGCTTTGGGGGAGGTGGGATCTAAGCACCTAACTAAACCTGCGTCTGACTGGCCAGTGGGGCAGCTCAACTCACGCACACCTGCATATCAAGGTTCACATCTGGTCTCCTTACATCCAGGTAAATTCTCCTACCTCTGAGGCTAATGAAAATGAATTAAAAACCCCTTGGATTGGCTGGAAAATGCTCTGTCACAAAGCAGAAAACAGCTGTCTTTCTGGTTCTGGCTCTGGCAGGACAGTGATTCTACAAAATATCATCATGGTCTTAGCTACCCAGTGATATATAACCAACAGCAGCTTAACACTTAAATGCATGGGTGTTTTTTTACACACATACCTGAGGTCATGATCTGCTACTAAGGGCATTAGTTACAATAATAACTAAAATGTGCACTCAAGTATACCTAGCCAACCAAGAATGAAAGCTCACTTATTGTACCACTCTAAGCAAAAAAAACAGGTGGCTAACTGTCAAAGAATTTGCAGGTGTGCACTGAGTATTCTGCATCATTACATCAAACCTTCATTAGCAAGCTGAAGCAAAACTGCTCATTTACACTAAAGCAATTACAGATTTCTCATGGCTGATTTCACCTCAGAAAAGCAAGGATTAACTCAAATGGTTCTCCTTAGTTGCAGAGCCTAAGCTTTTCTTTTCAGCTCACAGTTCATTATAGGTTTCTCATATATGAGGATTGGTTTATTTCAACTGATTCATTGGCTGGACAAAAAAATACACAGAGGTTGGGTCTGAGTAGCCTTGTTGGCAGACAGAGCTCTGGATTTGACTTAACCCACTTAAGGATCTGTCCTGTCATCGTCTTTCATTTTATTGATTGGGATAATGGTGCAATGACTAACTCCGTAGCGTACTGTATTGCAGCTTTCATTACGTAATGAAGACATTACACAGTCAGTAAGAAGATATTAGATGATATGTTAAGAGCAAACTGCATACTCTCTGCATTGTTAATTGACTTTCACTGCTATTCCAAGCAGCGTATCACGATGCAGGTGCTGTGAATGGCCTCTAAGACTAAACAAGTGCGGGTGTTAGTTTAGGGTCGATGCATCTAAAGGCATCATTTAACTCTCATTGAGCCGACATGACCCCTTATCCCTGGACCACATGACCTCTAAACTGCGGATGTGATGTCCTCACACAGTCATTAGAAAGTGTTCAATGTGTCGCCATGCCTATTAAAGGCCTATTGAGGCTTTATCAGCAGGAAGCTGGGCAGATGCCTGATCAATAGGCAGGAGGAAAGGGAACAGAAGAGTCACCACTGCCCAAATGTTTCCTTTGTAAGCAGTCACCCAAAGACAATCCCTGACCTCTTTTTAAGCCATTGTTTGCTGAACTAAATGCAAAAGACTGACATTTGTTCACTTTTTCAGTGTTCTCAGTTATCTATGATAAATTTGAGATGTTCATTTTAACTTTATTGCTGATTTTGTTTTCCTATCTTTGTGATTTTCTTTCTTTATAGTATCACAAACTTGAAAACGTGTACTACATAAGATTGGACCATAACACTATAAAACTGTGGGCGTATGGCAGGGTTCATAACAAACACTCGCAATTTAATGATTAGTTTTCTCATTGCTGAGATTTCTGGCATTCAGCATTGCACATTCTGGCTTACAGTCTTGTAAACAAACCCTCACACGGTTTCATTTTCTACTCAGAGATGGAGGATGGTGCTACTAGTGTGTGACTAGCATTGTAACACCATTCATTCTCAAGCCAAATTAGTTTAGAGGAAAAAAGTAATATTTTTGATAGTGATATTTTACCTCATTATAAGATATTTTTGTTGCATCTCTGCTTTAATTTGCTAGCTTGTTTGCTGCAATGTATAAATGTGACTGAAATATTTTGTTTACATAACCTGCCAGACGACCAAAAAGCTGTAAATTACTTACTAAAGCATCAAGCAATGAAAATGTCTCTTCCTACAAGGAAAAAACACTTTGAAAAGTTGTGGCATGTCCTATTTGTACTTTAGGAGTTGGTTCTTATCTGAAACATAACAAAGGGACAGGTACTGCCAGCTGCTCTGTCAGTCTAGAAGTAGTCATGACACTTCATCTCTCTCGAGCGAAGAAGCTTTGTCTCATATCTCCCATCCAAACAAGGAGAGTTCAGCCAGAGTTCAAAAGGAAGTTCGGAGGGAGAGTGAGATTTTCGTTTCCCCCCTGTGTCAGTTACTCCCCACCTTTTGGGTCATGCAACTCTGGAAAGAGAAGTTGTTGGTTTGACAGCTGGTAGGTTGCAGATATGCGGGGGAAACGTATTTCTTTCTTCTAGCTTTTTTTTTTTTTTTTTTTTTTAAACAAGTGTACTATAAAGGAGGGATTTTTTTTTTTAACCATTTTTCAGGGAACATCAAGAGGAATCTTTGACTCAGCTGGCCCCAGGGGAACACTTTTACTTATCAAAGATGCAGATTGTGAAGAAACACTGTACAATCCACCTGCCTAATGAAAAACCCATGTGATATAGTTTCAGACAAAATATGGCAATTTAGAAAGGGGTGCAGGGGTGAACAAAATGATAGATTCAGAGAAGAAAAGGATGACAACGTGATGAGTTGTTATGATGAGCATCTCAGTGAGAGTCTGTGGGCATCAGTGACAGTTACTTCAATAAGGTTGACATGGACCTGGTGTCCTGAGGCCCTTTGGCTTGTATGTTTACACACATGTACACACACAAACACATGCACGCATAGGCACACAGAGCTTTGCTGGTTTATTTGCTTTGTGCAGTGAATGATCCATGTGTTGGCATGCTCTGTGGCCATTAACTGATGTGGCTGACTGTGTAGACAGAATTGATTTCTGGTACAGGCCATAAAGCACAATGCTACAGCTTTTCACTGTCAGAATCTACAAGGCCATTACCTTGAAAGGAAGTTGATGCCACTGTTGAATAGATTCATGTGTAGTGTAAGATGGATATCGAATATTAAAACAGCTTTATTCCACCATAACCTACTGGACTATTGTACTACTACTGTCCCAACCCTGCCTCTACTGTGTCAACTTTGAATTCTTACATACATGTATGTATATTGGATTGTAATTGAATATTGTGGACAGTTAAAGTGTCATTGACTGTAATTGGTTTCATGTTTGACTTTCACCTTTCATCCTCAAAGGAGGTAATATGTCTTTAGCTGTCAGACAGGTAGTGAATGTAATACAAATGTACAGATGTAATATAGATTTGCTGGCCTAAGAATATTTTGAGTATTAAAGAGATAGTTCAACATTTTGGGAAATGTGCCTTTTTTGCTTTCTTTCAAAGAGTTAGCTGGCAAGAGGAATATCAATGTCATGTAAATATAAAACTATGGTGAGCAGCTGTTTAGCTTAACCTAGCAAAAAGACTGAAAACCAGAAGAAAACAGCTAGTTGTATAAATGTATCAAAAGTCTGCCTATGTGTACTTCTAAGTAATTACATGTTGTAGCTTGTTTGTTTAAACTGTACAAAAATGTAAGTGTAAAACATATAGGAGGTTTTGTTCCGGTCTAGCCTCGCCACCTGCAGGGTACCAAAATTTTCATTTGCAAAGTGTAAACACATTTTAACATAAAAGTGACCAAAAATATTTTCCAAAATAGTTAACTGTTCCTTCAGTTCAATTTTTAACTAAGTTTTAAATTCCTGTCTGAAATTATTGGTCTTTGGCTTTACTGCATTGGTAGGATACCCCAATACCTTAGCCTTGAAAGTTAGCATTCTCCTTGCAGTGAATTCTTGTGTTACAGCATTGGGAAATCAAACCTTGAAGGCAAGCTCTCATGTATCTGCAGCCTGGCAAGTCAGATAATTTAGTAGTTCAGCAGTGCCAGAGGATTGAGATTTTCTTAATGTCTCATATCTTTCTCTGTTTTTTAAGAGTAACTACACTCAGACTGAAAATCCTAGCTACAATCCAGCAGTGGCTGCATGCTCTCTGCCTTTAGAGCAATGCTGTGTCACAGTTGGATGTGACCACAAGTGCAGCAGATTTAAAACTGTCAGCCACAGAGGTGAGTGCAACAAATGCTCTCTGTACAATATTTTGTGTGGAGTTCCTCCATAATCAAAGTAGAAACTAGAACTGTAGTTATAATAAATAGTAGCTTTAGACTGCATAGAATATCATGCTGAGGGTATGGGCCTGTATCTAACTTTGGATCCCCATCATTACGTCTTGTTATTGTAAGACTATCCTAGAGATTGATGTCTGTGTATATCTGGAGCCAAAGCAATAAGCTGCTTATATTAGATTTTAAATCCTTCAGATCACCAAACAACATCTTGGCTTTCCTTCCGCAATCCATAATCAGACCCTTCACACAAACTTTATGTGGATGCTATGAAATTCATTGATGGCTTGCCAAAACCCTCAACCTTATAAGACCCCAAATTCTCCGGCTCGTAATGCGATCAATGTTTTCCCTTTGCATATCTTTCTTGAGTGGATAGATGCCTAGGCAGCTCTTGGTGGCGGGTGAAATGGCTTATGAGGGCGAATAAAGTCTGACGCCTCATAGACAATCGATCTTTGTCAGGACTGACGTGCCTGCGCAGTGTTGGTCTCCCTCCACAAAACTGACTTACATTAGGCTTAGCACTCAGATATTGCTCTGCTGCTCAGGGTGTCAGAGAACCATTCCCTGGCTTATGGTCCACACCGTGATGCCAAAGTGTATCATTGATTCATTGATTGTAGGCCTCTTAGACTTCTCGCTATTCAGTATATTGTGAACACACTGTCATTGTCAATGTGAGTTAGGGTTTATAAAGAACAAGACAAGAAAAAGGATATTTATAGACGATATTATTCAAGTTACAGTTACAGAAGTAATAACATTCTAACAAGTTACCATCTCGGGCAGTAGAACATGTTGTGGTTTCACAATCATGTGCATGTGGCTACAGCTCAGAGGTCTGCCATTCTTTAACCTATTACATGGCCAGGTGGAAGTCAAGGACAGAACAACTCTTATTATTCTGTTTCTCCCTCAGACATTACAGTTTCTGACCTGGTCAGACAAGAATGATAATCTGCTCACACAAAAGAGTATTCCACAACAGCCCTGAATAAACAGTATACTTTTACTCCACCACTGAAAGTCACACAGTAACACAAACAAGCTAACCGATTGAGGCTGCTGTATTCTAGCAGCTCCTGTGTTCTGTAAAATAACTGTTTTTGTCAATGCAGTCTGGTAGAAATACACTTTACTCTTCAATAATACGGACCGCCTCTGTAGGAATCCTATCCATATGTTGTCAGACACTTGTAATAACAAGCTGAGTCTGTCAGTAGGAGAAGTAAGTATGTACTTTGATGAGGACAAAAGTCCAGTTGGATTATATTGCAGCAGCTGTTTGCTGCAGAAAATAACAGTTTTGAAAAACAGTTTCAAAAAATACCAGAAAAATCCATCAACATAATCATTTCATATACTGACAATTCTGACAAAGTGAAGCACTGCTATATTATAAGCCTCTATGTCCTGTCCCTGCTGGTTAATTGAAAGCTATGTATCTGTTCAATAGAAGGCAGGGTATAATGCAGCAGTTATAAGAGATGGCTCCCGTGGCTATAAAAGAGGAAACCGAATTGTGGTCGTGCATTAGAAACAGCTCAGGCTAGATGTCCAGTGTTTTTCTTTTGAAGCTGTGACAAGACATAAAACTTTGTGGTTACAGTGTTTTTTTATCCACGCTGCTCGTCTCATGTTGAGTTGTTATACTGGAGGATGGTTTTACAACCTCATTTTAGTGCTGTGGCTGTTCAGTTTTTGTTTTTTTAAGTTGATCTCACTTTACTGGAAACATTTCATACAGTAAACATATTTCTGGAGTTCAAAAGTATGAATGAAAAAACATTTCTAAAACCTGGTAAAACTATGATGTCACAGTCTCTATTAAAATATAGTTAACTCAAAGTGCATTTTGATTGCAAGCATTTGCAACAAACCTGAATTTCCAGATACAGTAACCCCATACTAACACAACCTTGCAGACCTCCATAAACCCTGTGAAAGCTTTTCACTCTTTTTAGGCTGGTGAGGGCTTTGCCTTGCTGTCCCAGATCAGAGTGTTACTTGAAGATTAAAGTCACTTTCCAAGCGTTTGCCTCCAATCCAGCATCACCGTTATCACAGCCTCGTGATCACACTATCAAAGCTCATACCCATGCCTCTGCTTAAGTCTGTGCCAGCCCTTTTAGGATGTTCGTAGCTACACAAAATGAAGAGGCCACAATCATGCAGAAAAGCTTACTTTCTCACTTACTCTCACTGTAGCTGTGTGGCTGATGGCTCCACCTATGTGGAGACTCAGTGACAGCATCTACTGTATGTAGATATGAGATAGATAGGAGTGCAAGGCAACATGCTTGCTGTGGGCACTGAGAGAAGAATTGTGAGTTTTCGCTGCTCATTAGGATTCTGCAGGGGCTGCGGAGTGAGGCTGAGATGAGAAGAACTGATGAGAGGAGAGGCAGCGGAGGGCCAGAAATAGATCAAAACCAAACTGGAGTCCAGAGTACTGGTGGGCACGGAGAGGGAAGGAATGTTGCCCCTGAAAGGCTGGACATGCTAAATGGAGCTGTCTGACTGGATTGCAGATAGAGAGGCGCCCAAGAGAATGATAGCAAAAGCGAACTCGCTCGCTCGCTAATGATGGGAAGTATTTAGGGATGCTGATAACAGTAAGAAGGGGTCTTGGTTGTGATTGGGAAGGATGAAGATTATAGAGACCCTCAAGCTTTTCTCTGCCATCCCTTCTCTTTCCTCCCCCCGCTATCTCCCCTCAGTTTTGCTGTTCTGACTGTGATTAGTAGAGAGATAAGAGGCTCATGATTCTTCTATTTTCTACTCCATTAGTTCTGACTCACTTTATGCGGTTGGTCTGTGTCAGTGGCCGAGTGGCTGTCCGTCCTACTGCCTTCATCATCTCTCCTCTGTTTTTCAAGGCCTCTCACTCTGAGGTCTTTCAGTTTGTGAGCCGTGGGTTACGTTTTCTTTGAGTGCCTTTCAGTGTCTGGTGTGTTTGTGATGTGTTTGATTACAGTGGAGAGGGAAAGATATGAGTGGCATTTTGCGGGGTCATTAGCAGATATTTTAAGCTGGATTCTTGTGAGTTCTTAAAACATTTTCTGTCATTATGATTTATCAAAGGAAAAGGTTTTTAGACATGAAGTGTGAATTCTGATTCCAGTATCCAAATAAGATAATTATAGCTCCTCAAAAATGTGACCCTGAGTTCAGCAAGTCCACTGTCCCACTCCATCCCTCTGCCGACCTCCCCCTTCTCTGCAAACAGACCATTAGCACTGCACTGGCTGCTCTGGAGCTGTGCGGATGGATGACATTTAAAAAACATCGCCTTTAGTCATCTCTCTTCTTCATCCTCCTTGTCGGTTAACCTTTCTCTCTCCCTATTTTCCTCCCTTTGCATTCTCATTTCTCACTTCTCTTTTTCTCTCATTTGCTGTCCTTTCCTCCGGTCCTTCGGTGACTTGCAGTTTCATTCAGGCAATGATTTTTCTCCCCCCTCTTTTAGCTCCCCCCACTCTCCTTCTGTCTCTTTGTTTGTCTCCCTCTTTCTCTCTCTCTCTCTCTCTCTCTCTCTCTTATATTTCTGTGGATCCATGAGCGCAATGGAAGCAAATAGAGCGAGGCAGCGAGGTAGAACCCACTACCTCATCTGGTAATGAGCCTGGAAAGTTCCCAGTCAAAAGTACACCGTCTCCATGGAGACTGAGGTAAAGTTGCTGGTAGTGGCTGAGTCTGGTGTCTTTGAAGGCCCCGGCTTGAGTAAATAATGCCAAGGTCGGTACTCCTAGGGGTCTGTTCCAGCATCTGTGACCACAAAGACACAGCACTGTCTATGAGGATGTTGTAGGAGTTTGTTTTTGTTTCGCTCAAGACCTTTTTATGCGACTCACTAGACCACCCTCACCGTGACTTACCACCCAACTCAGTTTGTGTTTTATGTTTTTGCTTAGTCAAAGAGGGAACTTTCTAAACCTCTTTTGTTTCAAGAAAGGAAAAGTTCCATACATCTCCATGCAGCCTTGGCTGGGCATACTTAAAGTGAACTTATTTGTGTCGTCCTTTACTGGATGTAGCTTCAAGGTTCATATTTAGTCATATTTTTTAGCACTGTGTTGTTGTGTTTTTGTGCTATTAAATGCCCTTTTTTGCCTTGCTGCTGCCCGCTGTTCTCTCTTGTCTGCCACCATGTCCCCCTGGGCCACCTCCATTTATTGTTCAATTTAATTATTAATGTTCTTAATTCTAGATGAGGGAACAGAGCTCCTATGTTGTTTATTTATGCCTTTGAGCTCTGAGTCATGCACTCTCTTGCCACCACAGTTGCTGCTGTAGAGTCACAAGTCATTACTAGTCGACTAATTACATACAGAGGAACCTGCCCACACACAGAGCACAGCCGGGTGGTTTTGTCACATTTCGTTGTCAAGACCGCCTCTCTTGGACTGTGAGCTCAGTATAAACTTTAGGTCATATCTGGAGGTAGTGTGCGCAAAGCTGTGTCTTGGAAATATCACAACATTGTGGTCATTGCGCTTGCAAGCAGTGAATTTCCACTACAGTGTAGACTAAACCAGGGAACTAAGCAGAAATAAACAAGCCACTGCTACTTATCACTACCTTCTTAAACCTGCACAATAAATGTATGACCTTGTGTCTCAGAAATGATGTTTATGTGCTAGTAAGTTCTAAAAGAAACTTAATGTTGCTTGATTATGCTTTCTTAACAACATAATAAGGAAATGTTTTTCAATCTGTGAAGTCACAAAATGTTCATAATATATTTCATTTGTTTTCCTACAATATTTCCTAAAAATTTCCTAAAATATTGGCGGCACAACATCTGCCAGTAGTGACAAAAGCATACAAAAGTTATATTTAGGCAGCTAGAACCCTTGGTTAAGGTTAGGGAAAGACTAGTGTTGGCTAAATTGCACACATCTCTCCCCAAATCTTAGTAACCTAAACAAAATCACATACACAATGTCAAAAACTTTTGTAGGTCTACGATCCACCCTGCCCACCTCCCTACAACTTCTTTGCATTACAAGAATGTAGGCGTGATCCTGTAGGCTCATGAGTTGAAATATTGTAACAACAACAAAGTTTAACAAAGGTCAGAAAAAGAAAGATGACATTCATCTTTAAAACTACAAATCACCAAGCCACAGTTACTAGGCTGCTGTTATCTGTCTCTCCAACAATAAACAACTTTGGGGGAAAAAGCAAAAACAAAAAAGAACAACAACAAAAAAAAAACAACTGAACAACTGAAAGCAAAGTCTATAAGCCCATCCCATGAAGTCACTTTCATTTTGATTTATCCCCATGAAATCCATCTAAAACCTAAACTCTCCTGTATCTGTCTCAGCAAAGAAGAAAGTTTTCCTGTGTTTCAGACTTTTGTTGCATGATTTTAATCAACAGCACAGACTATAAACTATATATAGACTATACGGGTACTAAATTCTGGATAACAGCTCCTGGTACACACAGCACACATTTGTTCTATTAAGGTCAAACAAAATGACAAAGTCTGTGTCTTAACCAGTTTTAGACTAGTGTGATAAGACTGGGTAACATCTACAATCACACATTGTTCACAAGCTGTGTAAGCATTTAGCAGCATATGCAACCCTTGAGGTTTGTAACTGCACAGATACTTGACATTCTGTCCTATCATGCAGTGTTTGTGTATAAATTGTGCAGCTCGCTTGTGTGAGAGTGTCCGACTCTGTCCCAGATGCTGCAGGGCATATATCTATCTGCTAATTGGGGCGGAGGGTAAACCCAATACAGATGGTATTTGCACTGTGTGATGAGGAGGATTTGCTGGGTTTACTGCAATCTGCAGTGCAGCTAACGGCAGAGGAGGAGAGACGGAGACGGAGACAGGAAATTGGAAAAGAGAAATGGGGGAGATGGGAAGGCAGGGAAGGGGCTGAGAAAGAAAGTGACAAACATTCAGTGAAGAGATTGAAGGCAGGGATGCCCAGAGAGGAGGAAGAGTCGAATACAGATAAACAGATGATATAGATAAAACTATAAACTTGTAAAATGCCTTAAACCTCTCTCCTTAGCTCTGTTTAGTCATTCATTTTCTAGTACTTTGTCTCTCCTTCATGATTATCCTTGGTAGCCCTTTTATAAGTTGCTTTAAAATCTGATGATATTGTAATTTAATCTGACATGGCAGATCCACACTGTTGTCTAGACCATATATTTGAGCAAATGATTTCACATATATCCAGTTACAAGCTGGGTAAGGACAACCCAGTCAGGACAAAAGGTTACTCAAAGTGCTCTGGCCTTTAAATCCAGCTCATCCTATAATTACCACTGATAGAATCTCCTGGAAACTCATTCGACTTCCTAATGTGCAAAGTTAACTTGATGAACGACGAGCAATAATGCATCTGCACCCTCCATCAGTCACCATTAAAACTGAGAGCTGGCCATTGCATCTCAATACAGCATTATTAGCAGTGGGGTTTCTCAAGAAGATGGAGGGATCTGCATACTAGACCAGACAAGAGGCCTCAGCATCATGCTGAAAATGACTGTAAACTTTTTGAATGACCATCAACTGTGATTAATGTGAGTGTTTGCTTGGACTGATGAGTGGATTGAAACTTAACAAACGGCAGCTGTGGATATTGGAACTCTAGTGAGACATGTCGTCCGTTCCCACAAACTGATTCATAGTACCATCTTCAGACGTTAACATTTCATTCTCTGATATATTCTAACTCCACCAGGATCCCTCAGTGACACACCATTTTGCTCTCAGCTTCACTGCATTTATAATTTACACTTGGAAAACAAGACTCCTGGGATGCACAATACAACCTGTGCCTCCCAGATCACTCATTGTCAGTGTAGTCACACTGTTTTTCCTTTTCATTGGTTCTCAAGATTCCACACAATATGTGTGAATTCCATTGTTACTGTCAGGAGATGAATGTCTGTAATGTCAAAATATACCACAAACCAACAAACCCGTAGTATACGGTGTATGGTACAGTTCGAAGGAGATCGACTGTGAATGCCCTATCAGCAGGGAAAAGCTATTAAATGCGGCAATGGTCCACAGTAAGCTCGAGAGACATGTTGAGACAAAACACCAGTGTGTGGTGGTGGGGTGCTGTGAGGGGGGAAAACAATCACTACGAAGGAGGGAGTGCTATATTTTTGAGAAGTTTGTGAACCAGTGGTTTATCCAGCTCTCCATGTAGATACTGTTGCAGTTGTTAACAGCATTTTGACGGTGATGTCATGTTTTCTTTTGTGATATCGAGAAGATTTGGACTCAGGCCAAAGTAGCATTGCTGAAATCTCTTGTTACAGTTCATCTCTATAGTGGTTTTTCGTATTTCTTCCATTTAAGTCTTGTTGAGATTAAAGTCTCTCCTCCAAAACAAAGCTGGGGTAATATATTGCAACAATAAATACAGCACTGAGTAGGCATTAAAGGGGAATTCCACCAATTTTACACATTAAAACCTTTTTACAGGTCTTGAGGAGTACTACTGCATATGTTAAAAAAGGTCTCAGGTCTAAAAAGGTTAATTGTTGTCTGTTCTTTAAATCAGATTTTAACTTAAATACAGGCTTCTTCTCAGAGCACAAAAACAAAAAAAAAAGGAAATTACAGGAGGGAAGGCAAAAATACAGTACACCTATTTGTGGTAATAGATGAATAATAATAAGTATCGATATATCAGAACCAGAGGACTGTTTGCATGGTTTTGAGCATTTTCCATTTTCTTTAGAAACTGTTGACCTTTAAGCTGTTGCTTAAGAAATAAACAATACTAGCTTGATTTCCTGTGTTTTATAAATGAAGAATTTTCTTTGGAGCACTGAGGCTGCTATTCAAAAGGGCGACACAAGTGCTGAAATATCTTTTTCTGGTTTCTTTCCCTTTGATTGTTCCATTATTAATTTGCACTTCAGTGAGATGTTCCATCTCATCTCAACTTGAAAATCTGTAAATATACTTGCAATATTATTTATGTTAATATTTTTGTACATAGAATGTGTAAAAAAAATAAATAAATAAAAAAATGCTGTGTCTTGCAGCAGCATTTCTCACCTCTGACTAAGCAGGAGGAGTAGGCTGTGGAGTTGCAGAGGCAGCCCAATTGCGCCTTGCTCTCGCAAACATGATGGATCGCAAAACAGCCAGTGTCTAGAAAAACAAAGCCGGCATTTAAGCTCCTAGCTGCCCACTGTTCTTTTCTGTTGTCCGCGGCATAAATCTCAGTCAACGCATACAGAGTGCTTCCTCTAAGAGGGGTGAGGGGGGTTATTTGTTTCACTTTACAGAGAGTCCACAGGAGGTGGGTGGTGGAGATCTCACCTTGTCTTTAGGGAAGGTTTTAGATGATGAAAGAGTTAGGATGGCAGAAAGACTCTGATAGATATGGATGTCAGGCAGTATTGTGCCATGTAGACTGGCAGGCTTCTTGAGTGTGTAGGCCAAGGTGGTGAGTCTGTGTGTGTTATTTACAGTAAAACAACCCACATACTGTAGAGAGGCTTTACATAACACACACTTTAAAAGGATGAATGGTGATTCTGTTTTGTATAAAAGAAGAGTTGTGTGATTGTGTGAAACTTTTGGTAGAATGCCTCAAATCAGACAGAGCATGTCATTTTTCTTTGCCTGAGCACACATGCACATTCACACACACTTTCTCGCTCACACACATACACATTGGCAGATAAATAGGTAACTGGGGATTGGTTCAACCACAACAACAGCTGCTCATGTCTGGCCACTGCCATCGTAGCCAGCCGCCAGCCATGCAGTCTGTGCACCAGAAGACACGGTTTATTGGCAGAAAGTGAAAGCATGTGCTGTGTCTGTACCAGACACACAGAAAAGTTCTTTTATGTTACATAACTTGGACACACAGAGCTCTGAATGGCGTGTTTAGCAGTCAGTTGTATTTAGTAACAGGGGTGTGCAGTCAGCTCATGGTACAACAAACAATGCAGGGCTCACATTTTAACGCACTCAAAATTAAACAAACTGCACTATGACATTTGAAAATGTCTTCCTCTTGGCCTTGAAATGTACAAAAACAAGTGTTTTAAAGTTTTGTTTTCTATAGTTGATTTTATAGATTTTGGTTTGAAATGTAGACCAGACCATCTTACTACACAAGAAATTAGCTTGTTTTACAAATTCTTATCTAAATAAAACTCAAGAATGAAGTCTGAATTAAAATGTTCTCATTAAGATACTATCTTTTCTCTTAATCTTCTTCATCCCCTGTGGGGTATATAAGGCCACAACGAGCTCCCTCCTTCAAGATACTGTAGAAATGTTCAAACTTAGTTGGACGTTCTCCAAACATCCTTAGGTGGTCACACAGCCCAGTTTCAGTAGAAACTCTAATGGATGCTGCTGTTAAGTTACATTATACAGTGTAGAAGCTATTTAAAGGTGGCATAAATGTGAAGTAATTGGAAACATGGAAACAGAGGTGAACAGATGTAGATTTGCAGGTGTGAACCGAGGTGAAAATTGAGGTGAGAGCCTTCACTGAAGCTGTTAATGTCTCAGGTAAAACTTCTTCTTGTCTTCACTTCACTATAATTAATAAGATTTATTTGTTGCTGTTATGACCTCCACAATGTGTATCTTTGCATGTGTGCTCATCTCAGAACATCATACTGCTGTATATCTGCTAACATTACTAATATTTAGGTTGAAATTCTACATTTAGAAAAGTTCCAAGTGAGCATTTCAACAGCCTCTTGATGTTGCACTAAGCCACTTTGTTTTCCCTGTTAACCACTCTCATTGTAGTCAGTCAGCACCATTTCTCCTCCAATCACCATGTAAACAAAAAATAATTTGAAGAACGGGGGGTGTCTGAAATGAGACTGAGACCTTTTTGCTTACCCTGAATTGTTTTATGGCCTCAGCCTTATGAGGAGGGACAGGTTGGGAAATACAGTATGACACAAATGCTGAACCAGTCTCAGGTGGGTGTCAACCCTTTAATCGGATTTCAACACACATATACACTGTATGCATTCCTTGATTTCACCACTGTTTAGGGGATATTATTACCACCTTGCTGTATTCACTGGAGAGTAGGGGTGGAGTCAACATCAATGACTGGAGGATTCATAAGAACTTTATGTGCTATGACTTCTCCACAGACATTTTTATCAACCTCAGCTATGCTCCAAATAACCCCCACTTAAAGCACATTGTCTGTTCTGTGCAGTGCTGCATTTGTCTCCTGTGTGACAGTGTGTGTCCCCCACCCCACCCCATTGGTCAGGGCGTGTCTTCAGATAGTCATCAGGGGGGGCCAATGAGAGGATGCCTGGAATGGAGACACACAGATACACGCACTCGGGCGCACAGACACACTCACACACAGATTAACGGGGTAAGCTGTGCCGCTCATCTGGGATAAATGCGGTCAGAGAGGGGAACAGCTGAGCAAACAGCTCTGGCAAGAGGCAGAGAGCAGAGTAGAGAAGGAGAGAGGGAAGCAGGGATGACGGACTATTCATCCCAGCGTAGTGTTGGCGACCGGCTGCCACGTTGGATATGCATCAGCCCTGAACCTGGGAAAATGGGGACCGGTGGAGGTAATGACTATGAGACACACACATATACTTTACTCAACTGCCCAAGTCTTTTTTTGTCGTCCTGGGGCACGCTGCAGTGGGAATGGGAATAGTAAGGGCACACTAGTTTTTTGCCCCTGGAAGAAAGAAATGACTGGGGTCCTTGGGAAATCCCAGCCTTTTTTTATAGTTACAAATCGAGGGCAGGTGCCAGTACAGATTTGTTATTTTAAATTTAGCTTGCTAAGAATTTCTTGAAATAAAACAATGACACTATGAAAAATAAGTGCCATGAGGAAGATTTTGCTCTTAAATGAAAAAAAACTGTACTCTTTTACATCTAAATCTAAAACAAAAGAGACAGAGCACCAGATGTGGCACAGCGGTGAAGTGAGAGGAGTCATGTTGCAGATGAAACAGAGGCAGAGGTATTAGGCTGGGACATGCACTCAGGTTGTACAGTACATTATAAGGCCAGATGGCCTGATGCTGATCGTCAGTTATGAACCAATGAAACCAATGTCATTAGAATAGATAACAGTGATCTGCCACATTAATCCCCCCCCCCAATACCTTGTCCAGATGAAGGCAAATACAGTAACTGTTAGAGTTGTCATTCCCTAATTTGCTGGGTTGCTGCTTGATGCCAAGTTTGATCTTTGTGGGATCAGATTCTGAAGTGCTAACAACTTGAATGCAGAATGTTTTTTTTAATATGACAAAACAGTGCACCTGCAAGGAATGATGTGCATTTCTGACAGGTAGGGAAGACTAATTGTATCACCCACACTCTTTTCAACACCACTGTTGTGTCAAGCATATTAGCCTGCCCCTCATTTACCCACACTGAAAAGTCAAAACTAATACATAAGCCTCAACACAATTTAGCTTTCAAATTGAATTGTGACACTTAAAATCCACTTGTGTCTCAAGGCTTTCAGAGGTTGTCATCTTCTGGACCCATTTTGTTGCCCAATTCAATTTACTCATACAGTACTGAAGGGTTCTTTGCGGTGTCACTGCAGGCTTTAGGAATTATCAAGTGAAAAATTAAGTGTGATCCCGCAGTCTCATATGGGCACACTGACATTTCTAGGACAGACTTGTTGTCATTGAGTGTGCTGTCTAAAAACTGCATGGGCAAAAAAAAAAAAAAAAAAAACCTTTGTCAAAAGAATATCTGCTTTAAAAAAATGATGTATCAAAAGGAATATCGGCTTGACCGTCTAGAGACATCATGTTCGGTTTTCCTACTTAACTTCTGACATGTAAAGAGTTTGTTTGGTCTGGCTCTCTGCAGTTGTTCCTTTTCATGTCCGAAAAGATTTGACGTCCAAAAACAGTTGTTTGGGTTTCCTTTATCAACTGCTGCTCCTGGTGCATGAAGACAGGGTATACACAGTCTACTAAGCTAGACCCTTGGGAAGTCTAAGCAACTGTTTGAACTACCTTCTGAACAAGTTACTGGATGGTATCTTTTTCATCCAATTTTTTGACAGCTACAGTTGCATGTCTGTACAGGACACCTGCCTGCTGGGTTTAGTGGCTCACCAGTGGATACACTGTAGACTAAACCACAGACAGGTGACAAATTAAAGGAAAAACCTGAAAAATGACTGAAAAAACATGATGACCACCTACCATTCACAGGGTGCAGCACAATGGGTCAGTGAATGGTTTGATAAGTATGAAGATGACAAAACACCAAATGAAGGAATATCTCTTGGGAGAATGATGTTTATCCCTCCGGTAGAGTTCTAGAGACTTGTAGAGTAAATGCTAAGGTGCATTGAAGCTGGCCCAACACCTTACTAAGACACCTTGTATTGGTTTTTCCTTTAATTTGTCACCTTTAATTTGTATGTGTAAGGTCCTTCTGGTGTGTTTTTGGTGTAACTCAAGTGCTGCCTAATAACAGCATCACTCTCTGTCAGAAACTTGGACAAAAAACAACTGAACTAGCTTTGTCTTGTTGACTGTACTGTTAACAGTGAGGCCAACTTTAGAAATGGGAATGTCTGTGATCAACTGATTGAATAATGTCCGTGACTGACTGAGTGACTGAGTTATGACGGACTGACTTAATGATGAAGTTACACCATTGGTCATATAATATTCTGTAAAGTGAGGACCACAACATATAGACTTTATAAATTTAGAAAACGTGAACAGATGGTTTGCTCAGTAGTGCAGATCAGAGGAAGCTGGATGGGTGTGTGCACAGATGGTTGTCCATACCTGTTTGCACACACGCACATGCTTTTGTATTTTGTATTGTCTAGTGTGTGCGAACATATAAAAGTGCACATTTAAATATGTTGTTACACCAGACAACTCTGCGTCCTCCTCTTGGAGCAGCAGCAGTCCTGTTTTGTGCCATCACCTCAGCAGATTGGGTGAGCAGCTGATGGCGTTGGTTATCATATTCCCATGGCTTCTCAGTCAGTCTCTTTACCATTCATGTCCGAATTATGAACCTCATGCCAGTGTCTCGGGGGTTCTCCCAGTTAAACCAAGGTTAAATCAAATCAATTGCCATGTCCACATGATTAGGCCTTACCAAATTGTTAATTATCCAGTGCATGGGGGAGTTGATGAAAGCAATGGGCAATAAGAGCGTGGCAGGGGGATAGGGGCACTTTTATAGAGTCTAATGGTGGAGTGCTCTGTTGTGCTTATGTGCATTTTCTTGTCCCTGTAACTGAAATGTTTCTCTGTCTTATATTGATACTGATTAAATACTTTGTCTTTTTTTGGAACATTTACTAGTCAAAATGAGCAAAATGAAGACATCACACCATAGGGTTTTGGGAATGTGTGATGGGCATTTTTCACAGTTTTGGCACAGCTTCATCTATTCACGTCAAAAGTAATCAATAGAGAAATAAAGAAAATTGACTTATCATGTAAATGACTGTGGCCTGGCAACTTGTCATCAACACAGCTATGGTGGTGTCTCATCAAACCAGCTGCTTTCATCACTTTGAAAATCTGCTTTTGTACACTCAACAAGCTCTATGCTTTAGGTTAACCAATATAACAGTAATGTCAGACCAAAAACTAATAATGAAAAAGTCTCTTTTACCCCTTTTTGCCTAAAAGTGATTTATTTGAAATTTAGCTCTGGTGTCTGAGCTTTCCCTCTGTTGCTCTGCCAGAAAATGGCTTTTCCAGGCTATTTTAGCTGTAGCTTCAAAGATTACATTTCCCCAGATTTGCTATTTTGGGAGTAAAATGGCCTTTGCGGTGTAACAGGCTTCTGATGGGAAATGCTCCTGAAGGGAGAGAGAGCCCTGGGTCACTGTGACTTTTGGGCTCATGGAGATACTGAAAGTCTCTCCTGCTGTTCAGCTTTCAAAGGCCTGCTTCAACTGTGAGACAGACAAACATGCATCCAGACACAAACATACTTACTCGCTCTCATATTTTGATACACATGCTGCTTAATCTTGTCTCTCTAGCTGAGATTGACAGACGAACTGCTCATGTCCTAAACTTTGGTCACATTCTTGGTAGTGAGTTTAATCTTCCCACACTCAGCTTTTCCACATAATCTCAAGAACCTTTTTTAATCCGTGGATGTCTGCAAGCTCTCACTATAAGCCTCCGGGAAGCCGTGCTTTGCATATGTGTTTGTGTGTGTATGTGTTGTTTTGTGCATGTTTGCATTCATTGCCGTGACTCTACTGCTCCGGCGCATTTGCTGACTTGACTTTTCACACCACTCAGCAACAGTAAATGAGTATGAGGCTGGGTGTGACAGGACTCACACAAGTTCCATGCATTATTTAGCTAATGGCCAGGTGGCAGATGCTGGAGTGCTTGTACTGAGACCAGTGTCCCAGTGGGTAAAGGCTGGCCTTCCGCCCCTCTACAATCACATCATTTTTTCTGAATAAGATCAGTGATGTTCCTCTCAGCTGGTCAGTGAGCTCACTGTGGTTTCCGTGCGTATCCTCCCAGTAGTTAATGTGGCCTCCCAGGGGCTTATGTTTGAAAGCTTACAGCCACCCACAGTTTTAAGGGCTAATATCTGCTCTGAGTGCAGAAATGCCCATCACATTCACCCGATCAAAAAACAAATCAGATCGGACACACCAGGACACCAAAGTAGTTCAGAGATGTTGCTTTCATTCCAAAATAAAGAGAGGCACTATATTAAAACAGTTCTTTAGGTAGGCATATTAAATGTCAAGTTAATGCACATACTTAACTGCTGTTTATATCGACAGAGAAACTACATGTCTCTGTACGAGTAATGATCCCAGCTCAAACCCCTACGTATTTACAAAGAGTGATATTAAATGTGATTTCATGTTAAGAGTCAAATGTGTGGCATTGAAATGATTAGCTGATATATTAATTAGTCAGTCAACAGAACAACAGTGGCAACAACGCCTTCGCAATTGTGAGAATTTAATGCAGTTTTATTGTCAGTGATGAAAATATTTGCTAGCTGAAGCCTTACTTGTCTGTGCATTGTTTTTGCCGCACAGTGTATCTCTGAGCACTGTGCTGTGATTACGCCAGACTCTTACATTTCTCTGAGGCGGTATGGGGTAGATGGTTTAGGGCGAATTGGGTCAAGTAATTAAGGACCCGAGATATCAATCTAGCCTCTCTCATTATGTCTGTTGCGTAAACAACGAGCTAAATCATTCGTCCCTAATTTTCATACGCTGAGCTGTGTGGCAAAAAGCATGAAATGTCTGTCCAACTTTACACCAGCTGAGGCCTGAGCTTGGAATCTAATGATGCTAATTGCAGTCATTAGCTTGGCTTTAGGGGAGCGGCTCAGATGTTGTTTGGACATGGACGTTCATAGTGACACATTCTGTTGTATTGTGTAGTATCATCCAGAGCTAACTGGAGCACCATAGAGTGCTGGCTGGTGTAATTGGGAGATGTTAATTAGTCTATTGGATGGAGCTTGTACCCTCCTGAGTATTGCCTTTGTGTGCTGCCCTTTTCTGTGTACAAAGCCAACCTAATGCTTATGTCACTGTAAATGTGTGTGTGTGTGTGCATGCGCGTGTGAAGAACAGAGAAATCATAGGACAGTGCAAGTGTGTGTGTCTCTGTTTGCATGTATGCATGCGACACTCTAGGGGTGAAGCTAATGAGGCGGTCGTTTGTTTAACGTAATCACCCACTAGTTTGTGCCACCCGCTTCCCCTGGCACAGGGACAAGCCCTATTATAAAAAGGGCGTGTTTGAATCACATTAGTACAGCAACAGCCACCCCCACCTATCTGCCACCCCCCCGTCACCCTAACTCCCCATTCACATGCTGAAATGGACCATCAATACCCGGCTGCCAATGCGCCAGCCAAGCATTAATGATGCCATTCACTAGGGATGCACCAATGGTCAGTCTTTACTGTTTTTGGTTCCCTGTGGTAACTTCCACTAAAATATGTTAAATACTGAAAAGAGGCTGCTTTTCATGACACTTAGCATGCAGCCAAGTGCCCGGATTTTATGCACAAGCTGTCAAAAGATGCTTCACATGAATTGCTGCCACACATGAAGGATGAGAGGTGGGGAGATGGTAATGCAGCCAAATATGTCCCTTTTTAATTTTTTTTTTTTTTTTTTTTTTTGCAGTTTCTCTGTAGAGTGGAAAAGAAAACAGTTTCTTGCATTTGATGGTGTTTTCAAACACACTGTAAAATGAATAATAAATGGCCTTGATGTTATGTTTGAGCTTAGTGGAGGTTTTCTTTTGTTGGAGCATTAGAAGTGTGGGCTAATTTTGAACATAAACTGGACTGAAACATCTTATCAGTGAAGTGGAGTGAAGTAGAGTGAAATCTCAGGCTATGTCTCAGGGTAGGAATGGAATAGTCAGTCATTCCCTCAGTTCCCTCAGTGATCAAAACTATTGACACACATAATTAATTTTATGGCAGAAAATACCATTTTTATTATCTTGATATTCGGGCATCGACTTGATAGCCTCTAAAACAGTCAGACAAGCCATTTGTAATTTGACAGAAAGCACTCAATCTGCAAATCAGCTGACAGACAGCCTATCTGATCCTCCAGCTGCCTGTCTCCTACAAGATAACAAACATTACCAGATAGGCTGAGAGAGGATCAGTTGCTGTTAATGAAAGCAGGTCTTTCATCACTCTTCAGTCTTGGAGTGAAAATACAGAGGCCAAAATTTATAAGGCATAAACTTGGCCTGAAGTGCATTTTCCATGTTTTAATGGGAAAAGGAATAAACACCTCACATCAAAGATAAACACAGATATTTCTGGCTGTATCTTTCCCTTCACTAAACAAGTGTTTTGTTTTTGATCTATCCTTCATGTTTCAGCTTTTAAAAGCAGGAGCAAATTGCACTTGAGGGAAGTACTGTGCAAATTAGGGCCCGAGTGTAACGAATGGCTTAGTCAGAGCTTACATGGAGAAGGCTGCAGACATCAGACGATTGCAGGGCTAATGCTGGGATCAGGCTGGAGATGTGCAGTTACACATTCACTCATATCAAACCCAGATCATATTCGCCAAAGTGCCCTAACACAGGGAGCTGCTAAAACTGGTTCACTCATGCAGTTACAAGCTGCGACTAAACATGTGGGCATACTTAATAAACATAACAGGGAGGCAAATATCAACACTTTTCTTTTTTCAAATGGTCAAGTAAATGGAACAAAATGTCGGAAAATGCCCATCACAATTATCCAGAACCTTAGGTGGCATCTTCAAATTGCTTATTTTGTCTGTGTCCAAAACTCTGAATTATTAGATTCACAAAAGATAATGTGAAACAGCAACGTGAATGATTTTTTGGTTTTACTGTGGATTAAATAATTGATAAATACAAACATACAAACCTAAGAGGCTCAAAATTAGCCTGTGAATCGTAGAGTATTATTATTCACAGGGTGAATAAAAACACAGATCACTGGCCTTCCCTCTGTGCTAGAAGCTCAGCTATTAAGCTGAGCACTGACAAAACAGACCTGCAACACTGATACTCTTCGCTAACTTAACATGTTGCTAGATAGATTAGTAATTCTACTGTTGTTCAGCCTCTTGCTAGTGCTACACAGTTATCAGACAGGTATTCTTTGTGGTCCTCTGAAACATAAAAAGCATTGTTTTGGCTGTGAAGTGCTTTTGATGTGGTCCTCTGCGAGAGAAGTCACAAAGAAAGATGTATGGAAAATGTAAAATATGCCATCGCCATCTCTGCTGCATAATGAAAAGGCCTTACAACACAAGAAGAATCCTACTTCAAAAATGTGTCTGAAGTCAGAGGGGGACCTTACCTTCTCCAGGCAGAGTCATAAACACTAGCATTTCACATTCTCTAAGATCTGTCTGCACTTGTCATAAAGGCAGACAGTTGTTCTGAGAATTTGGAGTTGGTTTATAGCAAAAAGACATTTGTGGGAGTTAAACTTGAAGGCATTTTGTCTTCCACCTCCTCCTACTATCTGAAACTGGTAAGGAGGCGGCAGGTAATGCGATTATTTATCCACAAGTAAACTTCCTTATGGGGGTGCTGAATTAATGCACATTGAGTCCAAATGAACAGAAAAAAAAGCCCTAAGAATGAAACAGACCATTAGAGCATCTTGGAAATCCAAGTTCCTGTCAGTCAAGTCAAACTTGGGGACACAAACAAGAGGGAAGGAACATTATGTAACCACATGAGCATCTGGACATTTCCTCTCTAATTGGAATGATTATTAATGCAGGGGGCCAGAAGGCCAGCTGAGTCCCGTGATTGCCCTTGTGCTGTCTCCTCTGGGAGCCTAACTGTCCCGTAGAGCTGAGGGGCCAAATCAATGTCTCTGATTTGGACTGCAGCTGGGTCTTCTTTACAAACATTATCTCCCCCACCACGGGAAACGCTAGCTGCCTTATTGAAATAAATGGCTGTTCATATTAACAGCTGTAAGGTGCGCACAAGAGAGGGAAGCCATGCATCTAAATGTGACATGGACACATGGTAAACATATAATAGCGTTAGCTGTCATTTACTGTTTGATGATGATCCATGGTGTAAAATTTAGCAGGTTGACCTGCTTCAATCAGCACCATTTTCTCTCTTCATCCATTTATCACCTTCTGCTTGTCATTTAGTCTTTGTCTTGTCATGTGTGTGAATCTTGTAGACATTATTGTATAAGAAGACATAAATCACAGAAATCACAGATTTCTGTGTGATAGTCTTAGGTGGTCTGTATCACAGAGGAAGTCATAATTATTTAAACAGAAATTATTTGTGACTGACATTTGCTGTGCCTTACACTTCACAAATTGTTGATAGTTCTTATTTCATTGTCAACCTGCAAATTTTAGTCACTGTTGCCTGAACTGTTGATGAGTAATTTCACTTCAGTCTCACTTTTTGGGCTCTAAACAGTATTTACCACCTTTTTGACTGGGAGCAAACAAGTTCAGTTTGTTTTATGACTGTGTAAGCACATAATGTATCCCATAAAGCATTGCTACACTCTTACTCTTTCAACTGATCCCATCATTATTACAGGCTAAAATGACTCCAGCAATCAATACAACCTCTAACATTTGGTGCAGAGGGAGCCAAGAGGCTGCATCTGTCACAGGTCTAGTAGGTTCAGCTAGAAAGCCATGAGTTGTCATATACACCATACAGCGTATACAGTATATAACCATGGTGACTCATCTGATATTGATCCTCATCAAGCTCAAGACTGGTGAACTTGTCACATGTAATTCCCACTGCTCAGACTCAGCAAACAAACTGGGCCAATGTATCATATTAAAACTTGGCTTCCCCACATTGATATTGATCACTAATGTGTTACAATGTTCTACAGTGATGGCAATGGATGAAAAAAGCATTAGATTATATGAGGACCCTGTTAAAAAGAAAGCTAGTGTCAGGCAGTGAGTGTACCACCTTTGCAGAACTCATCACTTCACGTTAAATGGAGATATATGGCCATGGGCTACCTGACTTAGTTTTACACTGTCTGCACCGTCATTCTTTAAATCAGAAAACAGAGGCAATCTTAAGTAAATTGTGGTGCTAATTTTCTCACCAGTGCCAGCAGACAAACCAAGTTTTGTAAAGAAAATCCAGCACCCTGACCGAAAGTGTGTTTCTTCTCTGTCTGTCAGTATTGAAGGTGTAATCCAGAGTGAAAATCTTTGTTGATATTGCCAGTAAGCAATTTGTTGAACATATTTGCTTCCTAATAAATTTGGAAATGAAATACAAACAGGCAGAGTGATGTTACAAATTACTGTTTGATTACCTGAATGCAATCTCTCTGGGAAGAACAAGTCATTGATACACAGCAAATCAAATATGTAGTTACAGCATGCCTTGGGTTCTAGGAAATCAATTTTTTGCTCCTGGATTACTGAGGAAGCATACACTATGTTTGCTTTGGAACATACAGTTTCATAATGTGATTAGTAGCCTACCAACACTCTAGCAAAACAGTGTTCACTCAAAGTAGGTTAATAATGTATAATCTGAAGGCTTTGTAAGTCTAAGTTGTGTCTAGATTTTTATTTGATGATTGAAATTTCCTGTTATTGAGCTGCTTTGGGCAAAGCCAGTCATCATAGTGTCTTCGATTGCAGTGTTGTGACATTATTTTCTTTTATAAAGCCCCATTGATTCCATGTGTTTTTTTAGAAATGCTAAGCAACGCCACCTTTTGCAGACACTTCTCCCCTGTCAGGTCAAATTTAATACTTTAAAGTATTATATGAAGTATTCACTCTTTTCCTTTCTCTCACCTAACTGTCATTTGCTACGTGATGGAAGAAAATGCTGCTTTACTTCCTATTTAAATGAAAAAAGAGTTTGGAGTGACTCTTTTTGTCCTCTTCTTTTTCCATCAAATTTTTCTTGTCTCTTTCATCCTCTCTCTCACTCCCCTTAGGGATTTCTGTCTGATAGTAATGTGGTTTTCATTCTCTTCTTCCTATCCCCTTCAAATGTCAACTTCAGGTGCCTCTGTTCTGCTCGTGCTGTTGTGTTTTCTGCGTTTTCTTAATTAAAATTCCTGTTTGTGTAGTCGTCACCCCTCAGTTTGTTTTTAGCTTCTCTGTTCCAGCCTTTTTTTCTGTTATTTATTTAAAGGTTAGTTAGTGTGGGTGTATTTTTTATTTCCTGTACTTCCATCCCAGACACATGCTTCTGTGTTGTATGTTCTTATCCCAGAAGATCTTTTAAGGTTTGGCGCACCCACAGTGAAGTGATGTGACATCCTCGTTCATAATGTGGCAGCAGAATTTCTCACATTTTGGAGTTATGCCATGGTTTATGAATTGAGATGTTTTCTTTCTGTGACTCTGTTCCCAAACGTTTCTGTGTTGCCTAAACTCACCCCCAACTCTGCGATTTGTGGCAGCCACTGAGGAGATGACAGGATTGTTCCAGGTCAGCCACGGAGTTTTGACCTCTCCTCCCTCTTGCCTCTTATCCAGAAAATGGCACACTCGCTTGACTAAGCCAGCTTGATTTCACCTCAGAGCCTTAGCCTTTAGTCACGCTCTGATAAGTGATTGACTAAAATGGCGAGCTGTCACAACAAAAGCTGGGCACTAAACTCACAGACTCCAGATATCCTGGTTACCTGCTGATGCTTGGTCAGTAAAAAATCAATTTAGCAGTAAATCTGGGATTGTGAGCAGAGTCTGTTATGGTAAAAAAAAAAAAAGGGGCAACCTATATGGCTATAAGGTTACTGTCTGCTTCTTCCCAATAGCCATCAACCTTTTCAGCCATGAGTTATTATCACTAATTTAAATACATTTGCAATATTGTAACATAAAGGATATGACCATATAATGATAATATGTTCTTTTATGTTAATTCCTCACAAAGCTCAAAGGTTGTTCCATCTTAACTGGGACTAACATTTAATGTTTTTTCTAAAATATTTTATACCATGCTACATTGATACTGATGCTCATTTTTTGCCACACTAACAGTGTAACTGCAACAGAGATGTTGGTCTGTTGTGTCTGTTCAAAGTGAAAAATCTGTACTATTGAATGGACTATCATTAAATTTGGTGCCTTTGTGTATGAGGATGAATCCTGCTGACTTTGATGACCCCCTTGCTTTTTGTTTAGTGCCACCAAGAAAGTCAACTTTACATTTAATCATTGAAATATTTCAACATCTACCAGACAATTTTGGTATCTGCATTCATATTCTCATACATGAGAAGGAAAAATTAAAACAGATAACAGAAAGGACATATTTGTTTTTAAAACATCTAAACCAGTGTATCAATTAGCTGCAGTGATTTCTTTATTATTAACGCTTACAACACAACCTTTCATCCATCAACACATCATCATTTTAAAACTGAGAATGCAGTTGATTGACAGCAATGGGGCAGTCACTGTGGATATTCGGACAGGTTACTACTGCAAAATTGGCAATCTTTGTGTCACTGCATTGCATCAGCAAGCAGTGGTAGCTGTCAGAGATTTCCTCATCTGAATGGGACAATTCATTACAAAAATGGAGGATAACCTCAGACTAGCCATCATGCAAGCCCTTAAACTTAAACAGTCTGTATAAGTTGAGTGAGTGAGTGAGTGACTATGTAGCCTATGTGTTATATATATGATATATATATTACCGTTATGGGCACAAGTATGGTTGTGTGATTTATATTAACTGGTTGGGTCCAGATTTGATTTAGATATAAGTGCTGATTTAAATATAATTGGTTCCAGCACTGAGCTTCACAGGAGCAGGGCAAAATTGGAGCCAAGCAGGACTCAGGACATCTCAACAACCATTGGATAAATTGCCTCGAAATGTAGTACAGTATTTATGTCGCCCTCAGGATGAATTGTAATTACTTTGGTGATCTCCTGGTTTATTTAGCACCATCATCAGATCAGAGTTTTAATTAGTCTAATACTTACTTTATTAATTAATAAGTGTAAAACATTCCCTCCACCCTCACCTCTGCTTGGTGTTAAGCATGTTGAAATGATAAACTAAGATGGTGAACGTGGCAAATATTATACCGACTAAACATCAATATTTTTAGCTTTGTCATTGTGAGCATGTTAGCATGCTGACGCTAGCATTTAGCTCAAAACATTGCTGTGCCCAAGGACAAGACTTTTAATCTTGTTTATACAGTACATGCCAATTTTCAACTTTATGTCTTTATATTTGTCTCTGAACAAAATGTCTTTGGGTTCTCCTTTACACTTGTTAGTACTCTGTATCTCTTCAAAGCTTCAAAGACTTCCACCACCGCAAATATCCTTGAAACAAAGAAGCAAGAAAAAAATGCAGTCTTGCTGGTTTCAAAGTTTAATTGCACTGTTGTCAAAGTTTTACAGTTTTATTCGGTAAAGAGAGTGCTCAGAGGTGTTATTCCTGAAATTCGTCTCTGTTGCTACTCCTTAGTCCCTGCTTTAGGACAGACAACTTTTGCAGGCTGTAATGAGTTGTTACAATCTGAAGTCGTTGTCGCCTTTTAGATTTTACTGCCGGAAACAAAAATGAATCATCTGGCCTGTGATATTGGATCTTGAGGCTTAACAGATAAGAGGCCCTTATTCGCCCCACGATACACCACCTTCAAGCCCATGTACAGTGTATCGAGCTTCATTCATCAAATCATCTGTCCCCAGACACCCTCTGTCGCTCCCTCTTTTTCTGAAAAGGTGTCAGCTGGCACCAACATAATTAGAAACTACTCACAAGGCATCAGATTGACTTTCGACAGGCTCAGTCAGGCTTTCATTTTAAGTCTTTAAATCTTCACAAATGGAGTAATCTGTCATACACTTGTCTAAACGATGAGATGGCGAGGCTAAGGAGCCCTACAAAGTCTATTTTGTCTGTAAATCTCCCACACTTTTCATTTATGAATTCAGTGTCGGAGGCACTTTCATCACACCCAATGAGAAGTGCTTGTGTTATTGACGGAGTTGGTAGGAGAATCATTAGCTGGCACAGGATTGTGTCAGTGTAGATCAGTGATTTAAGTGTTGTTATGCACACCATCATCCTTTGGCAGTGCAACAGTGAAAGTAGTCTGCTGAGATTTTTCATTTGGCTTCCTGCATTTGATTTGAGCTAATTGCAGTTTTTGCATGGCTCTGGGGGGAGGAGGTGAGAGTAGGAGAGGAGAGAGGCTATCATTCTCTAATTTGTATGGTAACCTGTCTGACACGAACACGCACAGGCCGGATGAGAACAACCTATTCTTATTTAGAGAGTGAGGACATAGCGGTAATCAGAGACGTGTGGACAGAGAGGATAGGGGACAATCAATTGAAATGGAGTCAGAGGAAAGAGAAGCAATATGAGGAGAAGATGCAAGTCAGATGGAGAGACGAAAAAAGGAGGAGAGAAATAATGGCTGTAAATGGAAGCCATTTTAAGGTATAACACACTCTAGACACTTTAACCCTTTGACAGGTGCATGCTGAATGTATTTTTGTTTTTGAATAAAACTGCCAAAAAACTGTTGCTGCTTCTTTTTGGGTTTTTGGATTTGTTGACAGTTTGTAGGGCTTCAGGAAAATGCAGTAGAAACTTAGCATATTTTTTCATATCAGTCTATCGAGAATATAATCATGTGATGTATGTATGACAATCACTTAGGAAGAAATTCATCAATGAAGCAGAGATACCAAAATGTACACTGAGAATAGCCTCAGTAGTTCAGATGCATTGAAGCTTGAGCTTGTTGGGTTTTGAAATGTGACTTATTGTAGTTCATTCATGTTTTGTTTCACTGTTATTATTACTGTAAAACAAAGGGTAATGCAGTCAGAGTCTGTGGTGAATGGTGTCCCTGTAAAGCTCACAATGTTGTGTGAGTTGTTGTGCCAACTCTACAGTCATTTTTGAGGCTATATTATGTTGTGTTTTCATCAAAGACACCATTTGTTATAATGGAGTACAGAACAACACTGCAAAGTGTGACCGACGCTCTCTCTGTGACAAGTTTTACAAAGATTGCATTTACACCAGAGTTATTTGTAAGGTGTTCATAATATTGGTGGGTAATAAAAAATGTTAATTACAAAAGATTAATAACAAAATATCTTGCAGAATGCCCTGAAGATCTTGGGTTGATGACAGTGTAAGATTATCCCAGGGGGTAAACTTTCCTTAAAGTGCAGTATTAAGGCAGCACAATGGCTCTGCTGACAAGGTATTAATTTTTTTGGTATGGAGATGATGAGCTGTTGAAAAGGGAATGTGAGCTGCTCTGAATCACCTATTGAACTGGCATCAAAGCCCTTCATTAATCCACAGCTCTAAAGTAAAAGCTGCTGTCTCGCCTCTAAGGAATGGTACCTATTACACATTGCCATTACTTCATTTACTAGTATGGGAAAAGGGAGGACATTTATTTTCTGGGTAACAGGTTGCAGCAAAGTTGCAGTTCATTTATCATTTATTTAAATAGCTATTAATCTCAAGTGTGTCTCAGATGACTTAATAGATTATTTGGACAAGTTTATCCAGATTTAACCAATCAACAATCAACTGAAGGAGAAAATGAAGCAATGCATCAAAATGAAATACAGGAAAATGATCAAAGCACACAATGCAGAATAGAATGCTGGGGAGAAATTAACAAGCTACCTAATTTTTATACCTTAGACCAACAATGTACGACAAGCAAAGTTGTCTGAGAGATCATTATGTAAATACATTGAGTAAACATAAATGTTAGTGGAAATTAAGCTGAACTTGAACTCCATCAGTGCCTGCTCCATTTGTACTGAAGCACCAAGAACATGCAGAGAAGTTTAGAGGGAAAGAAAATGACAGCTTCTCCACTGGCAAGGTAAACTGACAGAAAACAAAAAAACAGACGAGGAACCCTCGACTGCCACAAAATGCTGACTTGTCGGATTACTACCCTTGAAGTGAAGGAGAGCCCGGAGTGACAGAGAGCGATTCGCTGGGGAGATCTAAAGCTGGAGAGGTGGAGAGACAGTCAGAGACATGGTGAAAGAGAAGTAGAGATCTAAAGAGGGAGAGAGGCAAAGTGACACAGTAACAGAGAGTACGACAGACCTAAAAAGAGAGAGTTTGTGGGGCAGGCATGCCTCAGGGCCTGGAAACCTACTGCAGAGGGATTAATGATGCTAGGTCAGACCCTGAGCTTGTTTACAAAGAGATACACAGCTGTTTCTGGCTTCCTTCGCCACACTGGAGGGCACAAACCAAACTCTACAACTACAGTACCCAACATGCAACTAGAGATGTGGACCTCAGGAACAGAGGGTGTGGTGTATGCATACGCTGAGTGATAGGAAGATAGGAAGACAGAAGTTTTGTTAACAGTAAAAAGTTGCACAAGTTTAAGCAGATTTCAGACAAGCTTTTTAATGCATAAACTGAGAATGTGTATAAAAACAGGTGGGTATAGGAAATGTCCCCAGTGGTCAAAAATAGAGAGGATGGAGAGGAGGATGGAGGGAGACTAGGGGGGTCTCCTGAGGAAAGCTGGCTCTGTGTTAGGTACCTTGGGCTTATTCACTGGACATATTTAGGGTTACCAACTAGGACACAGGTGTAGAGCCTGTAGACACAGACTGTTGCTAAATGAAGGCCACAGAGCTCGAGAACACCAGACTGGGTGATTTTCCTCCTGTGTAACCTTGACCAAAAGTGTCCCACTCTGCATCTCGACGATGTAGTGAGGATGAACTCTGTTGTATCTTAGTGGAGACATGGTCTGCTTGAGTATACTGTACTCGACACAAGAGGCTTCTTTATTCATAAAAAGAGCAAGCGAATGCCAAATACACTCTCCGCCACGTAGTCTGTGTAAATGACACTGACCCCAGAGGCAAGCTGCGCTGTAGTATCCATTACAAGAAGCTGTTTTTAACCAAGACTCCCCCCACCCCCCCCTTAATTTAGCTGAGACACAACTGTAGGTGACCTGTGGCCAAACTGCCGGACTGGCTGCTCCGCTGTGCTATTTTTAATATAGAACACTATCAAATCCACTCAGTCAGCTTCCTGATGTCAAACCTCTGTCTCTGCAGACAGTTTTTTGGCTGTTTCTGTTTCTGAGAGGAATATCCTGGCATGTTTATGTACATGTTTCAGTGGATTTCGTATCTCATATTTCACTATCATCTGATAAATCCTTGTTGTTTGGAGGTTTTCTCCTCCTATTTCTCTTATTTCTATAAATAACTGACCAAAGGAAAATACTACTACTACTACTAATATGTTTAATACTATGGATGTTCCAGCCAGTCTCTAATGTGAGGTTTTAATACCGGTCATAAAGCAAAGCCCGCTGTCTTGACTGTATACAGTATTTTCCACCCGTATTTTACAAGCAGGAAATCCATCGTAGAATTGGGAGAGGTGCCAGTCAGTCAATGCCAAAAGAGTGGTTGTTATGTTGAGTCAACTTTAGGTCTGTAACTTTTGATTTTTATCATTGTCAAATAATCTGTCCATTATGTTTGGGATTATGCCATCACTTGTGTGGTCCATGCATCTTACCAACAGTCCAAAACTCAAAGATACGGTGATATAAAGTAACAATTGCCCATTTTTGACAAGTAGTAATTGTAGTAATTTTGCTCCACTGGATTTCATTTAACAAATTATTGTAGATTTGTGTTCCTTTATTGCGAATCAACTATTTGATGTAATAATTTCAGTACTAATCAGCTGTAACACTTGACTGGTATTACAGTATTTGCTTTCTTGTCTTTAATCAGTTGCAGGGGGTGCAGAGTAAAAAATATTAGGTGTGACACCAGTATTGGCTGTTGGTGAGACAGCGATGAGCCTCTCTGTCAGTTATGTATTGGCTGTGGTGGAAATTAGACAAATAATTGGCAGGGTAAGGCAGCAGCTTGACAAGGACAGTTGTAGAATAGCATGGGGTAAAAATATAGCACTAGAGCGACTTGGCAGGGTCAAAAAACGTGGCAGTGTCAAGGTTCAAAGAGCACCAACCTCTGCCTGTCTATCTCCTGCTGTTTTTGGCAATGTTTACTCAAAACAGCACTTCTCGTTGGTGCAGGCAGACAGAAATGTCAACACCCAGTAACCGCAGCACTTAGAAACTCCCTACACTTCTTTGCCCAGCAACACATTGCAGTGACAGCTTACATCACCGAGCTCGCTGGCAGAGTCCTCTGCTACAAGCCTCTCAGCGGCTATCTGTAAATGGGAAAAGGCAAAGCGTGGAATATGAAAAAGTGACAGGAAATGCTGAAAAGGCCTCCAGCTGACAACAATTAGGCCCATTTTGCAATATTGTTTTGTCAGTGGGAAACCAGACGTGAATTCTTGTAAGTGAATGGTGGTTTTGTCTGAAGTTGCGTCTGGGAGAAAAATGAAAAAAATCATCTTTTGTGTCTCTGAACAGTCTTTGACGTGGTGATGTGTGTGTGACTGCTATGCATACGCTTGCATAAGTGCCGTGAACGTTTCTTATGTTCAGGCCAACCAGACAGTGCTCCATGGGTGGTTAATTATTTACCTGTGTGTGTTCGTATGTGATATGCCTTCATGCATTCAGCTAATAATTTAATTTCTTCATTCTCAGGCAGTGGTTATGAATTTCATGGTCTTTGTCTCTTGTAAATGACATCTCTCATTGTGAATGTCTTCACCATTGGTAATGCATGTCTTTCGAGACATGTATTTATTACTGGAATGGAGCTTTGTAACATTTATTACATTAGTCGGGCAACAGGGAGCCTAATTATCCCTCATGGATTGATAAAGTCCCTGTATCTGATTCTCATTATAAATTCAACTACTATCACAGCATAGTGTACACAAGGATAAAAATATTAATTTAGTGGTGAATATGTATTGTATTCTCAATTCTTATCTAATTTTCCACAGCTGTATTTGCCTTTTTTCTTTCCCAAACAAGTGTGTTATGGTTTAGATTGCAGAATTAGTTGATTTTATACCACCTGTTTTCTTCTTCCCCCTTTCCTCGACACCCAGATGGCATGAATGATGAAAATTTTACTGTATTAGCTAAGGCAATTTAACTGTCATACTCACACAGTTGTAGGCACACAGAGACCTGTGAATGCCATCAAGCACACTGTGTGCTCTTGCAGTTATTCAGTGACATTCTGTATAGTCACATTTCAGTGTAGAGATTTCAAATAAAATCTGCTGGGGGATCTCTGTAGTGGCTTTTACTATATGGGCCTATTACATATAACATGAACAGCATTAGTCAGGGTCAGCGCGTTGAGGAGGAGATAATTTGTAAGAGTTACATAGGATTGCATGTTAGGATTCCATTGAAAATTATAGGTGATAATATTGAATCGTAGCCAAGCCTTAGTATCTATTACAATTCTATGTAATGATTTATGTGCTTATCTGTGATGACATACAGAAGGACATTTGAGCCTTATGTCTATAGTCTTAATAATCAAACAGCTCTTGACTGAGGTGATAGTAAATGTCAAGCGTTTGCACTCTGAGCAAACAAACGGCAAATCCTCATAGTTACTCAAACCTACATTTGCCATTTATACTTGTGATGGTGATGTCACCAAATGGCAGGCATCTGAACAAGAGGATCTGCTTTGTGGATCATGGCATGAATCACTGTTTGCCTTTTAAAACCAGACGTGGATAAGAAGCATGTTTGATTTGAGTTGAAAATGTCAGATATTTTTATCCATCTGTGATTGGTTTTTATTCAACGAAAAGGCCTGAGCTCCACAGCCACCATCAGCTCCCTCAAAGACAAGTCACGAGAGTTGCATGTATAATAGACGACTGTATATTCTGCATAATGATTTCCCTCTGGACGTCATTACTCTGTCTGCGCTAGTGCTAAGATATGAGCGTAGCACTGTTGAAGGGTTATATGGGGACGGTGGATATTCCAGAGTTTAGGGTTAATGCCCGGCATTGTTGTACATTTTGCTAGAAGGAAAGCTTTTACAGCCACTGAGTTTTCCACTCCATTCTCTCATGGCACATTGACTAATGTGACCGCTCCAGTGCCAACCCCCCAACCAATACGTCTCTTAGGAGCTTGTTAGCCATGGACCTGCAGTGACCCAGACGCCCTCGCCTTCTCCCAGAAAGCTGAAAAAGTTACTGATTTTCTTTTTCTCCCCCCTAACTGCTTTTTCTAGATGGGACAAGTCAACTTGAGGTGCCAACTTGAATACCTCTTGGTTGCTTTCATGCATACAACCACTAAATGCAGAAACTGAGTATTTATTTTGATAAATTTGCAGCTAGGTATCAAAAATAATGTCTAATAAATAAAAAAAAAGTGTCTGCAGAGTTGGTAAGAACGCTGTGTGTGGATTGATCCATCATGCCTGAGAACACTGCTGAGGCTCAGATGCTGATTGGTGCTGACTGTTGCCCGTCTCAGCCCACTGCCTCCCCGCTGAGTCCCCCCCAAAACCCCCAGTTCCCTCCTTTCCCCATTAGCCAATCGATAAAGCTCTAAGGCACACCTGAATGCTGCCTCAGTGCTGCTGCTGCTGCTGAATGTTTTGGTGGAATGATGAAGAGGGTTAGTTAGGCTTTATAAAACTTAACAGCCATCACACAAGCATCTGGAGACACTGTGTGGTTATGGCCAAACTTTAAAGAAGCTTTTGTATAATATAATAAAATATAATGCTTGTGTGTATGTGGAAGAGAGTCTGAAGATAAAAAAAGAGAATGAAGCAGCCAAGTTAATCATTGATTAAATCCAATAGGACAGTTTTATTTCCGTGACCCAAATTGTTCATAATATTCATCTTTTTTTTTATAGTTTTGTGTCAAGTCAGTCCACATACAATTTATATAGCAAGAGATGACCTATGGGACATATTGACCTTTTTGATTCTGTGTATTTAGGTCATGTTGAGGGAATTAGGAGGGTTTCAGAGGAAAGACTACCTCTGTGTTTTTTTTCACCCAAAAATATTAGGAAAATAATAAATATTTATTCTTTTTCATCCAGATAAAGTTGATAAGCACTTGTTATTTCCTCACCTTACTCTTCTTCCCACTTCCACATACTTACCCACCTCTACAAGCATCTGGGAGTTGTCCAGTGCTTCCTCAGCTATCTGAAGTCGGCTGTTGAACCACTCCACTGGAGCAGCGAGGGGGTTAAGTGGCTCGTTGAACCCAACCTCAGCTGTAGCTGCTGATGGAGGAGGAACTCATTCACTTTCCCCACCCACATTTCCCAACCCGGTCTGGGATGTGAACCCCTTGACCCGCTCTCTCTTCAGCTGCCACCATGTGGGGCTAGGCAGTTTTTTTTTCTTCTATATTTGTGGATATTTCATCTCACTGCATGGAATCTCACACCTGAGCAAGGTCAAAGTGACATGTTAGTGCACGTTATGCTTGTTTTTGTTTTTCCCCCCTCATTTATATGCTTTAGTTGGATTCAGATAGAGTGTGAGTTTGTACATTTTTGCAGTGCAGCCTGAGCGTCTCCTATGCACCTGTCACCTGTACTTTATATGACGTGTAGTGGTGTGAGGTGAGAGAGAATTGTTGATGTTAAAACATGCTCTAAAGTTCAGGTGCTGAATAACTTTACATATGATGAGATATGATTTTTTTATGAATTAACCAGCATCATGTTCAGTACATCATTAATTTGGTCACTTCTTTAATCTATTTTGTTGTGATTTAGTGTTCAGTAAGTAGCGTAAGTCAGCACCGGGCCCCAGTGCGAGATGGTCAAAGCAAGTCCGACCCATCACAACATATTAATCCAGAATTCTGCGCAGGCACATTTACACATTTTTGGACTTCAAATCGTCCATTGATCTTGATTTATGCTTTATGCTTGTGTATGTAAAACTGCTGTGTTATTTATCTGGTGAATGAATGACATCAAGGACTCCACAGAGCAGATGACTTGGCTTACAGAGTATTACAAATACAGACTGCTTACCATTTAAATGTGGTTGCCCCATGTACACAGTAGACTCAGTCCTGGAGATTCTCAAGCTTTTTTGATTCAGTAGTGGCAAGGTAAAATGATTTGGCCTGTCTGTGCTGGTCCCAATGCAGCTGCTAACTGGCATATACACCTCCTTGTTCAGTTTACCTTTAACAGACCAAAACTATTCTAGTGACAATATAAACCACTTTGAACATGTAGGCTGCACTACTTTTACACATAAAGTGAAAAATTTATAGCGTGTCCTGCGAGGGATGGAGACTAGAGTAGTTTGTTCCACTATCCATTTCTCATGTCCTCCAGAACTCTGAGGGAATACCATGATCATCATTTTGTATTCATGATGCAGGATTTTCCCCAGTCGATGACTGAAGTGCTGAGTTGTGAAAAGATTTTGCTCGATGTGTAACATGCCTCAGAGCCCACCGAAGTTTATGTCTGACAGTTGGTTGGCCTTGAAGTGGGGGTAAGCGATGCTCTACTAGCAATTTGTTTTGCAGTCTGAGATATTGAATAAGTAGTGTAGCGCTGGGCACCGTCATGCTCTGTGCGCTTCATGGACCATTGGTAACCTGTTTGATTTGTTATATCTGCACAGCTTTGCTCTCTCTAGAGGAGGAGTGTGCTTCCTTCCTTCCGAGACCAATTTGATGTGCATCTTGACACAGAATCCATTTATGTGCCTAAGATAAATTTTTAAGCAGCTGACAATTTCAAATGATTAGAGTCAGACCGTGCCGGCGCCATGCAATGTTACAATGCTGGAATTCGATAGTGTAAACACTTAAAGATTACTTTTGCTATATGTCTGCCATTGGCAACAGAAGAAGAACAGAAAGAATATTTTCACCCAGATAATTTGTAAGAATAAAATTATCCTCACATTTAAATAACCATCATCTTTTAAATCTATTTTTTAAAACTTAAAACCAAACATTAGCCAAGTCCAACTAATCCTTTTATGAGAACACTGTGTAATTATGCCTTGCTGCTGTGTTTATACTATATAAAATTGTTTCACTAATTGATTTTGTCCATGCAGGAAGTTTTGGACAGTTTTGTGTGGACAGACTTTTTTGGTAACTCTTTACACATTGCTATACTTTTATCACATTTTCCAACTCAGTAACTAAACTGAAGGTGAGTTGTAAATTTTACATACACAAGGCAGCAGAGCACAGCGGCGTTTCTGTAACTTAACCTCTATATTGGTGAAGATGAAACAAATGCCTGTTAATGACATTTTTTGTGTTAAACTGACACAGACATCAGTTCTATATAGCTTTGCAGACACTCACAAGCATGCATAAATATTTTCTTAGTTTTGGCCCAGTTGGAGCCCATCGCTCATCACTTCATTACCCACATGCAGTAAAAACACAGAATCATCACTTTGTTACACAGCACGGTTTCTCTAGTGAAGAGACGTATGTAAATATTTAGAAATCACACCTCAAGATACACACTAATCAAAGTAAAGCCACTACACACTTAACATATTTACTACTTACTGCTCCGGCTTTTCTCTCTCACTCCTTTTCATCCGTTTTCACATAGTCCTATAATTGGGAACATTTGTAGCTGCCTCTAAGCAACGCTGTGGCACATCTATTATACCAGGTACATGCCATCACACACCAGCACAAGCACACATGCACATTCACACATAATAATATCTGAATGGGCAGACTCCCGTGTTGCCTTCAGCAGCCTTAATTGGGCAGAAAAATCAAATTCATGAGTGCGCACTGCTGGTCTTTGTATTGACAAAATACATCACTCACAGTGAGGATGAGTTCGCCCAAATCCCTCTTGATCATGCTATTTGATGCCTCAGTATTTGATTGCAGTTTTTCCATGTTGTGGTCTTCTCCTGTTGCAGATAGCTATTATGAAACTTAGACTGAATTCAGGAGAATAAACCCCCGTATCAACTCCAGGGACATGACGCTGTGATGTCTGACCTCTGAGCATTAAGGATTAACAAAGTACCACAGCAGAGTATGATGTAAATGCTAAGATAATTATCTTAATGCAGTGCCCAAAAATCTAAAGATAAAATAACATATTAACCAACACATAACAACACTGGAACAGCAATAAATTCTTTTTGACTTGAACTAACAATAATTAGAATGTATAAATAGAATGAACAGAGGTGTAAAAAATTTCTAAATATGCATAAACATTCAACCATCATTCATGTAAATACAGTGTTTAGCTCAGTTTAAAAATCCCTGTTGGACAATACCAGTTTATAGTCAAACTGCATGCTTTGCCTGGACAAATCCAGACTCCCCACTTTGAGAGAAATTACACTGCAGGCGGTTTAATGTCTTCAATATGGCATCAAATCCTCCTGCCAAAGACTCAGCCACATCAGTGGGAAGAAGAAGACGCTGCCAGCCCGGTTTTCCTGGGAGTTCTCCAGTTTTCACTGCCCCCTCCTGGTTTCCTTCACCTACATCTCAGCCCAAATAAAAACAGAGTGCACAGAGCAGGCAGAAGTCAAGACATCTGTGGACACCACCAAGATGCTCTTGTAGTTGTGAGTTACACACAGTAAGAGTATGATTTTTAGTTCAATGTTGAATCAGTTAGACTAAATAAGAGATTATATATAGTTTTAACAAGCTAACAGGCCAAAGTGAGCAAATTTTGCAGATTATGTTGAATCACAAAATTGATTCATTTTGACAGGTAGCATGTCAAAATGTGGCTTGTTTCAATGTCACAAACATATACATGTTGAATACAAAAAAGTAATAATTCATAAGTCAGATTTGATGAATTTTCCCACCATTATGCAAACTATAGTGTTAGGTATGGAGAACAGGTTTTGAAATGGAACTGCTTTGAATTTAAGAACTGTGGATTTTCTGCTTTTTGATGCCACCTACCACTTCCTGAAAACAAAGTTTAAACCTACTTTGTTCCCATTTATATTGCCTTTTATGTAACAGTGCACATGTTCTCTGCAAACACAGCAGTCAGTTCAGAGATTAGGGCCAGTAAATGGACATCATGTTGGATGCTGGAGAAGCACCATGCAGAAACACAGATGTGGTTGTCAGGAGCAACAGAATCACGAGCCGTAGAAGATTCTCTGGTGCCAACAAACTCTGCATTGATACACGTTTACCACAAAGTGCCGTCCCTCTGCAGATAAATATGAACATCATGAATAGAAGGCACACACATTACAGAGATGATCAATTTGCCAGCTTTTCTGTTCTTGTCTTGTTCACATATTGGATTGGTGTTGTTATTGTGCCTGGATGATAGTTAACTGTCATCACTCAATATTGGCTTTTGATGCTCGCCTCATTTCCTAAAAATTGCTTGAGACAGAGGGAGTGTTAAATATTGTAGATAAACAGAATGAAAAACAGTTTGTGTGTGTATGTGTTTACACGGGTATGTGTTTGTGAGTCAGAGAGACGGAGGTAGAAAGAAAAATAGGAATGGCCTCCTACAGGCCTCTGTAGTTCAATCTGCTCCAATTTTTTTCCCATTATGATGCCTCACATTTTAAAGAAGACAAATGCAGACAGCAAGAGGAAGACAGAAAAGAGAGGGCACAGACAATGAGGCAAGCAGAGAGCGAGGGTGAGAAAAGTAGATGGGGAAGGAGGATGAAGTCAGGAAAGGCTGAATATGCAGAAGGTGAGAGGAAGCAGAGGCAGACAGGGAACGAGGTGAGATTTGGAGGCGGGAACAGGGATCCTTTGGAGAGGAGGATAGTGTGAGAGAAATGATTTGCAGTCAGCAGATGAAAGCAAAAGTGAGGAAACAGAGATGGATATTTGTCAGGTGTTAGCAAGTTTCAGAGTGAAGGGAGAAAGTGGAACAGAGAGGAGCCTCAGATGATAGGCTCTCACAGCAGAGTTGTTACTGCCTGCGATGAGTTTGGGAAGAGTGAATGATTTCTGGCATAATGGGAAACTTGTGTATTTGTGTGTATGTGTGTGTCTTTTTCCCAGCTGCTGACTTGAGAGCTGTTACGTAGCAGAATAAGTGTTTTTCCCATCATAGTGAACATTTCTTCATATCAGCACATTCATATGCACACGCAAGCATACTGTGTGCGTAGCGTAAATTGTTAAATAAAAGTAAGAGACAGGTACTACAGTGGCTCACATGGTAAATTCAGCATAATGTACATAATGTACATTTCTGCACTCAGTATAATCAGTCATTACGAAAACAGAAATACTCTCCTCATTCACTCATTACTTGCAATAAGCCCTTATTTACCATTATTTTGTTCAGTGGTGTGCAGCTGTTAATGACACTCAAAACTTTCTCCAGGCTTTTCACATTAAAACTCTGTCTGAAACATGGAGGGACGATGCCATTTGAGCTACTGGAAGGCTTTTAATATGAAAGAGTAGGAACTAGGAAGTATTGAATTTTATTAGTAGCTTGATGAAGAGAGGAAATAAAAGGCAGTGAAGACCTGAACTGAAAGTAATTAGTGAGTGATGAGAGCAGCAAGGTTAGGAGTGTGACATAGCTTATTGATGTACTGATGAAAACAGTGCAGTGGAGTAGTATATTAACCCGAGCAAATTAAAGATGTTTAAATATGATAAAATATACTAATAAAACTGTGAAAATTAGAATGAAGACGCCTCTCAAATAAAGGCCTGGCAGTCTTTGTAGTTTAGGTTAATATTTGGAAAATATACTAGCACAAACAAACACAGTATATTTAAAAGAGTTCTTTTTTTGGCTCTCCTTTCTGATCTCTCTCCTCTTTCATTTTTTCCTTTGAATTTCAGCTGCATGGCCATTCCCATCACTTCCATCATCATCCCTCTTAACCCTGCTCTTACATGGCCATTACGCCCGGAGTCTCTCCGTCCCTCCAATTTTCTCCTCCTTCCCTCCTTTTCCTGTTTCTCACGCTCCCGTTGACACATCTGCTCTCATTTAATCTCTCTCTCCTGCTTGCTTCCATCTGTCTGTCCACTTCCATTCGTCTGCACACTCAGCCTCGGAGCAGATTCCCGTTTCCCTGCTGCCATCCTCCATGTGCCACGCTCCTCATCGTTGTTGAAGGAGAGGCTGATATTAGAGATCACATTTTGTGACACAGTGGCACAGCAACATCAGCTCCAAATAGCTCCCCAAAGAGCTGCAGTAACACCAGGAGGTTTTAGTTCTCTCCTATTAGTTTTTAGTCCTCATTGTTGGATAAAGTCAGATTGACTTGAATAACATAATTAATGGGATTTTAATTAGCACCTATCATCACTCTGAACCAGTATTGAACCTTTCCTGTGGAACACACTTATAATAACTTTCTTTGTGCAAATAAATAAGAAACATTTTGTAATTACTCTAGCCTTCTACTTCAGATTTTCAATTTTGGAAAACAAACAACAAGACCAGTTCAGTTAGTGTGCAGATTCTATTTAGTTGAAGCATCTGGTACTGACATCACAAGCAGCACAAGTGGTGCAGGTAATTTTATTGTGAAACAATTTTTTCACACGATGGCTTAAAAATATCATCTCTCAGTCATGTTTTAGTTTGAAAAAGTTTGAAAAATCAAGATTTAATTTTTTTGCCTTATTAACTAGCTGTCACTTCTGATATCCACCAGTCTGACAATGTGTGGATGTGTGCACATAGCTTTAAATCAACAGGATACTTTTGTACTTTTGTACTATTTGTTCCCCCATCTCTTTTGGAGAGGACTAATCGCATGAAACTCATTATTCTCTTTACTTTGTAGAATTTTGTGCCTTTGTCTACCAAGGATTTCTATTATCCTTTACAAAGTGACATTAATATTTTTTGAATCATCATTGGGGAGGAAAACAATCATCAGTATCAGTATTCATGGTTTCAACAACAAAGAAAAATATTTTCTTAGCTGTTCTGTATTTCTTAAAAATATGTTATAACCAGTTAGCTGTGAAAATGGAGAGTTTTGAGTACATTCTGAAATTAAGCACCATTCGCCCTCACCCATTGTCCTTTATTCAGTGGCACTTTATTTTTACTTTATTATGAGTCATATTTTTGTCAACACTGACACATTTACACTGTTGTTAACATTCACTGTCACCATTGAATAAGGAACTGAAAATGAAATGTAGAAAATAACAAAAGTGATCATGACAATAATGTCATGTTGTCACAATGTAATTTGTCCCTGTTTTAATTCTTAATCCAGACAAACACCTTCCTTCTAATCTGGATTTGGCAGCACATAATAGATCGTGACAATTTTGAGCATGTTTGTTCTTCTGTCACCTGGTGTAGGAGACCCAACTAGAACGTCATTAGAGTGACAAAACTAGTATATAAAATTTTCATAACAAATACTTTGGCCTTGTTTTTTCAGAAGGAATTTTATGAAATGCTTGCATATCATTATACAGAATTACACTCAGCAGCGCTTAAAGAAAAACTGCAAACAATGCACAGAGCATCACTGTTTAATGTGCCTTGCTGGTGTGAAATGAAAGAAAAACAACAGCCTCCCAAGGTCCTTTGGAGAATACAACACTTGAATAATTTTGCACTGCCTTTGAGTCATAATTGCTGTTAAAAGCTGCTCATAAAACACATTTAGTATACTGTAGATAGTATTTATTAAATTGATTCTGAACAAATTGAGGGGAGCTGAAGAGGATTTATTTTCAATTTTACCTTCTAGGTTTTTTGCATAATTGCATCAGGGGTAATTATTCAAATATCTTCATATTCATTCTCAAGGCAAATTTTAAATTAGTTTATTAAGAATCTACAGATTCTCTGTTTTCTATTATAACATAGTTGGTTAAAGTAATGTGGTGTAATGCCAACTCCCAGGGTGCTTCTTGCTAATATTTTAAGACTCTCTCTTTTCTAAGATATAATAATATAATAATAATTAATGCAGTATTATGGTTACAAAAATGAATATTCTAGATTAAAAATAATAGTTTTTGGGGAAATATGCTTGTTGGTTTAAGGGACGGATTTGAGGATGGTATCAATCATCTCATCCAATTCTCGGCAAGAAAGCATAAAAGCATAAAGCATTTCCCAAAATGTCAGATTATTTCTTCAAGAAAGTTAGAAGTTTACTTTACTCCATGTTTCCAAAGACTTGACTTCTTGCACATGCTGTACTAGAATTATATTTGGTCTATGAAACTGACAAATCCACACTGTGTGCTTTAATGTATTCCCATGACAACTTAACACTCTTACCACACAGTGGATCTCCATGCCTAAAGACTGGCAGGTTAATTAACAACAGCTGTCTTAGCACTTAACAGTCAGAGTCACATGTAATATACCCACCTCTAATATCTTATCATCTCTGTATACTTAATATAAACATAATCGAAGCTACAGCAGGCTGTTGAAGAGTATCAGTCAAGATAAGAACATGCTTGGGGCAGTTGTATTATTTTTATTCCAGGTATTATTTAAAACCTATCAGATAAGATCTAAATGCAGCATGTTGTTAGGGGGCTCCCTGATGTGAGCTGTCATGCAGCTCTCCATCTTCTGGAGTGCTAAACAAAAAGGGTGTTGAAGTGGTCGAGCTCAGGCCATTTTAAAGCTGTAGAGCTTGCAGGCACCTGTCTCTGGTCTGTCATGGAGCTGAGCAAATGGGCCATTTTTCATTGTACACACTGTGGAGATGTGCTCATTCCTCTGATGGACACTGTGAAAATGACATTCACGCGCTAACAAAAGCCCGCATCTCCTCAGTTCAGTCTCTCAGGCAGCAGCTTATTTTCTCCAGAGTCCTTAACACCAACTAATAACATCCCCAGCCTACACGTTTCCTTTGAATGGTCCGCCTAGTACATTCAGCAGCCTTTCATTACGGTATGAATTGACGACGAGTCGTCTTGAGATCGGGGATGGTTAGCGTGGGCGGCTAAACGTTAAGCACCAGCTCCCACAATCACACCCCTGGTCCATTAGTTACATTTATCTGCGGGATATATATAGGGCACCTTGAATTGGGGTCTTGAGGCAGGTGATGGGGGGGGGGGGGGCTGTCCTGGCTGGTGGTGATTAATGCATGAATACGAAAGCTTTATCTCAAGTCCGGCAGCCTCGGGACGGGAGAATGTCACTGCAATTAAAGACCGGTGGCAGACTAAGAAAAGAAGAGGCAGTGCCTATCTGCAGATTGCAGACCGAGCCGGGGAACATGGGCGGCATGGTGAAGGTTCCGGCAACAGCGCCTATTCATTCCTTAATCACCTCCACTGCTCATTAGGGTCTTCTTTTGTTCCAGCCGTCGCCTTCTTCTGCGCTGTGCCAGCAGATAAAGTACGGCAGGCTCAGAAGAGAGGAGAGCTCGGGGAACCCCATTAAACAGTGACAGAGGAAGGATGGAAAATGGGGAGGAGGCGGATGTCGGAGTGGTGGAGTCAGTCAGCTACGGAAGAGGAGAAGACTCAAGGGAGAGGGGTGGTGACAGGAATGTTAGAAACTGTCCCACCGTGACGACTAGTAATTCCTCTCAATCTTCCCTTTAGGATTGTTGGAATACTCATCCAGAAGTTCTGTGTCATAACCATATAGAGTTCAGCTCATTAAAACTGTGACTGCTTGAATTACCTCTACAATAATCTCCACAAACCTGTGAACTCAAAGTCTTTGTGAATGTAGAGTGCCACATACTAGTACGGCAACTGGATGTAAACTGCTTCTCCTCGTCCAGCTCTGTAAAGGTATGAAGGTCCTCCAGGAAATGAAGTCTCTTCTTATTATTATTATGCCTGGAGAGTAGAGTCATCCTGAGTGGTTGGACTTGTCAGAGCCTTTCAGAGAGAAAAAGAGAAGATGAATGTTTTTCATGTGTTTGTGTCGACAGCTGAGAGCCATAACAGCTAACTGGCTTTGATATAATGCCTATGCCAGTGATCATTGCAGTGTCCAAGTGCTGATTACAGACAAATACACTGTGACATATGGACCGCTGTCAGTTCATCCTGTAGAGGTGGACACTAGGGCTTTTATAAATAAATGGCGATACCTCCCACCTGTGCTTAAATTGAAGTAAAATGAGGCCATAGTTGATAGTAATAATGATGGGAGTTGGGAAGGAAAAATATTAAATGAACACTCAGAGTAACAGCAATAATAACAACAATCAAACTAAAGCAGAGTGTTGCTGAATATTTCTCTCGGCTTTACGGATTATCTTTTGACAGACTGCGAAATATTTGGATCCTCCGCAAGCAAATGTCTGGGTTCTTTTAAAAAATGCACAATGAAGTCTGTAGTTTGAACTAAATCTTCCTTCAGACTCAAGTGAGGTAAAGGAGGCTTGGCTGCCTCTATTTTGAGGGAATAGTTTATTTTGGGAGATGTATCCCTCCCCGACAAGGATTTTGTGTTTCAGCCCTGCCGAGAAGAGAAACAACAGGGGGTTCTTGTTGGCAAAGGCTGAGTCCTCCATGTAAGTTCTACTGCAACAATGTAAAGGTTAGCATCAGACTTGCTTAGGAATCAGGCAGGGCCACTGAAGAAAAGCATGTATTGTCTCTTTCGTTCAAGAAGAAGGCTGTAACTGGTCAGAGAGAAACAGTGCATTAACCAAGAAAAGGGGCCCATTTCAAAGTGACCATATACAACAGTTACGAAGCTTCAAGTATTACAGATCCTTACAAGCCAGTATTTAATACAAATGATCATCCTTTAAACTGTCACAGATTTTTTTAAATAGGGCTACAACTAACAATTAGTATTATGAATATATCTGTTGTGTATTTTTGAAAAATCTGTGAATCTTTTAACCTATTAAATGTCTAATAATTATTTAAAAAGCAAGCAAATATTTTGCTTTTTTGTCTAGAAATTGTTCCAAGAATTGACTGATGGATCAATCATTTCCTCACTAAGCTTTGCTATGTCCTATGAGTTTAAAGGTGTCTCGTTTGGTGCTTAACATAAAGACAGAAGAGAGCTGGAGGACTATATAGTTGTATTGAGAGACTATGAGACTATGCCATGCAGTCACCATATTTTACCATTGTTTCATCCACTTTGATAGTGATTGCGGGACATGGTAGCAAAAGGTTTGGAGTGGAAATGGCTTTGGTAGATGTGTGTTACTGGAAAGGAGAAACTGAGCTTTTTTTCAGTATGTTACATGATGTATTCACTCACAACAATCTCCACTGGCATCTTGTAGAAGAAAACATAAACAGGCTATACTAACCATTCAGTCCCCACATCATATTTCTGTTTCCCCAAGGTGTAGCTGTGTAAATGCAGAGTGGGTCAGAGGGGTGGTTGAGTACCTGGCAGGTCAAGGCATTTTAGCTGTACACTAGATATCGAATCACAAAGTGTTTTACTATCACACCTGTATGGACTTCACAGTATTCATAATTGAGATGAGTGCAAATTCTGAGGAGTTAATACCAGAAATGTGCACATGATCTCTGTATCTAGACTTCATATTTAACTGCAGACTATAGCCCTCAGTGTACTTGAAACAGAACGGGTCGTAAGATATGTCGTCCAACCACGGTTTACAAGGAAAAAAAGAGTTCAAAACAGCCACACTTAAAGAGGGGAAACCCTGCTGTCCTGATCTCTGTAGAATTCTGTGTCTTTTCTGTGTTTACGTAGTCTTAACACAACAACAATAATGACACTCACATTCAAACTGTGTCTCCTCAAAGGCATTCAGGGTGTTGAACATAGTTGTATACATAAAAAGTGATGAAAGTAGTTGTGTGCAGAATTTAAAAAAAGAGGGGTTAACAGTTCAAACCGTCTTTACTTTCTCGCTTTGACACATCTGGCTAATAGCTACGTAATGCTGACATGATCCGATTGTCTGTTTCAAATAGTGAAAAATTTCCCTGAAGTGGAGCTGCAGTTAGTCCAGAACAACTGTCTGACAGGGGTTGTAGTGAAATGTCTTGCAGTGCTCCCCATTTGGCGAGGATACAGTGATTTGGATAATTACATCATTACAAAGCCACATGGGGTACAACAGTTGTTTTAGTCTCTGGGCCAAATCATTATTTATTTCATCACAGCAGAATTACCTTTTCCCTCAGTTGTGTGCTGGGCTGGTTAAACCATTTATTATTGATAAAGTAAATTGAGGAAGTTTGATGGTGAGGAAAATGGAACGGAGCCATAAAGTGTGATAAATTCTCATCAGCGTTTTAAAAACAAACGTTTCCGCTGCGGTGCAGTTCATTGCTTTCTCATGAAGGCTATATATCTTGCAAGATTATTAGAGCCCAGGCCTTCACTTCTGTGGTGTGTACATAAACCTTTCAACAGAGGAAAAAAAACAAATACAAGTTAATGTGAGGAAACCGCAAGGACAGAGCTGATAAAAGTGATGTGAACGTTGTTTTCCACAATGCTGCTGATTTCTTTGCAGCTTAAGAGAGAAACTTAAGAAATGTGATGGTATTTACTGGATTTCAGTTTAAAGGCATTTTTTTCTTAACTAAGAAAAAATGAAAGATGTGTTTCCAAACTTCTCTCTGTTTATTTAATTGCCATGGATAATGCATGCATTGTTTTACGTTCCACAAACGTACAGGCTCTTTAATTTTATGCCGAAATTCACTTATCCTCCTTTACTTTGTATTGCAGAGACCCACACTTACAGTGAAACGATGAGCAAGCTTACTTTGTCTTTGTCAGAAAATGAGGAAAGAACAGAGAGAAGATGGAAGCAGAGAGAGGAAACAATGCTTTTATCTAATCTATTACCCCAAACATGATTTATACTACAAGCGTAAATAAAGGTTTATAGAAAGCTTCACTCTCACTCAAGGTGCAGAGTAGCTTGAGTAGCAGAGGAACAACGGAGATTATGGTTTTGATTGTTTCTACACGTCTTCTATATTATCAGTCCCTCATAGTTCGTCTAGTCCTCTGTCCCTCTGTCTGTCTGTCTCCTCTGTCTGCTGCTATCTGTAGTGTTTCTTTGACTTTAGTGAGCTGAGATAAAGACTACAAAGATCAATATGAGACGCTTGGAAATAATGGAAATATTCATTGTGCTGACATTGATTCAGAGACATGAACAGTGACCCAGAAAAAAATTAAAATTACCTACCTAGATAACTCCATCAGGCTAAAAAAAAAAAAGACATTTTTCATAGCAATGCAGTTACACACGCACACAAACTCACATCACAGCACATTGCTACAAGGTCTGAAAGCTGAAGCAATAATAAGTACAGGAGCCCAACTATTCTCCCTCCTTACCTCTAACTCTTCTAACTCTCTTCTAACATTCAGTTGATCTACCAGGAAACAAAAATCATCAAAAAATGTTTGCAGCCCAGCAAGTGATAATGGTTTCCTGCTCCTTGAAGTATTTAAAACCTGCATGGTTCTCTAAGATTTAAGTGTAAAAAAGCAGGGCTGCTGTGTAGAAAACCGTCCATCTCCCCATAATTGTGACAATAAATGTGCACAGTGTATCAAAATTATGATTATTATGTTGTGATCATTAGTAGAAACTCTCTCACACAATGAGGATGCAACATTAGGGTAACAGAAATGTCAGCCAACATATTAGCATTCAGCAGTGGTTGTTTACAAATACATTACTGCATCAGTTGCAATATCACATTTAAGTCACATTGATAAGATGGAACATTAATCAAGTGTCGACAGTATTAGCAGGTGCTAATGAGAGGACAAGTTGCACTAAAGTATGTGCAGTCTTCATTTCTTTTAAGTCTAATATGTGATCTCCATGTTTGTTTATGATGCAGTAGTAGGACAGCAAGCTTTTAATAAGAAAGCTTTGAAGATTCACTGCTGCAGAAAAAAATGTGAAAGCTAAAATAGAGTATTTGAAAATGACAAAGTTTAAAAGTTTATGAATGAATGAAGACAGTGCAGAGTTGAACAATAAATCCAGTGAAGTTCTTTGCTGTCATTTGAAAGTTTTTCACCTAATGCTTTAGGTTCAACATAACCTTATTGCATATACAGTAAACAAAATCCCCAGTCACGCCTTGGCTCACTCTGCAGCACATTCCTCTGCTTTTTCTCTTTTAACACCATCAAGCAACCGTCATGGTTTACTTCTTACTTCCCCTCTCCCTTGGTAACTTTCTAAATGTTGGTGAGGGCCTGTCAAGGGCATGATGCAGGGAAGATAAAACATTTTCATCAGGCTACTGGGCAGCAGCAGCTTAAAGCTAGCAGATAAGTATGCACTGTGAATTTTTACATTATTCAAAAAACTGACAAGTGTGTTCCCAGTGCTGAAGGCTGCACCACGGGCAAGTTTGAAAAATTATATATTTGCAAGGTGTTGGGCTGCAAAGTGATAAAAAAACAGCCCTTGTGCGCTCTTACCAATCACCTCAGGTGTGGACAGGCAGCCAGGTTTTTATTTGTAGCCTTATATCATAAGTCCATCTCGACAAGTGTGATGACTAATCTCACCATAATGACAGCACCACCCCTGGACCTCGAGCTTTTCGCCCAGACACATCTGTGCTCAATTACTGCAAATAATTCAACCAGTAACAGCGTCTTAATAGGTGGGTGGTGAACTGATGGCAGAAAGAACGGGAGGAGAAAGAGGAGGAGGAGGCCAGAGAGGAACAGAGGTTGAAGAGTGGAGAGGAAAAGATGTAGTTTGCTGGAATATGAAGTTTACTGTGTGTGAGCAGCAGAATTTTAAATGCTGTAAGATTTTTGTGGGTTTTTTGCCAACCAAAAAACCACTATTCCTCAAAAAGTGACCCTTGTAACACTTGGAATAAAACCCTCCATGCATCTGTGGGCAGTATTGGGAGAACGACCGAAGCGGACTGCACACGCTGAAGTGACAGAGTCATTTTAGCAGGCACTTTTATATGAGCTGACCCGGAGCAATGCATTCAATATGCATTCACTACATGCCACTGGTGGGAACCAAAAAGTATATTAGAAACCACTGAACCTCACCGGAAATCAAATCACACTTTGGTCATAAAAATGCTAATATTTATATGCAGCAGTCTCTCAAAGCAGCGACTGTGTTTGTGCGCCCGCATGTGTTTAAGCTTGTACGCTTTTGCTACGGCTGTGCATTCACGCTCTCCCCAGAGACAGTAGCTGTGTTGATGAATGGTAAGCTCCTGTTGAGTTAGTACAGTGTAAGGAGCGAGGAGTAAAAGTTCATTATGTGCGTATTAGGATGGATGGTGTGGAGTTGATTGGTGTGGTGTGCTGCATTAATCATTTTGTTTCCCAAATTCCCTCATGCAGCCTTTGTCCTGTACAACTTTATTTTGAAATCTACAGTATATTTTTGTGCATAGAGGAAAACTTACACTGATGAAGACTTTACTGTCATGCTTACATGCAGTGTGGGTATGCACAAGTTTTTTCTCTCTCTCATTTTGCTCTTGCTGTCTCCATAGTAATTTTCATGATTGTTAGAGATACATTTTACAACTCCAGATGCAATTTTAAGTCCATTCTGCATGCTTCAAGGTAATAGTAATCAGTGAGAGATCTATTTGACAAAGTCAAAGATTCCTTTCTTTGCATTTCTTTGAAATTATTCAGCACTCTCACATGATTTTGCCACACATGCTTGAGCTCAAATCTCTTTCCAGGGTCACTGATGAATTTCAGTATCTGTTTGTTATCTTTATAAATCCCTTCATACTTTAGCTCGAGTTAACTCCGTTTGTTATTTGTTCTTCCCCCAGATCCCTCTCCCCATGCGAGGCAGAAGCCACCGGCCGCTGACCTCAGCTACAAGACCGAAATCAGCAGTCTCATGGACTTCAACTCTCCAGACGCCTCCCTGGACAAGGGTAAGACCCAAGTTTGACCAAAGCTGGTTGACTTAAAAGCAGGTTTTTCTACTGCATTGCTGCCAAGGCAGAAGTTCTGGCAGATGTTGTGGTACAGGAGGGTTGATAGACACACAGCCAAGTATTTATGCACTTGCTTCTGAATTTGTGCCTGCAAATGAATTTTGCCCTGAGTAAATCCACATGACCTTGAGTTTCAGATGGTACACAAAGATTTCTGAATTTGGTGAGAGGAAGAGTAACTAATAGTAGCACTTCTGCAGTCTTCAGTATTCTTCTTCCATTTCAGCATTTGCTGCTTACGCCTGTTGTTGGAACAATGAGCCTCCATTATTCGTTATTCTAGTTAACAAGGACTGTTGCCATCGGTCCAGGTTGTCCCTGGCTGCTAATGAACTCCGTGAGCCCTGTTTTTGAAAAACATCACAGACAGTTAATCAGACTGTAACAAAGGCTGCCTCTTAATTTAGTCTGTGTGCACATCAGTATTGAACAAGGAACACTGCAATAATTGACCACCTCATTTGTGAAGATTCTCAGTCATCCAGTTCATGGTATTTCTAAGTTCTGTATGAAGGCAGCTGGACTTTCTTGAGGTGAAGCGTCATCGAGAACCTCAAGCAAGTCCAGTTGCTTCTGTATTGACCACTTCTTGTTTATGTTCATGTGCAATTTGGATTCTTGTGGTTTGGATTTGTGTTGCATGCCTGACCAGCAGGACAGAAATTTAACTCTCACTGTTGTATGTACAGCAATAATCCAATAAGTAAATAAATGTCCTGGCTGAAAATGTAACAACTTAATATGGTAGTTAAGTGTGGATACTGTAAATATAACATATAAAAGAAAATATAATATTATGATTGCAGTTATAGGTTTTTTACATTTTGCTGAAAATGTATTTACATTTAATTTAATCTTTAACCAATTTGGACTTATTTACTAAATCACAATTTATTTAAAGTTTAAAGGTACATTTTGTAATTTGAAAAAAAAAACCTCAATACAGTGCTGTTATACATACATATCCAATGGGGTTAATTTAAAGTTAATCCTGTATGTAAACATCCTGCAGACTTTGTGAATTATAAATAGATTTACTCAACCAGGAAAGTGTTTCAGTTCGCTGAGTCAGTAGTTACCTTTGTACTCATTGATAAGGAGACATTCTTATGGTTTTTGTGAGGACAATTTGGATTGTTATTGGTTTTAAATTTAATGAATTCATGTCTTCCAATCCTCCGGTAAAATTATAGTCAACCCTGTTTATAATTCTGGTGTAAATGTTCAGTCACTTGCATCACCATGAACCATCCCAAAAACTGGCAGATAAACTTTAAAGTATTCCCAGACTCTTTTCTGACTGGGTGGTCAAATGGGTCTCACGTTAATGTCATCAGCTCTCCAGACAAACACACTTATAGAAGTTTATCTGTAGTCTGTTTCCATGTTCCAGCTCTTTCATGACAAAAGCTTCTTTCAAGGGCTTGGAGTCTCGTAGAGAGGATCAAAGTAGCTGATGATGGCACCAGTACAGAGGCGTCTCTTGGATTGTGGATCCTGTAAGGCTGCCAGCTTCAGTATGGATCTCTAGTGTCACCTATGCAGCCCCCAGGGGCCCTTTTCTCATTAGAGTGTCTGCATAAGGATCTGTTTGGCCGCCAGTTCTCTCCTCTCTCCTGTTTGTGTTTGTCGATGTTTTGATGATACTGAGAGAGCTCACAAGTAGACACTGTTTGAAAAACTGTGTTGGTTACCATGGTTACTATGTTCTGTCAGTACAAACTTGTCATTATACTGTATGTGGTACTGATCTGCAGTGATGGAACCTAAACAAATACATTTGCTAATATATGTATTATGTTAATCCAAATCATGATCAAAACCATTAACTTAACCGCACGTTACCATGACCACAAAGGTCCAGTATACCTGTTACCATATGGATGCTTTTTCAGGAGACACTCCCTCCCTGGTTCATATTAGAGTGTAACAGCAAACAGCCTATATGGTGATTTGGTAGACTAGCTCACAGGACTCCTCTCACCACTGCTCATTAGGGCTTTGCGTTTTTGCTGAAAGGTTTGTGTACATTTGTAATTTTTGGGACTCATTTGAAAATCAAGAGAGCAGATAAAGTACTTGAGTGGGTTAGATGTAAGGACAGACACATGCGCATTTTCAAATGAACCCTTTTGCATGTGGACATGTACATACTCTCACCATGAACCAGCTGATACTTGTGGTCTGTAGTCATTTCATGGGTGCTACAAATGTGCAGACTCAGGAAAAACATGTATACATGCACACACACACCAACAACCTCTGCAGTGGCCAAGGCCATGTATATCACCACAAGTTTCATCAGAATGAGAACAGGGGACTGAGGGGCTGTGTTATCAGCAAAATTCATCTGAGGTCTGCAGTAAGAGAGAGACTGAGAGACAGGGAAGGAGAGGGGAAACAAACGTAAGCAGTGAGCAGTGTATCATTAGGGAGACAGGTGCTGCTTCTGCACATTAACTGGCAATGATGTCACCAGCTGGGTGAAGCTTGGCGTGTGGGCCGGCTTAAATAGGAAGGTCAGCGCAAAAAAGTCAAACAGGGCGTCCAGAAAAAAATAGGCTTAGGTGGAGAGGAGAAACGGAGAAGGAGGGGGAGGAGCAGGGGGGAAAAATGAGGCGAAGTGCACCATGAGGAGGAGGAGAAGGTGAAAGATTGCATAAGGACACAGTGCTGCCTGCGTATGTATTCTGATTAATGAGAAAAAAAAATCATACAGAGAAGGGGGAGTATAGAAAGAGACAGACATGAACAAAAGAACAATAAAGATTGTGAAGGTGTATGTGTGGGTGCATGTGTGGAGTGGTCTCTGCTGAGCACTTCCATTTTTCTCTTGCTGACACTTTCCAAAACACCTGCCCCCACCAAAGCCCTCTTGCAGCCATTGGGAGAGTGGCACTTAAATTGCCTCCAGCAACAATATCCAGGCTTCTCCACTGTAATTTACACACATCAGAAATTGCTACTCAGAAATGCTCAGGCGTAGTGGTTTAAGTTGCCTTTTTTTTTTTAATATGACTCACAGTGGTCATGGTCACTTGGTGATCAAAATCCTGCATTATTGACAAAATCCAATCAGGCCATTCATATGACCAAAGAGAAGAATAGGAAGAGAAAGACAATACACACCTATCTCAGTTGACGTAATCATGATAGGCATGCAATGGGAGTTTGCCTCTGTCCTCTGGTCTTTCCATTAAAGGCTACTGAGAGGTTAAAATTGACAAAGGGAGCGGTCTGATTATCTGCAGTCTTTGCCACTTTCTTAACTGCTTCATTAAAGGGGGACTGCAGGCAAGTAGGACTCAAAGGTCATAAAGTCAAAAAGTTACATTTCAGGGAGGCTTTTATTTGAGCAGTCATCAAAGGAAATATTATTTGCCCCAAAAAATCATGCACAGGTTCATGCAAGTGTGTGTGTGTGCGTGTGTGTGCGCAACACTTCATTGCACCACATCAGACAAATTCCCAGGGACACAAACTTCTATTATCCTCTGTTCCTTCACTGAGCCCTTTTTCAAATGTTTTCTTCTCCTCTCTTATTCCCTTAAAATCCTTTCAGTGGCAGGTTACACCACCTTGGTTTATATACATATAATTAGCCTTACAAAGTGCCATATTCTTGCCATATTCAACATTATAGTCTAAATTTAGATCTGGAGCTGTGCTGTTCAATTAATCAGTTATGGCTTTTTCATATACAGTACTCCATCACCTGTCATACTACAAATGCAGGTCTAAAAATAATGTATGAGCAAATGTCAGTCTAGCACTTGTTTTTATTCATTCATTGCAGCAATGGTTGCTAAGCAGTGTGCCCGTTGCAAGGCTGAATGTGTGTAATGTGTAATATCAATGCATACAAAATTGCCAGGTCTCAGACTGGCTGAAATTCTTGCTGTTAGCACACAGCGTTTCCTTTAGCAAATGGGCCAGAAACAGCAAATGTGCATTCAGTGACCTTTATTTGATAGCTCAGCAAGTCTTCAATCTGCTCAGCAAGTCATACCAAATGTATTTTGAAGCACATGAGTGAGCTCATATACCCAAAGTAATAAATATGTATTTATGTGCTTTCTTCAAAAAAAAAACAAAAAAACTCTGTGAATATATTTTTCATGCATGACAATTTTTAGTGTAAACATTTCCCACTGAAACCAAAAATTTAAACATGCTCTTATTGATCTGCATAATCCAACCTAACCCCAATAATTTACTGATGGACACTGCCTCTGCCACAATGGTTAAGGTGTTATGTAGTAGGAGGTCTCTCCGGGTTTGTATCCATGTCAGTTTGATCCTGGGTATGAAATGTGGACCAGCTTTCACTCTTAAAGTGATAGCAGAGGGTGTTTGCTCATCCAGTACATGTATTTTGAAGAGCTGGAGAAGGCTTATGCAGTATATCCCACTGGGTGTTATGCTCAGATCACTGATATGACAAATTCTGTTCTCGTATACCTGGAGTGAGAACTGTATCTGTGGCCGCTGGGTTTTGCCAAGGTTGTCATGGCTGCTTATTGCCAATAAAGTAGCTGTGTTGGCTTCATCTGACCCCGACCTCTAGTGGTTACTTATTTGCTGGTGAGTACGAAGCAACTTGGATGGAAATCTCTGGATGAAACACTTCTCTATATTCTGTCATTGTATATATTGTGTTTGGCTCTGTTGTAGAGTTTTGTGTATGTTTGTTTTGCAGTCTTAAAAACCATTCCAAAATGTTCACTTAACACCCACACCTCATTACGTTTTGGATTTACACCTTGGTGCAGCACTGCGCCAAGGTGCTACTAGAGGTGTATTTTCTATTTCTGAATTCCACCTTGGACTGAGGCTTGACACGAGGAGACCGGCCAACTGGTACAACCAGTGACTGGCTGTAATACCTTCTGCCTGCCCTTCAAATAGCTGTTAAAAAGGCCCACGGGCAGCTAATCTGGGCTGGCGTCTGGCACTGGTGAATTGGCAGCGGAGGTGATGGCGGAGAGAGACGGCTGCTATCGGAGCTGGCAGGCCTGGAAGAGAGCTGAGTGTCACCTGGTGGCTGATGGTTCCTTTTCACTGATTACTGAGCATGAAGGCTGGAAAGTGAGAGAACAGAGGGGCAAGTAACTTAACCAATGAAGAAGAAGAGAGCTAAAGGATCTGGTCTGAGTTAGTAAATAGAGGAAAATAATAAATGTAGGATCCACAGTCGTCGTTGTGCCGTGTGGACCAGGACAATCCAGATGAGTGAGCAGGTCTTAGAGAAGATAAAAGTGTAGCACGGCAGATACTTTTTAGACTCAGTAGAGCAACAGTATAAGGTTGCACACCTTTAGGTCTCATTTCAAACACAAGACTTCAAGTTGACATTTTAACTTTGGCCCACCCTTCCCATTTTTGTGCTTTGCCTGAGGTGAAAAAGTAAAGAGACTGGGGTGGGAGGGAGGCTATGGGAGAGGAAATGACAATCTCTTGAAGGTCACAACAAATCTGGGACCTCAACATTCTTTGTCAAACCCCTGCAGGTATGCCCCATTTAGGTGATGTATGCAGTGACATGCCATAACTTAAAAATGCAGCAACAGGAGTCAGCTGACTTTGTAATTTTTCTACATTTTACTTTTTTTTAGAGATGGACCAACAGCACTGTTTTAAAGAACACTCATTCATTTCAGTGAGGCCACACAGTGGGGGAACCTTCACAGAGGGCTCTGGCACAAGAAAAAAAGAAATGTCTCTGCTCTTACCAACGCAATGCAGTATCATTTGGCAACACACTGCATTAGTCAATCAAACTTAAAAATTGCACTCGAAAAATGTAAAAGTTTCAAGGAATTTTACTTTTTTCAAAGTAAAAATTTTTACTTTTTTCAAAGTAAAATTCCTTGAAAAATAAAAGGTGAAATTGCACTCTTTACCTCATAATTGTCAGGACATCAGAGGATAAAATGATTTCTGGTCCATCTACTTTTCAGAGTATGATAAACTGCTCTGCTGTGTTTTGACACCTGCTAAGCTTTCAAACTCATGGGTGTATGACTCCATTTGTATTACATCTTCTTGAGAGGTGGCAGAACTACTGAGATCCTTCGCTTAAATAAAAGTAACAGTACTGCAGTAAAAAAAAAACACTTCATTACAGATAAAGGTTCTGCATTCAAAATCATTAACTGTAAATGCACTTAACTTAATGTGTTTAAAGTATCAAAAGTTCTCATTGTGTCGGTTGTTTTATATATAGTATCTCAAATATATATCTGAATATATTTTACAACCTATTTTATAGATTGATCCTACTGTATACGTTTATAACCTCTGTAAATCTTAATCTGCAAAGAAATGTTGGACTAATATCTCTAAAATGTAGTGAAGTAAAAAGTACAATATCTCTCTCTGAAATATAGTGGAGTACAAATATGAAGTAAAATTGATGTTTTCAGGTAAAGTACAAGAAATGGATAAGTTTCTTTCCACCTCTGATTTTCTTACTGGTCCAGAACCTGTAGCAACACACCCACACCAGTGTGGTGTTGGTAGTAGATATGTCATGTAGCTATGTGATTCAGAGATGATTTACCCTTTACAGTGTCTTGACTCAGACAGCTATTACTACTACATGACTGACATTTCCCTCCATTATTTTTTGTGGTGCAGGTAATAATAAATAAAGCTGCAGTGTTGGGGGGGAGATCATGGGAACAGGGGAAAACAGGATAGTAGGACTTTATGAAGAGAGCGGTGTCCATTAACACATGCTTTGTGCGTTGCAACAAAGGGTAGTTAGGTGGTGCTCAAGACAGGCATTAAAAAGATGGACACCACCTTGTTCACAAGCTGTGGAAAAAAGCCACAGTGATAAGAAGTTGACCGCCTGCATCCACACACACACACACACACACACACACCAACACAAAGTTGAATTAATTTCTAATCTTCTTCTCATTGTCTCTTTTACTCTCACCTCTTTCTCACATGAACAATAAAAGCTTGACATCTTCTTGGCAGCGTTCAGTGCGCCTGCCGTCTTTGCAGGTATTGTGTAAACTGACTGCAGAGAGGAGAGATCTGCTGCTTCCATTGATTTTCATTTAAGGGATAGTGCTCTCAGCTCATCACCTCCAGGCATCCCACAACTTAGAAACATGTGTGTGCTTGCGTGGGATGCTGCACCACACAAAGAGTTCGATCAGCATCAGCAATTTCACCTAAACCGCTTTTAAAAACCTAAATAGTTTTTCACAGTATCATTATGCATTCCAAGCCATACATGTCACAGAAAGCTAATTTCCTTTTGTTCCCCAGTTCCTGCAGTGTGATTTGATGTTGTCTTAATGTAGTGTAAATAGCCAGCATGTGCCAAGTACATTCTTTTAATTAGCAAACCCAACAGACCTGCTGATTAGCTCTTTATCTTCATAAGTGTCTGAGCCTGAGCTGCAGCTGGACCACTTCCTTGTTACCTTACACTAGGCTAGCATGTCCCAACAGGTCTGGAACAAGAACAGTGTAATTAATATGTTGTAGTGTGCCATCTACTGAGCAAGTACAGATGGTTTTCTTACTGTGGTCTATGTACATTTCTTGTATTTGTCAAATATGAAACTATTTAATTCTTGCACAGTTGGAAGCTTGGTAGCCCAGAATAGTAGCAATGAAAGTATCCTGCTAGTGTGACCTCTTTGTCATAGAATTACCTTCTTGCAGGTCATCCTCCATTAGGGAGCTGCCCTGCAATCATTTCTCAGGCACTCCACCAGACAATTTTACCAGCATGATTCTTTAAATAACTTTACAACCCCACAGCCTCACATGATAAATGACACTATTATGTTTTTTTTTTTTTTTAACTCAAATTCTCTTTCTGAGTTTCTTTTGCCCTTTCCATCCAGAATGGGGAAATTGCTGAGTCATCTCTCATCCTTGGATTTGTAATCTTAAGCCAATGGGTACTAGGCAGAGGCACATGATGTTCTTTAAAGCCAGTATAACTACTGCAGCATTCCTCTTCACTGCCATTAAAAGGCATTTGTTACCATTTCATGAAATGGCCTTGTGACTATAAGAGGAAAATAAGGTCCAACAAAAATCAATGACTGGATCCTAACTGTGTAGCACAAAAAAAAAAACCCGAACAGCTCTCTCCCTGCTATCTGTTGTGTCCTTTAGTTGATGATTTCACTTCATGATAACACACGTTTACAACACAAAGCCTCACGGTCTCATCTGGCCACACAAACACATAGCTGGTAGTTTATTGTGCCCGTACCTCTGGCATTTAATCAGCTGTGTATCAGATGAGCATAGGCCTGCATGGGCCAACACCCCTTTGAGTGGGCTGTATTCAGTTTCCACATGTTGTTCATTATGCATGGACACAATAGACAACAAGAGATTATTTTTTTAAGCTGCTTTACTCTTTCAGAGAGAGTGATGGTAGCTGCATTGAATGATTCTAAAATGTCACACTGCAGAGCAGCAAATCAAGTTTTGATTGACTCTGAAATAATAGCAACAAACATTAAAAGCACTTCTGTATGTGTACACAGGGAACACACTCACCTATGAGCTGCTGGCTCATTGTACTGAATTTTATGCCTGTTCTTTTGACACCTGCATTAGTTTGATAAGGAACAGTGAAACTCTATGTCCACAGTTTTGTGAGGGAGTTATGGAGGCAAAAATGAGCCATGTAATTAAGTGTAGGTCACTAGTTAATTATTGTTCATTAATTAGTAGAATTTAATTAAATTCTTGTTTCATACCCTGCATTGTTTTTCCACACTGTTGTGGAGGCTGGTTCTAGAAGAATATTTCTATCAGGTTGTGTCTGAAGTGGCCTTGTTGATTAATGGAGCTTGAGAGAATTTGGACTCAGCACAGGCCACCAGGAGGCCAACAAGGGCTCCTGTTACTGCAGTGCACTATGGCTGGACTCATTTTGTTTTTGCAGCAGTGCACCAGCTGAGTGGCCCACATACTGAATGTAAACATAAAAGCAATATAAATTATGAGATGGGATTTTTTTAAAACCATAAACTGTTCCATTTGAATGTGAATTAATTACATGATAAAATATGTTTTATTTATAGAAATACTCACTGATAATATTTAGGTTGGCACACAAAACGCTCCACAGAGAACACTGTTTTATTCATGATTATTCTATTGTAGTATGAATAACTTCAAGCTACAACTCAATACAATGACTAGTTCTGTATGTGCACTTAAATTATAGGGATTACATTTATGGTCTGATTCATCATTATGCTCATTTTGAGAGGTTTTATCTTTGTCCTTGCAGGCAGATGAATACAATCTTAATTAATGCATAGGCTTATCACTTTTGTTTAAAATCCAGGCTTCTTCTGCCTGACCTCACTCACCTGCCTGCCTCAAACAACATGTCAGTGCAGGTGGTAGAAAGAAATGCACATACACAGATTGTGTGAACAAAGTGCACGCACCTGCATCTCCACTAATAGTGAAAAGTGTTGACTGAAAGTGTGTTTGCTTGCCAGCAATGCCAACCAGAGAAATTACAACAATGTAATTAAACTAAAACATTGAAGGCTTTAAAAGATGGCTTTTACAATGAAAGGTAAACATGTCCACTTTATTACAATTTAAAAGGGAGCTGTATTTTAATCCACTAAATGATGACAATATCCTGTGTGTATCCCATGATTGTAGCTCTAAATCTACCCATTATTGTGTTGCTTAGGCTCCTGCTTTACTCTCTACAACTCCCTTAGTTTATACACAGAAGATACTCAAAAATGTGGCCTGACAGCCTTAAAAAAATACCACAGATTTCAAAGTGTTTTATTGATAGTAAAACAAGAATGAAAAAAGAAAAAAAAAGAAAAAAACATCACAAATTGTTTTTGTGTAAGTGTTTCCCACTGCTGTGGTCATTTTAGTAGCACACAAGCTTCTCAGGATACTCCAAGTGTTTTTTAAAGGTATTACGTTACTAAGGCCTTCAGGCAAGTCAACAGCTGGCAGACCTGTTGCTGTGTAGCCCACTGGTGTTAGACTACACACAAATTGACACCCACCTGCCGGCAAGCCCACACCTTGGCTTGGCTCCTCCCCCCATTGGTGGGTGTGTGTGTGTGTGTGTGCACTTCTGTGTGTATTTTTGAGTAATGTGGGAAAATCATAGTGACAGTCCCACTGAGCTCCTCCCCCTCCTTACCTCATAAACCATTTGAGTTAAGGGGGAGGGGCTGTACTACTGCATCATGGAACACATGGGAGTTTCCTTGAACAGGTACACTCAGAGAGGGAAAGACACAGCGGCAGCTCTTGGACGTATTTCCTGGTGTCATCTGAGCCTGATTTTAGTGAGAGCCGCTTGAGAAAGGAGGACTTTTGGATTTTGTCCTTGTGTTTGTCCCGAAAGTCTCTGGCAACACACCTGACAGATCCTGGAATCCTCGGGAAAACTCCCCTCAGAGGAGGGGATGAAGTCAGACGGGGAGCAGGGAAAGTCTGGTGAGTGAGTGGAAGCGACAAGTGCAGTAGCTGCTCTTTGCACTGTTGGTATGAAGTGAGTTTCTGTCCTGTGCTTTCAAAGGTTTCCCAGTAAACAGGTGAAGGTGGCATGTTCACTGTCTCTCTGGAGTAAAGATCCCAGGAGGGAAGATCTGTCTGTTTTTTTACCTTGAGGACCGACATGTTCATGTGTTGGCAGGTGTCATGTCTGATAGTGAGTCATCCAGTCAAGTCACCTGTTTTGGTGCTGAGCCGTTGGGAGACTTTAACCCACACTGACCTCAGAGTAGTTGTTATTGTCTGAACATGGGGGCAGAGACTGCACCATTAATTGATTATGCTGCAGTCAGTTGTCCTTAACGTCAGTTTGGGCTAGGACTCTTTTCCCAAATTACTTGCAGAGAATGAACTGGTAGAGATCTGTGTTTTCTAACATCTGCAGACATATGGCCGGGGATCCAACCTTTGATCTGTAAAGTCAAAAGACTGAAAAATATGACCATGATTCTTACTGGTTTGTCAGGGAGTTTTGTCACTCTTCAATGTATAGACCACAGTCACAAAGATCTATACACTGATCCAGACAACTGTTTTACGTAAAGAAGGTATTGTGTTCTATTTATTTAGTAAACACAGTGGTCTGAGGTCGTTGGCTGCAGTTTGTAGTCTGAGTGCACACACAGGATTTTTTGCTGCATCAGCCAGGCTTGTTTCAGACCGTTTAGCCGAAAAGAAATGTTGCAATTGTGAGAACAGCTATAGTTTTTTTCTCCACTGTTTTGCCTCAAAATACCTGCATTTTATCTGTATGCTGGTAGTCCACCTCCTCTTCAACCTTTGACTAAAAATAGCTCTGACAGAGAGGTAAAAGTTCACATGACAAGTGAGCTGTTATGTGTGTATTCTGCCTTAGGTTTTTTGCTGAAATTCCATTTGCTAGCAACACAGAGATGTGGTATAAAACTGGTCAAACTGCGTTACTATGTTTTTTCAAGCACTTTTTGTAAATCTTTCAAGCTTAAGCTCGAAGTGTGGTGGTGACACAATTAGTGCTTTCAAAGCGAAACAAACACCTGGAGGCTATGGATGCTATCTTTGCCTAACACTTACTACAGCCATCTCAGGTGTGGTTATGTATTTGCAATTGTGCTCAGTTACTCACCTTCTGTCTCACATTTCTGTGTCAGCCTCAGTGATTACCACTTTGGTCATTTGTGGCCTGTCTTTCCAAACTGAAATTGGACAGCATTAGTCATGCAGCCATTATTGCTTTTAAGCATAGCAGCATCATACCTGCCACTGTTGATTTCCAAGCAGAATAACAGAGCAATGTACAGGTTGTGATCGTCTCTGTGTTAAATCCACATCAAACCCCAGTTCCTCCGCTCTGTCAGGCCTGCCAGTCAAGCATCGACACCCAAAATCATTTCAGATTACGTTGCTCCTTTATGTCTCAAGACTGCCACTCAAAGCGAAAGCAGTGTTTTCAGATGAGTGACATCATGTCAGAGTGGGCTTAACCCTGTGGATTAATGCCCTCTGTGAACCATGCTGTGAAACAGAAGCCAGCAACACAGAGCTGGTAACTGACCTGACACTCACTGAGGATCAGGTGAGGAATGTGGGTGTGCACCTGTTGTTATATGTACCTGAATGCGTACACATATCCATCTGTGCATATATGTGAGTCAGAACACGGATGCATGTGTGCGTACTAGTTTGTTTCCAGCAGGCTCAGCTTGACAGCATAATTGCAAGAGCAGCTCAGTTTGGTCCTGGCTGTATAATTGCCTTCTTTTTCTGACTGTGCCGCAAGTTGAACGCAGCAAGCGGCTCCCTCAGGGTGTTAGCTGGTTTCTTCCCATTGTGGCAGACGCAGAAGACAATTTGGAACGAGTTAAAGATAATCAGCTGCCTGTCAGAAACAAGTCAGAGTTAATGGTAGAGCAGCCGTAATAATCATGGGACATGCTAAGTCAGATTTGCCACTACTTTCTAAAAGCATGAAGCAACTTTGTATTTCAATGAGGACAGACTGATTGGAGCCTCTATTATGTCCCATCTCTGTGTTTGAACACCTCAGCGCCTAATCACATTTACTCCACAGCAAAATTTGGCTGCTTATTTTGTCACTGTTACAAATCAAATTCATCTCACTGTTGGCTGCCGTTTTCAGGCACCGTCCATTCCTCCTCACCTCATCAAATATACATGGACAGATGACAGAACTTGCTCTCTGTAAGTCATAGAAAAGGTAACTTACATTTGCGGTGACAGACTTTTTCGGTCTTGCAGCTTTATTTACTGTAGCTGTCAGCAGAGGCCCTGCTCATTTTGAAAACTGGGAACAAATGTAACTCCACGACCATTAGCTACATATTTCAGCCCCCGGAATCTTATTGAGCATCTCGAGTGGCAACCAGGATTGTTTTGGCACCTCCATACTCTAATTTGTCTGCCAAATCATTGGCTTGACTTTTCCAGGTGACAGTATTTATTTTTGGCAACAGAGTATATTTATCGATGTGTGTGTTTGGTTGATTTGAAGGAGTGCAGCGTTTCGTCACAGTGGTAGGAGCTCTACCTAACACAGGTACACTGACTGTGTGTGGACTTGCATACGCTGTTTGATGAAATATCCATGGTGACACAGTGCCTGCCCTCCCATTTGGCCCTGGCTATAAATAACAGCATCGTTAGCCTTCGGCACCAAAGGTCATTCCTCAACTATATGCACGGAGATACACAGACACACATACATCCTGTTCACACCTGCTCTGTCTCATAAGCATGGACACATTCAAACACCTCTCAGCTTACCTGTCTCAGCTAATCTGTCCATGCACCTAATAAGATGAATAAGTTGAATTTGAATAAGTTTAAGTCTGTGCAGGGATTGACATAAGACCCAGAAATCTCTCTCTAAAACAGATCTTGTTTATTGTTCCTATTGCATCAGACATTGTTGCTTTGTCATAAATTTGACTCCCACTCATGCACAACAACACTGTTCTCTGAAAATAACCACCACAGCTCATCAAGTACAACCATGGCAGCAATGCCTGGCCTGATGCAAACAATTAACTTTCTCATCCTGACTGATATAAGCCGTCCAGAATAAAACCTCCACCAGCAGCTTCTGTCTGGAGGAACCAACTTAGTAAAGCACCAATTCATTAACACACCAACTCAGACAGCAATGTGCACATAATTAGTTATCCCCCAAAATAAGCAAATAGTGCACATTTCTGCAATTACAATATCCTGGAGTGGGCTGATTGTGTTTTCTAGCAGCATTTATTTGCCAGCTGAATGCCTACTAATACAAAATACTGGAGGATGATAAATAGCATAGAGGTAATAAGGAGATCACGGAGGAGGATAGTTGCCAGCCTGCACCTTCATTATCACTTCTGTGAAAGGGTTGCCATTTTGTGTCTTTTGCAGTCTCTTATTCCCCTGGTTGTATTTTAATGACTCCATCCATCCATCTTTGTATCTACCAAGCCATCTTATCTTCCATCCAGCCACCCATCCCTCATGACCTGAGCAGCATCTCCTCCAGTTTCATGGAAACTCTGCTGCTAATCTCCATGACGAAGAAATTCAAAAAGCTGTTCATATTATGCGTCTCTCTGCCGCCTCAGAGGGACAGTAATCTCACTGTTTGTGGTTCTCACTTCATAGATGGGAGACAGACCTTAAAAGAAATGCATTGTTTTGACAGATTACTGTCAATTCGGCACAAGTGTAGACTGTGAAAATGAAAGAGAAGGCTAGTTATATAAAAGGACACCAAAAATGAATATGGTTGTAAATCTCTCGTGCTCAATCCACCAAAAAAAAAAAAAAAAATGCAAATTTACTGCAGCTAGTTTAGTTACAGCTCACAGTGAGTTCTGTTTGCATGTTTGTGTCTCTCAGAGTGAAGAACAGTGAAGCAAGCTCTGGCCAGTGCAGCTGATACTATCCACAGAGAGGCAAGAGAGTTTTAAGCCAACAGACGCAGATTGTGGTGGAATGCGGCTGAGATTACTGCCTATCTTTCTCTGTGATCAGTTTTTTTGCTCGCTGTCAAGCTCCGCTGTAACCCCACTCTTGCACAAGTTCAGCCCCCATTACTCCAAGGACCTGAAGCATGAAATAGGCTTGCCAGCATGTGGATGTCAGATCCTGTGATGTTAAAGCAGAGACTACTTGATCGACACTGGCTGACTAGGGGGGAGGGAGTCGTGCCGTGAGTGACATCGTCATTTAAATCCCTTTGATGTAAATGAATGGTGACGGCCTCAAATCCTGTAGAATTCAGTTTGTAGTTTGTTCAGTGAGAGCATCTAGTCATGGAAAATGGCATCTTAGTTGATTAATTGATACTCATATAGGCTTCAATCTCCATAATCACCAGTTGAAGATTACAACTTTCAACTTGAGAGCAATTATGAGTTTAAATGAGGCTTTAGACCACAGGGACTTGGGGCTTGCCCTCCACACTGGTGTGCTAATCAATAAATCGCAATCCATCCCAGTATGTGTTATCCTGAACACCAATCTCTCTTCATCATTGTCTCCATTAATACAGAATATTAGTGTCTGATTTCTATGATGGAGTGCCCCAAGGCAAGGTGTGTTTTTTCCCCTCTTTTTTTTTTTCTCGTTTTCATCAGGCGTGACCCTGTCATCTCCTCAGGCGACACGGGGAGATTGTTCCGCTCATGAGAATTGACTAGCTAATCCAGAGCAAAGCACTCCCAGACAGAGCAGACACTGCGGGCTGCCTTCATCAGTCAGAGCTTAGGCGTTGCTACCGTCATGAGCCACTGATGAATTTGCTATCAGTGGTCCATAAAGATGAGTCTGTGTGTATGTGTGCGCGCGCAAGACAGACACACACTCTGACTTTTATTAATGACTCCGGCAACTCATTCAAGATGAAAGGCTGTATGAAATATATTTTGGCAATCTGCCCTGAATGACGCGTGCAGGAACGGATGTTAAAAGTGTGCACATGTACTTTCATTTGTATGAGGACCTGCATGTGAAAATGATGCATTTTGCCTTTGCTGCCTCTTTGGCAGATTTTTCTCACCTCATTTGTACCCATGACAATCATCCTCTCTTTGTGTAGCATAATATTAAATAGCTCAAATCACAGGCAGCCAGTTGCAACAAACTTTTAAAAAAATGCGTGTTTGCAGGATTTAGTTCCTCATCTACAGTTGATCTCTATAATTTATGCCGACCTTCTTGAGATACTTTACATTCCATAGTTTTTTACAGGTAACTCCATTCATTGCTATATGATATGTAATTTAATCAGCAGACCCTTGAAACTTTCTTGAGTTGGGCAATTCATCATGAACATCAGGTCTGTGTTAATATTTGTCAGTGTTGTGTTGTAATGCAGTTTAAATGTAAATTGATTTGGGAAGTCAGCACTGCATTACCCGCAGGTAACTTTGACAATGATTAAAGCAGACTTGATGCTCCGTGTGATGAATTACACAACTCAAACAAGTTTTACGACCATGACTAGAGTTTTTTTTTACTATCCAGAAATAAGTGGTAATCAATAAAATGTCAAATTTCTAAAACACAGCAGCGTGGTTTGCAAAATGTTATGATGGAAGGTATGCAGGATTTTTAGTGCACTGTACTTTAAGGAGGGTGTATCTCCAGACAGTGTGGTTAAGTAACATCCAAAGAAACGTTTTTCAGTATAACATTGTTTTCCGATGTGGTCTGTGCCCTCAGATAATGGCTGTTTGTGTATATGCCTGCAAACGGTAACGTTAATCAGATCTCATCATGCATTCAGTACAAATACTCATAATTTGTGCAAATACCTATCTGAATTTGTGTGTGTAGCAGAGTGTTTCACATGAATAAAAATATTTTCCCATTCTGAGTAAACCTGTGTTTGAATTGCTCATCAAATTAACAGTTTAAGCTCTTAAAATATACTGTGTTTCTGTATAAAACAGGTGAGAGCATATAATTTTCAATTTCTCTTCATCAGTTTTCTACCACTGTACATAGATTGTGGATAAATCCATGAAATTCATGTGCTTCCTGGGATATAATCATTACAGGGAAATGGAACCATGTCGGAGGGGGGTGCATTAGCCTGAAGGCACTCTTGCATGTTCTATAGAATAACACCAGTGATTCTCATTGATTTTATAGGAGGTGTAGCTGTTGCTCTGTCACAAAGACTATAGAGGCAACAGGAAGCAGGAAGCGAGTGAACCCGAGGACCCCAGCTTGAGATGTGTTGTAGATAAACATCCACTGTACATGAAGGCTCTCAAAAAGAATATTGCTACATAGATAGAAAATAATTATTAAGTATTATTTTCTTTAATAAGGATAATGAACAGGCGTTATAATTACAAAGTACTTACTTGCCTAGGTAGCATCTTCTGAATTTTAATTTGGCAGGAGGTAGAAGTTCACATGGCTGTGTTTGATGAGCTCCACTGCTGACCTCCGAGCGTCCACTTTGGCTCATCACTGGGGCTTACAAGGACATTTTTGTCATTGTCTGTCTTTGCTTTTATGTGCATTTGGTTACAAAAGAATGATGGAGAAAAAAAAACCTGGCAAAAAATTTTAATCATATCAACATGAGCACTCTAAAATCAATAATTTATTTATTTTAGGTGTATTCAAAGGAGTGCTGTGAGGGGTTAAGCTTTTAACCCAGTGTGGCATCTCTGAATGGGTTTTAGAGAGAATGTGTTTGAATGTAATTATTCAAGCAGGGCCACGGCTGAGTTGCCAAGTCCAAAACAAATAAGAGGATGTGGGCTGTTCACCTCCCTTCATGAAAGCACTTGCTGCTCACATTCTTGACCCCGACTGCTCTTTCATTCCCTTTTTTATTTAACACATTCCTGATTTGGGCTGTTCCTTTGTCCCTGCACAACTGTGGCATAATGTGCTGTGCGCTCCGACTGCAGATAAGGTGTTACTGTACATAAACCCATTCATACTCTTGGAGGAGAAATGATGTTGGAGTCTAGCTAGTGGTGCACTTCTTTACAGCAATTTCCCATGATCAGATATGACATTCTTCATTAAGATGTATGTTTGGAAAGAATCCATTATGTAGCACTGAGGCTGGACTAATGACGTGTTGATTTTGTCAAATGGGATATTTGCAGTAATCAAAGCAGTAAATACACATAATGTGTCTAAATTTACACAGTTAAAGTAATATCCTGTCAAGATTTTCTAAAGTTAGTGTGCCTCCACCATTATTTATACATTGTTAAGCATTCTGCATAGAGTATGTAGGGCTGCCTGTGACAGCAGCAGCATTTATTTTGCCATCATCTGCTCTACACTGTGGGTCTGTGTGTCCTCACTGCAAGCAGGCTGAATGAGAATTCAGTAGGAACAATAGGCCTGTTAATTGATTTTGTCTCCAGTAACGGGCAAAAATTGAACCCCACCCCATCTTCCCCTCCCACTCACTCTGAAGAGGGAAAACCAATCTAACCCCCCCCCCCCCGTAGACACTTTGTGTCATTCCCTATCAATTTTCGACCTCCAATCCCGTTGCAGCCAAGTCCAATTTCAGCTGCCTCGTGGCCACTGGACTCTTTGACAGATTGCTGGACCTTTTGCAGCTTTGGTTTCTGAAACCTGCTGTTTTTGTAGAATTGGGAGAGGAGGAACTGGGGGGAGAGAAGAACAGTTTGTGGGAGACACTTGGAGTAACAGACAGAGAGAGGCAACTCTTGACATATAATCATCAAAAGGACGCCTCAGAGAAACATAATGTGTTCTGGTGAAATGAGATTATAATGACTGACTGGTCTTTGTGGACCCAGAAAAAAATAAATGTTAAAATCTTAGGGTCTAAATAGTGTTCTCACGCAGCAGGAAGAGGCCTTTGTAATTTTTGAAGAAAGGTGTATTTTTCTCCTTAGATGTTCAATGTCTTTTTGCGCAGTTAAGTCCACTGAATGGGGACAGGATGACAGATTTTGTGTCCCCAGAGAAGTGCTGATATTTTGGAACAGTTTTATGACTGGTTTCCACCATACCAAAGCTGTCACACAGAGGCTGCCGGATTATTTAGGAAGACAGTCTCAGCCATTTTGCTTAAATCATACAAATAGGAAATGACACTGATCAGATTCATAATTCACTGGTACCAACTGCACGTCTGCTGATGCATGGCTGCTATTATGCAAATGCACACATTTAAGCAGTCATTTACATCAGTGACCGAGGATGGAGATTTTATTTACTGTTTCATTGAATCATAATAACTAGAGGCGAGCGCGTTTAGGGAATTGGAACAGAGTGGATGCAGAGATTGGGGGGAGGAGAGGGGTTCAATAAATGCACATATTTCTTTGCACATCGAGAGAGACAAAGATCAGTCGTCATTAGCCTCAGTTTAATCCCTGCGGCACTTCACAGTTGCATAAGACTTCAGTCAGAGAAACACATTAAGATGGTACTATTTAAAGAAACTCCCCGCTCACAATTTTTGAGTGTTTCTCGGCACCAGTAACAGAAAACAGCACAATAATGCTTTTACTAGCACACCTGAAAATAACAAGGTTATTATATTAATTTGCATACACACAAACATGCTGAATTATGACCCTCGCACTTTCGGTGTGACAAAAGTTGTCAGCCATTGCACAGAGGACCCTCCTTGGGAATGAGCTGTATGGAGTCCTGGAGGGGAGAGCAGCAGAGATAGCACTTATCAGGAAGCTCCCACTCTGACTGTCATTTGTAATGCAGAGCTACACTGCATGCTTCTTGCCGACCTAGAGGCTATGTGGACATTGAAAAATAGGTGGCTGTCCTCATGGCTCTCCACCCCACCCCCCTCCACCCCCAACCTCTTATCTGGGGTGCTCCAGCACTGTGCTCCCCTACAGAAAGCTAGAGAAGACAATAACATATCTGTTTCCACCTCACACACACTGCTAATAACCACTGTGGCATATTTATACAGATAATCTTAAATTTCCTATCATAGATGTTGAGTGTCCTCTTGCTGGTAAAGTGCAGGAATTTCACCAGTCATCAGTGCAAACAGGTTTAAATGTCAACCGCCCGGTTGTTTTCTTCTGTGTTTATGACACATGACTGCGTCACAGGGTGTTTCATGTAAGTCAGGAAGCAACAGTAAATTCTTCTCTCTATTTTTCCTAGGCTTTTTATCATGAAGCATCTGTGTCCTCATAAATATTTGAGAAGGGGTGAGGATTTGGTATATCTGTTCTTGCCATCATACAAACATTATGTAAAGCTTGAAGGCAGTGGTTTGACTGAGCACAGATATTTTTCTTTTCTTTCTCCAAAGAGTCACAAGATAAATCTGAGGGACTGTGAGATGATCAGTGGGTTACAGGAAAGAAGCAAAAACAAATTTACACAACTTAACAACTTAATATTTGTATTCTGGACTTTTCTGTAATCTTGGCTTTTTTGTGAAATATTGATAGTTTTAACTCTTTGGGTCAGTTAATGAAATTAAATCATCTGAGAAGTTTATTAGAACTGCCAACAACGGGCTCCAACTTGTAAGGGTTTTTTAAAAATTATTTTAAATCCTTATCTGAAAAGTAACTAGACATTATAGTCGTCAGATAAATGTAATGGAGTAAAAAATAAAATATTTCAGTTGTAATAAATAAAAATAAATGTAGTGGAGTAGAAGTAAAAACTAGCACAAAATGAAAAAAATTAAGTAAAATACCTCAAGACTGTACTAAAGTACAATACTGCCACCACTGTCTTTAATTTAACATTTTAAAGGAAATTAAAAAAAAAAAAAAAAAAAACAGTGATGAGCAAAATGGAGTTCAGGATGTCAGTTCAAGGTGGATAATGATAGATACTCAATTTTTACTCAAAGGCAATGCAGAACAAAAACTTAAAACTTGGACTGAAAGTTGGGTGAGTCTTATATCATGTGGATGTTTGTGTAAGCTCAGTAATAAATAGTAACTACAGTAAAAGCTGTTTTCTGTATGTTTAGTCTGAACTGTGAACAGTTATTAAAGCAGACAGCTGCCATTATGCAACCAGTCTACTGTGTAACGTGTCTGTGGATGAAACAGTAGTTATTTACATTTTTTGCACTGTCCTATTTATGTCTTCTATTTGTCTACAGCAATTAGTCTCACAATTAGTCCCCCCACTAGTGACGAAACCCAAGAAGTAACATAATTCTATAAGGGAATGAGGGTCATATCAGCCGTAATTGTTAGCCAGAATTTATAGGTTGGCTATTAGAGATAAAACCCACATTTTCAGTGTCCTGTTCTTTATTTATGACTCCATATTTTGCTGCCGTTGCACAATCAATACATGCACACTTTATGAATAAGTAATCGAATCGAGTATGTGACTATTATAGGATTTTTAAACACCAATGAACTGTATCTTGTGGTTGGCTGTTTCCAGAATGGGCCAGCTCTTTGGTTTGCCAATAAGGGTGTTGCTGCTTGAGTTCCTCTGTAAAATGTGGTTCTATTATCAGGTCCATTAAGTATACCTCTGTGTAATGACACTCCACACGCCAACGTTTTTCTCTCGACCCTTCTCCTAATAACCCCTTTTACATTTCATTTTCATTATTTAGCGGGCAGCCCTTATCCTCAGCCTCGTACATTTAGTCAGTGAACACAAATTAATGGGCTCAAAAGCCCAGGACAGCTTGCAAGTGTGAGTAAAGCAAGGCTGCATGCACCACATGTCCTCCATTTTAGTTTGTTGTTGCAGTTTGTTGTAGTGTTGAACGTCTCTAGTGTCCTTACACAACATATCAATCACAACTGTGGGTGCAGGCCGGGAAGATGGGAGAATAACACCAGGTCTTGCTGTAAGAGTGAAGACTGAACTGTTAGTGTCATTGTCAAACCACAGGATGAAACATAGATGTGTCATTCACATAGGTGTCATTCAGTAAGATACCACAACAATGAATGTGTCAGTAGTGACATGATACTGTGAATGTTTCTGGAGTGGACAGAAAAACATGAACATTTGTACAATATCCCCTCAATAGATACTAGTTTTGCTAAGTTTATCGTGTTCACTTTCAAGTGTTGGTTCTACACTATGACAATATTTTAGGCTGTTGTTTTTCATATTGCTGTCACTGGAAACATTATATCATAAGGTATTTTGTATTCTAGATATAGATAGATCTATAGACAGACTAGTGCCTCATTTTTATAGAAAAGCTCCTAGACCTAATCCTTAATATGAGCAAATGCAGTGCTCTTAACCAGAATTTATTTTTTACTTATCTTGAAAAATGTAACATTTGCTTGGAGAAAATGTATGTATTATTTTAATAATGAGATTGCCTTTAAGATAATTGCTCAGAATTGCCATGTAAAAACTATTTTCAGTGTGACCAGTCCAGTTCTGCAACACTAGACGAGTTTACCAAATATTGACTCATGTGGTGTTAGTGCTCTACAAATAGTCCCTCCATTACACTGGCAACCAGTTTCTGCTGTCACAACTATCTGAGTTTTGATCAGATCTATCAAAATATACATGATAGAAACATTTCCAGTAGCAATATAACTGAAATCCCTCAGTAGGTTATAGAATCTGTTGGGTCACAGAGACTCAGGGTGCAAACAAAATCCCATTACAAAACATAACAATAAGAGGCTCAATTATTGCTCATTTAAAGTGGAGAATACTGGACTATAAAAATCAAAGTGGAAATGTAAAATTTCTCATCTTCCAAATGATCACTTACACATTTCTTAATCATTCCATGGTGTAACAGTGGTGAAAGACACTGTATATAATGGGCAATATGAACAAACTTACTGTATGAGAGGATTATTTACACTGATGCTAAGCAGAATGCAAAATATTTGCTGAATTGTTGAACTGCTGGACAGCCACAGCCACCAGCTCTGTATTTTGTCTCTTACTGTACACCTCCACGCTTCAAAAAAATCATCCCACCCTTTATTAAAAACCTAAAGTGCAATCTGTATTCTGTCTTTATTTTGTCTGTTTTTGGCATATGCAGTCTCCTCTTCTCAGTTCTCCCATTCATCTCTGATTGATTTTATTTTTTTCAGACAGTAATATTGGAGTTGGGATATAAGAGTATGAAGTATGATTTATGCGAGGCACTTGATAGCGGAGCCGTGCGAGATAGAGCTGAGCAGTTTTCCCCAGCACCCACCCCCATTCTGCCCTGAGGATGCATGAAATTGAGTAGAATGACTCCACTCATTCTTATATAAATTACTCTCCATATGCTCCACCTAGACAAGTACATTCAGTGTGCAAAAAAGACATATTTTTAGATTAAATATTACTTTTTTGAGGGTTGATGTGGGAAATTGAAGTGTGACATTTGTCTGTTGTGGCCTGTTTTAAAGTGAAGTTCTGTCTCTGCTGCTGATACTTTAAAAGCGCTTTGAAACATTTTCAGTGACTCAAATTGTGAGGAAAAATCTATTTCTCTCTGCTGTGGTTTTCATTTTATTGTTTGCTTCTTTGCAACAGTGCTGGGGAGGAGCTCTTTAAAGCACCAGTCACTGAATATTAAATGGATACACCTCTCTTCTTATAATTCCTGACAACACAGAGCAGGTTCAACAGGCAGTCTCCACTCATCTACTGGACCCCACCTACCCTTATGATGTTTATTACTGACAGTAATTTGGCGCAGCAGTTATCTCAATTACAAATGAAACCATAACCTCCTATGGTGATGTTAAATGGATTGTGCATTTCAGACATTACCATTTCTGAAGTTGTGTAGCTATTCAAAGCTAATGTACTGCTATGAGATTAGTATGCATATGACCCTTCTCTAGCTACTGGAACTAAGTTATTACTTTTACTGATTGGCTGTTGAAGCTGCCTGGCAAAATCAAAACAACACACATTTTTCCTAAGAATATACTGGGCTATGTTTTAGCATCAGCCAGTAAAAGCCCTCTTCCCTTTTTTGTGTTGTAGTTCTGCTGCGTGAGGAGGTGGCCCAGCTCCAGGAGGAGGTGCACCTGCTGCGGCAGATGAAGGACATGTTGAGTAAGGACCTGGAGGAGACCCAGGGAGGCTGCTCGGCCGACGTGCTCTCTGCCACCGAGCTCCGCGTGCAGCTGGCTCAGAAGGAGCAGGAGCTGGACCGAGCCAAGGAGGCTCTGCAAGGTAAGGACCTCTCCAGGAGGAAGCATTGTTTGTCATTTCAAACACTAATATCGTCATTATTATGAAATATGGGCAGCGATACTGCAAGAGATAGAGGGCCAAGAGACTGTCTTCAAAGGCATATTGTTCTTCAGAGTATCAGTGGGTCATATTAACAGTATGGCTCTTTTCAATGGTTTCTGAATTAGAATCTTGGATCTTAATAATATATGTATAATATGATTAGTAATTCTAATTAGTTCTGGACCATCCCTGAAGACCTAGTGGTCAGTGTACATATATATATATATATATATATATATATATATATATATTGTTTCTTAACTTATTGATAGGAGTTAAGAAACCATGTCCAAGAGAATTATTCACTACTTAAACACAGAGTAGTTTGCCGTGATTCACAATGAGAAAAGCACAATCTTAGTGTAGTCTACATTTGACAAATGTGTAAATTTTGAAAGCTATAATTTAGTAAGAGTTGGTTTGCCCTGTTGGGCGAAAATGTGAGGATTGGAAGTATGCAAAGCTGAGTGAAGTGGCAGAAGTTCGCACTCTCCTGTTCAACACATTCTGTAATCATTTAGCTTCCAGCTGCTGTAGGTTTTCTGTTTGTCACTCCTCATTCATGCTGAGAGAAAACCTGCTGCATTTTTGCTCCACAGGGCTTGAAACCAGGGCAATTTTTCTTGTCACCGTAATGTTAACATGAAAGTCTGTAACAGTGTGGTTAATGCTGCCCATTAGCTGCATTACAGGCCATTAGCATGTGTTCCGCTCGAGAGATGAAGTGGTATCTGGGGTGAGGGAGGACACTAGGACGTTGACTTTTCAAAAAAACAAAAAGCCACTCTGCGCTGCCCACGTACATACAGCACAGTGTACTGTAGAATCTGTGCTGTATCATCAGAACAATGCTGTATAAAATAGAGAATACACTTGTATACATACAATATAAAAAATCTAAATGTTAACTTGTCTGTATTGGCTTAACCTAAAGCTTTCAAATCAGTGTTTTCATTGTTTCAGCTTATCAATCACCAGCAGTAGACTATAGACTGTGACTTAAGTTAGGCTTCACAAAAATAAGGACTTAAGTCATGACTTGGACTTGAATGCTGTAGGGACTTTGTTGTGACTTGTATCCCTGCAGATTTGATTCAAAAGCAAAAATGATTCAGTGTCAATCAGACAGTGACAGACAGACTTTGTATAACCACACACCTTGAATATTTAGTGGTTAGAGAAATGCAATAAAAGGACTTCTTCTCGAAGATAAATGTTCAAATGCTGTCATTGTAATTCTCAGCATTCAGAGACTTCATTCAGTTTTGCATGTTGACTTGCAAGTTGCTTATTAAAACTTACATGCTGCCTTGTTTGAAGTTTAAAATGAATGATTTTCCACCTGAAAGTGCTGATTAGAGTGCAGTGCAAAATATGGGTATTTCATTCTTTGGCACAGAAAGAGCAAATGTGTCGAATAAATTGAATAAAAAGGAAAAGTTACTGTTTTAGCTGCCATGAAAGATTTGTTTTAATCTTTAAATACAGGTGATATAAATATGATGTACATTCTGACAACAGATTACCTCAAACATTTCATTAGCACCTTGGAGAGAACCCTAACATTCAAAATGTGCCATGTCGGTCCTTTCAGAACTAATGAGACACCAGTGTACAGAACAGATTCCTCTCTGTTAACGACCGACTACAGTATTCCGTGCTCTGTATCTGGTTTACAGATGAGAGTGAGCGAAATGGGGATCCACTTACATATTGCTCTCACAGAGACTGTGCTGCATAGAGTGAAGTAATGAAGAAGTTCTGCCAGACAGTGCACAGTGGATTGCAGGCCATCAAGCAGAGATGTCATCAGCGTGGCAGTGAATCATTCTTTTCAAAGACTTATTGCCCATGGAATGAGGCAGAGCACAAAACCACCATTTTGGTATCAGACAAATGCATGACATGCTGTCAGGGGATTTTGTTACTGCGACATTTCACTTGACACTTGCAGCCTACGCTTCTTGAAAGAATTGAACAAAAACAAAACGGACTGGGGCAGAGCAGAATATAGAGCACACATCAAATAAATACTTATCTCTTCTTCAGCTGGCTGTTTGGCTGTCTGAACAGACTGCACACAGGCTTATACAGTCATTTGTATGACTCAGGCCTGCTAATGAAGGCCAAAGCCTACCAGCCCCAGCAGGCACTGACAGTAATCAGTGGCTAATGAAAGCTTTATAAAGGGGGACTTTGGTTGGCTTACAAGGTCCAGAAACGTTAAGTAGGGTGGATCTGGTCTGCAATTAAGATGGGGTATGTGGGAGGACAACAGGAAATTGGCTGTTGTCATATTCAAGTTTGTCTCTGTTGGAGCTGGTTCAGTTCAAACTGAAACAACTATGAAGTCGAGTGAGAAGACATTGCTGTTGCTATTCGTTCTTTTCGCACTTCAAGTCCTTAGAGCCGAAGTTGATGTTCAGGTGGAGTTTTTGGCTTACTGACCGGTGGGAAAAAAAAAAGATATTTGCATTCAGTGGTGAAAGTAGCAAGATTTCTGAATTATTTATATTTTTTATTGTTATTTTCCACATGACCTGCCCGTACAGCAGTAGCTGGTTCCCAGCTTTTTTGTTAGTCCACAGTTGTCACACTCCATCTTCATACACTGACACTGTGGCTTGCTCAGACTCCAAGAATACTATTTTTTAAGACAGCTATGAAAGGCCAGCAACAGTATTTGGCTAGCTTTTTTGCTCTTATACTGTTTTCATGCGGTGGGTAACAGACAGTGAATTTTGGATTTGTCCCCAGCAATATTTACAGTTGTTTCCAAGCAACAAAACATCTGTCATCCCATTTTGTCTCATTGTCTTGTTTGTGTTGCTCCTCCAGCTGCTTCCACCAAATGCATTCATGCTCTGTGCTGCAGATACTTGCACATGGTATGGGACAGAACTGGTGTTAATTGTGGAGTGTGGGTTTATTTTGATAAGACTGATTGAAACGTGTGACTCTATGAATATTCTGACACCATTAAAGTCAAGACAAGACAAGTTTATTTTGTGCATATCTTAATTGGCTGTTGCAGGCATGTTGGGCATGAGGGACAATGAAGTGAAAATTAAAGAGGAAGTGAGGAAATGAACAGTTTAATAAAAAACAAACTATTTGCAATAAAGGGCATTTAGGGTATTTTTTATATTACTAAGCCATTAGGCAACTATTGGGGAAAGAACCTGGGCTGTTACAGATGTATTAAAGACTTTCAGAGAGTTTTCAGAATGTTTTGGGGATAGAAAACGTCACATCAAACGAAAAACAGCTGCAAAAGCCTTAATTTCTCACTATGCTTCAGATGATGTTATACAACAGCCACATCTGACCACGTCTAAAGGTAGAGGTTTTAACCTACCCTCTGATTCTGCCATCAGAATCCAACAATCCTTTCAACTGAGGCATACTGAGACCTTTTAGTATATCTTACTTATTTGTAAGTTTGATAAATTTTCCTGACTTAGAAGGTAAAATTAAGTGTGTTTTGCAATAAATTACTTGGCCTTTTGGTGTCATGACTATATTAAGTAGCCTTTGTGCCCTGTCACTGACCCAGCTCAATTCCGAGGCTTGTTTACACCAGATTACTCCAAGAGAAACTTATCTGGTTACTTTTTGTGTTTAGAAGGTTTGTAATACAGCGAAAAGACTCGATTAGCAGTTGGATTTGGAAATAGTTGGGTTTTAAAGTAGCTGCTGATGGGAAAAAAAACATTGGCCAAATGTTCTTGAGAATACCTCATTAACTACAGCAATTTCCATATGCTTCCAATTGATTGGAGGCGAGATGTCGACTCTATTTGATTTTCCCCCAGTTTTCACAAGACTGGCACAACTGAACATCCCACCAAATGCTGTGACAAAGTGTTTCTTCCCTGAAGAATGAGAGAAATGTTTGGAGAACTGAAACGCCCTGGGGGGTTTTATTGAAGTGCTACCAACAATTATTGTGAAGCAGAGTTGCTTTGTGTTTTTAGTTTTTATTTATTTATTTTCCTGTGGTTCTGCTTTGGATGAAAAAGCAAAAAGCTGGAGTAATGAAGTAGCATGAAAGAAACGCATCATCCCCTCCTTTGCTCTCTGCCATTTGAGATAATACCTGTTTACTTTGGGAATGGTTCACAGAAACTGTGTTGCCACTCCTACCTCAGTTCAGACGGTTTGCGGCTAAATTACATGCAGATTTTCTGGTGCCTATGAATACAAAATGGAAAACGCAGAGAGGAACACTACTTTTCAGTCTGTTGTCTCTCCAGTAACTCTTCATTTCCTCCCTCACTGTCTCTTCCTCTATCTCCCCCTCTGCCTTTGTTTGGTGTGATGCCCACACTGTTTCAGTGTTAAGGCCTGAGCTCACTCCCACTGTGTGCCAGACATCAGCCTGTTAGCGCTATAATTGTAATCGTGGGTAATCGCCAACTCACAATTGCAGGTTTTGTTATGATGCCTGTGGGCATTCAATTCAACCCAAGAGCTGCTTGTTGGGAGTCATTTCATCCCCCCTACCTTTAAGTACACAAATGACAATGAACTGAAACTGTCTCCTAAACCAAAAGTGAAGGCACAATCAGAAGATAAACCACAGTTGGGCTAAAACAGTTGGGCTGTCGAAAGGTGTTTATAAGTTTACCCGAGTTTTATTTGGACTTTCTCATCAAAGTTGTGTTTAATGAAATTTCAAAGTATAGCTGGCCCTGTGCTATTTTTAATTAGCTATTTCCTCTTTGGATAATTACTATCACTGAGGGACTCCCAGTCAATCCAGAGCTCAAATGAAAGCAGCAGACAGCTATGTATCATCAAAGCACAGTCTGCCTGCTCTGTTTAGTGTCATTTCACGCTACACCGTACTCAGAAAGCAGCTCTGCCCTTGACTACAAGGCCTCCTCCCTCACCAGGCATTCAAATGCCGATACACACAGACACACACACTCAGTGCTGTGAAATTTCACCCAGCTACTTAACCTGATAACATTAAAGTAATTGCAGTAATGTTGTCTTTTGTTTTTCAACAAATTAAGGGTTTTTTTGTTTTAAATTAAAGGCTTCAGTTGAATTTTGGAAACCTGGGAAAATTATTGTGCGCTGTGTGCTTTTCGCAAATCTTTTGTGATTTATTTCCTCAGTGCTGGCAGAGGCTTCATGATAACAGGTAATGAAGGTAGCCTTGCTATCCAGTATGCACCTTGATCTGTTTTAATTGGATGGTCTCAAATGAGAACGCGTGTTTGGATGACGGTGGCCCCTAGTGGCAAGCACGGGTACTTCAGTCATCAGAGAGATTTTGTTCAGGTGCTGATGTGTCAGAATATGAGTCACAGTTCTCGTTTTTATATACAGTATTGTCACATTGCTTACATCTGAACAATTAGGCTCAGCCTTTCTACAGATTACAGCGCCAATTAATTTTGTTTTGGATTCAGTGAAGAAATAGAGGTGAGTAATGAGGTGCTGCTATGGGACCAAAGTATGATTCTCCCCTTGATTTCTTGATGTATCAGTGCTGCTGTTTAAATAGCTTGTACACACACACACACACAGACTAATTCACACCCCTCCAGATTACTTATTAGTGAGCAATATTTTGATCTATTTTATTCAGTTTTATCTATTTTCTGTTTTGTGTAGCATATAGGTTGTGCATAAGCTTTTAACAAAGGTCATTGTTAAAGTTTTCAGATTCAGGTTAACATGTTGATTAAATCTCATTAAAATATCTACATATCACCAAGTCTGATACAGGAGTAACAGTATCTGCTGTACTGTAAGAATCGTTAAACTCTAGCAGATATCAACCTCGTACAACCCATGAGTTTGTTTTTACTGAGGAAGTGAGGAGGTGAGCACACTGCGCAGCTCTGAGGCTCCCGCTTCATTATTCAGCTGGCAGATTTAAAATCCCAAACCGTGAACAATGGACTCCCTCCAATGAACCAATGTCTCTTTTGTTCTCTTCCCAAATAATTATGTTAAGAGCTGACTAAAAGCCTGTCCCTTCTCTTTAGGGCTGAAGTTATACGGAGTAGTGTCAGTGTGGAGTGGGTTCATTCATTAATGCGAAGAGCATCGCTTTTCTGAGGGGTGTTGATAAGTGGGTCTGTCTCTGTGATCCTGTCGTCTGTTGTTGAAAGTAAACTGAACTTGCTTGTTACACAATATTAAATGTGCTGAAAAGCATAAAAATTGAATACGATATGGACGTCAGTTCCTCAAAGTTCCCTGTATTGTTGGCACACTCTCTTGTCATTTATTTTAGGGCGCACCAGATAATGAGGGTTGTTATTTAACCAGAGACAAGCGATGAGTGGGATGTGAAAAGCGTGCCACAGTGATAAGTTCAGACTACGTGAACCAGCAGATGAGATGGTTTAGTTTGTTTCCTCAAAATCAAGGATAATCAGAAAGTCTTTTCCACTGAGTGTTTGGCCTTAGGACATAATGTATTCACGTAGTGTTTTAAAGTGATAGTCCAGTAGATCGTTTGGAGAATGCCGTACCCTAAAAAAAGACCCCATAGGTCGTCTGTGCAAGCAGCTTATTATGACCTGTAGTCACATTTTATTGTTTGCAAACCTTTGGTGTCTGAGACAATTATGACAGGAGCAAAAAGAGGAAGTTAGGTGACGTAGTATAAAGAGCAACAAAGTCCATGTGAGGGGGATCTTTCCCTCAACCTGACCAACTTGTTTTTGTGCCTAAACCAAACTGCGAGTGTTCCTTAAGCATAAACTTTGTTATTCTAACCATGACGACAAAGGTCCGCAGAAGGGGTGCTTCTTCAGGAGACACTTCTACAGGCCATATTAGAGAGGGAGGGACTCACGACCTATATGGTCGTTGAGGTTGGAGGGCTTGTTCATCCTTTCAAAATCAAACAATGACCTCCTGTAGGCTTAAAAGGTAGCTGTAAAAAAATGGAGTTTGGTTCTTCCTCTACACATGACAGCAGCTGTGGTCAGCTTCAAGTCATGTCACTGACAAAAGGGATTCATGTGGTGACATATTTTCACAGCAGGAAATAAAAGCATCAAAACATAGAAAAAATTATCCCTCCTGCAGTATAATCCACTTCTATGCATAAATACTCAGCATGTTACAAACACAAAGCATCGTTTTCCTGTGCTATCCTCTTTCATCCATCCATCCATCCATCCATCCATCCATCCATCCATCCATTATCTATACTGCTTATCCGGGTCACGGCCCATCCCAGCTGACATTGGGTGAGAGACGGGGTAAATCCTGTACGGATCGCCAGTCCATCGCAGGGCCAACATATATAGACAAACAACCATTCACACTCACATTCACACTCACAGGCAATTTAGAGTCACTAATTAACCTAATCTGTCTTTGGATGGTGGGAGGAAGCCTTGCTGTTAGCACGGTCACCTCTTGCTGTGAGGCGACCGTGCTAACCCACCACCATACATACATTCATTAATTGTTTATCTATATCTACTGTATATTTGTGTGCAGTATATACAGTATATAATATGTTTCTCTCTATACATATGTATAAACAAGTGAATGTGTTCCCAAAATGCCAAGCTATTAAGCTAAGTTAGTTTCAATACAGGAATGGATCCAGCCAGTGAGAACTCCCTGAGGAGTCCAGTGTTCCTGTTTAGTATCTAATGAGTTGGCCCACTCATTGCAGGCTTTCCAATAGCAAAGCGTCATAAAAGAGCCGAGCAGACAAAGGCTTTTAGCACACTACAGTAGTAGTTGTTCACATTAAACTACTTAAAAGCACAAGGGCTTGTGGCACAAGAGGTTTTGTGTAGTGAGCTAAAAACCACTTATGCAGATTTTAGAGAGTGTGTTGAGAGAGGGTGATACAGGCAGGTGCTTTTGTTTTTTTTAACACTCAGCTGTAGGAACAGTGGCTTGGTCTTTTTGATAGAGAGTGTTTGTTTTGCACGAGTCCCAATCTGTTGTTCTTCTGCTTACGTGGGCCAGTGGGTCGCTTTTTCGTATCTGAATTTGCATGCAGGCACACATGGTTTTGCACAAAGACAGCCATTGTTTCACATTTTACGCACACACACGCATGCACACACACACACACACACACACACACACACACACACACATGGAAATCTACTGTAGATATAAATCAAAGAAGTTCACAAATATTCAAAACAAACAAAATATATTCACTGCATGCATAGCAAGAAAGGAAATAGGTGCTTGCACAGATATCCTCCATGAAGAGACTATTAAATCAAGCCTCTCCATGTCTTCCTCCTCCTCCAGCTCCACACGCATTAACTTCAGCTCTGTATGGCTCCCAGGTGGTTCCCTCTTGTTTCATCTGGTAATAATTCTTGGAGGCCTGGACAGAGCCAGAGTATGTTAGTCATTAATATGACTGTCAGCAGAGGGAGACATGCTCGTGCCTTTCCATCTCACCTAATGTACGTTCTTCATTGTGATGTAACTGCAGTGAGCCCCGGGACCATCCTTGTTCATTAAAAGTGTTTATGCATAAATGTTAAATGGTTGTAACGCTGCAAACATGATTTGCTACTGTGAATGGGCCCTTTTACTGAGTCACAGTGAGTGCTTTCTTGTATCCGACACCAGGAGGGTCGACGCTGCCAATGGTCACAGGTGCAGGATGTGAGGCAGCAGCAGTGTTTTTGGCTCATCTCAAAGACGGCTTTGATTTCACTTCCTGAGGCAGGTGCTGGGAGGTTTCCTGTTTCTCTTGGCCAATAAGGAATGTTTCTTGTCTTTATTCGCCGGCTAGTTTGGCCCGCACATCCCTTTTGGCTGGGGGATTCCACCTCGAAAGAACGGGTGAAACGGGGAGATATGAAAATGGTGACAGGAGGAAAAATGAAGGAGAGGAAAAGGAGAGGGTGAATCTGTCCTTGTGAAACTGCACTTCCATTCCACTTGCCCGAGCATGCTCCCCAGACGCAACTTGTGAATGTCACACAATTAACCAGGCTGTGATATAAGTTAATTAATGACAGGCAGCTGGCTCAGAGGGGTAAAAAAAGAGAGAGAGGAAGAAGAAAGGTGAATCAGTGATAACAAGCATCAAGAGGGGGGAAAAAAAAGAACTGTGTGATGCTACGAAACATCCAACAGTCAGAGATGCCGTGCAGTGAGGAAATAGATGTCAAAGTGAAGAAGACAAAGGTGGACAGACACAGCTTGAATGTACAAAATGTAAATAAAACATATATTGTCAGTGTGGAGATATGGCCGGAGGGAAACTCGGCTTTAAGCAGATGTCTGCAAAACGGCCGCGCGTGTGGAGCTGGGAGAGAGGATCAAGAGAAAGCAGGAGAAGAGGCAGATGCAGAGGAGAGAAAAAAGGAGATGTTGTCTTTGAGAAAATTAGAGCTTCTCTGAATAGCTACACTGAACCATATTCTTTATCATGATGTGTGGGTGAAGTGCCAGAGGATTAGAGAGAAGCATGCGGCAGAGAGATAGATGAAAAGAGAGACCCAGCCTCTAACGAAGCCAGGCAGCTGAGAGAAGATTGACAGGAGGGTTCACGTGTGAGTCACCTCTTTATCAACATGCAGTCATGCCACATTAGACCAGCAACAGCAGGTGTATTTAATGTTTGTTACTTAAAACGCTTCATATCTGAAGGCGTTTATTAAGCTACATATTATGTGTGAAGACACTGCTAATGTGGACTTGTGGACAACACATACTGCCAAGATTAGTTAGTATTTAGATGCAGAAAGACTGCATTTAATGCATTTTAACAACCAGTGTTGGTCCGTAGGACAAATCCGTAATTACACATTATCTTAGGGCTGTGTCCACAAATACAGTAACCCATTGGTAATACTGTACACGAATCACCTCAAGGCATCTTAGCAGACTATTACAAGATCTGCATATGGGTCACTATGAAATTAATTACATTTAATTAATTGTCTGTATGCGCAGTTGTTTTGATCATCTTGAGAAGGTCTAGCAAATGTCATAAATTATTTTGCTTGCTAAAATCACTCTTTAGAAATCCTGAAGGGCAGTATTTATTTGTTGTTTGCTCTGTGGAAATATTAGATACACACTCCATATTTTCTTTCTTTTATCCATCTATTATCTATACTGCTTATCCTTAAGGGTCACAGGGGGGCTGGAGAATATACCAGTTGACACTGGGTGAGAGGTGGGGTACACCCTGGACAGATTGCCAGTCCATCGTAGGACCAACACAAATAGACAAACAGCCATTCACACTCACATTCACACCTATGGGCAGTTTAGAGTCGACAGTTAACCTAACCTGCATGTCTTTGGAGGAAGCCGGAGGGAACCCACGCAGGCACAGGGAGAATATGCAAACTCCACACAGAAAAGCCCAGAGCGAACTGAGGCTTGAATCTGGAACCGTATTGCTGTGAGGTGACAGTGCTAACCATAGCACCACCGTGCTGCCACATGTTTTCTTTCTTTCAGTTGTGATGTAAACGACTCTGTTCAAATGACAAAGTTACATTTTTTTCTGACAATTTATAAAATTTAACCCTTATTTTCCCTTTTATGTGTTAATGCGCTTTTCACACACAGAACATGTACTGTTGCTTTCATACATGCACACACACCAACACAGAGACACTTCAACCCACAACCGAATGTTGCTGGTCTCTGATGCTAGCTAACACCCCCCTCTCCCTCTCTCTCATCTTTTCTTGCAGCCATGAAGTCAGACCGTAAGCGTCTGAAGGCAGAGAAAGCGGACCTGGTGAACCAGATGCAGCAGCTTTATGCCACTCTCGAGAGCCGGGAGGAGCAGCTCCGCGACTTCATACGCAACTATGAGCAGCACAGAAAAGTATGGCAGCCATGCTCTGCCTATACACAGGGCATGCGCAAGTGCACACACAAACACACCCACACAAAGTGTCTCCTTTTTTGTAGCTGTGGATTTAGTCTTTTATGCCAAGTCTTTCATGTGCCATTGTGTGGATGAGAATATTTAATGAATGTGTGCACTGTACTTGTTCTAATATACTCAGGGTTTCAAAGAGATGATCAGATTGTTACACTCTCTGCACATATGACCATGAAATACTTTGTATACATGCTATATTTTGCATATTGAAGACTTGTGTGTTTGTGTCAGTGTGAGGCTGTTTACATTACTACAACTATAACATGTTTTTCATGTTTAAGCCTGTATTTCATCTAGACATAGACTTAGACTTAGACTAGACTTTATTGATCCCTGGGATGACTCCCTCAGGGAAATTAAGTTTCCAGCAGCTTATACAGTCTAAGGGACCTAAAACATTTTCAAACAGTAGCAATTTAAACTTTTTTCTTCCTTTGGAAAAGAAACAAATAGTGCAGTCACTGATACGAAAATTGGTTCAGCACCATTGTTTTGGTTGGAACCATTTATCTTATTTTTCAAAGATATGCTTGATGTGTGAACCAATCCATCAGGATCTTTGTGTCTACTAGGAGAGCGAGGATGCGGTGAAGGCACTTGCCAAGGAGAAGGACCTGCTGGAGAGAGAGAAGTGGGACCTGCGGCGACAGACCAAGGAAGCCACAGAGCACACAGGGATGCTGCGCTCTCAGCTCGACCTCAAGGAGAACCGCATCAAGGAGCTGGAAGCTGAACTGGCCATGGTGAGACAGAAAGACAGGCGGGGGTTAACTAAACAGCTCCTCTGTAACACTTAAAAAAAAAACTTTTATCTTTCTCTTTAGAATTGTTGAGTTTGATATTAATTTTTTATTGTTATCGAGGCTCTAACATATTCATCACAAATGTTGAAACTACTGACAAGAAAAGGGAAAGAACATATTTACGACAAACAATACAAATAAAGCTGGGTGTATGATACATCTGTCTGTTACTACATATGCACTATTTTGGGTATAATGCATATAATCGAACTCAGAAAGCTTTTGAACATACAGTATAGCCATCCCTCATGTCTCCAACCCCCCCCAGATGAGTAACTGTGTCAATCAGAGAATGGAGTTCCGGGTGTTTGAGCGGCTTGCCGACAGGGACTACTCATCTAGGGTCATGGCGGTAAGACGGGCCACCCCCACTACTCAACTTTAAAGTTTGACCTTTCTTGACCCTCCCGCTCCTTGGAAAATCTCTCCTATTTGTGACCTAATTGTCGTCTTGGAAAGCCCCCCCTCTTCAGCTGCACGTGTTTGACTAACCCCCCTCAGCCGTCCCTGACTTGAGTCCCCCAACCCAGTGAATCCTAACATTGGTGATCCCACGGATTCCTGCTGTGATCTGTTGATCTGAATGTGTCTAAGGTTTAATTGAGAAAAAGAACGCTTGGAGAAGGAATACATCAACATTCTGACAACTAATGATTACTCCAAAGGTTTGAGATTATAATTCTGCTGTGCATGTTGAAGACATGATAATCATTTGATTGCTGGTAGGTAGAGATGATTGCAGTGAAGCTGATTGTGCCGATGTTGATTTGCAGCCTGCTTGGCATGATGATACGATTCACAGAATAACAAGATTTTCTGTAAAACACCACCGTGTCAAGGCTAATCAGAAAACATACACACAAAGAAAATAAATCTTTTGATAGACACATAAATACACACATACAAACACATCCCCCAAGGCTCCAGCAGCTCATTGTTGTTCCTGTTAAAAGGCGGTGAATTGTGCTTTGTGACAAGGCCCCACAGAGCAAATGTATTCATTAAACTTATAGAAAAGCTTCATTATTACCAGTTTCTCAATTTTTTACACACCACCAACCCCCTAACTTCCACCCCCGAAAGGAAGAAAAAAAAACAAACACCTCCTCCAGATATTCTGTCCATTTTTTTCTTTCCTTCAACACTCTCTGGAGCTGTAGCAAGAGATTTGACACAACAAAAGACCAACATGAATACAGCTGCATTTTTCATGAGACAACAACCACATGAGCCCAGGGGAGAACTCACATAACTGCATGTGCTCGGAGTCTCGTAGTAGGATTCTGGATACATGTCTTACCATGTACATATGCGCACACATACAACATGTGCATAAGTAAAAACAAAAACAACAGTGACAGAAAAATCAACTCACTCAAAAACCCCAAACAACCCCAAAAGTACAAAAAAAAAAAAGTGAGATTTCTCAACACGATTGTTGTGTGTTGGGTGTTTGCTCTTCGCCTGATTCCATCTGTCTGTCTACCCTCTTAAGGCCAAACAGTCACTAGCCACCCTGACCAAGGACGTGCCCAAGCGTCACTCTCTGGCCATGCCCACGGAGACAGTCGTCAACGGCAACAACCAGGAGTGGGTGATGCAGGCCGACCTTCCCCTGACTGCTGCCATCAGACAAAGCCAGCAGACCCTGTACGTCCACGCAGGGCATCCCACTGACAGACAAGGTAGGCCAAGCAATGAGTGCACAAACTGTAACAAGCCCTCATCCTGTACATGAACTGACTTGCACACAGTGATTTCTACCATCATTTACCCTCTGCATGCTCATGCGAACCCGCTTCACACACATTCACTCGTGCCATCTGCTCAGTATGACCACATTACTGGCCACTGATGATGCTCCGGTTGTGACATTTCATGCGCTTTATGTAGCAGTTGCAGTTGAACATATTTCGGGCTTTATGGCTTCCATTTGTCTTTGGTGCACACAAGTGTTTTCTCTGCATTTGACAACGGCGGCAGCTGAGGATCAGTAAGTGGAATTCATACACTTTGTCTGCACTGTTGCAGTAACTTGACCCAATTTCTAGGGGAAAACCTTCTCCCATATTTATTGTCTTCATTTTTCAGCTTTTTTTTTCACCTGACTGTGCAATTATTTAATTTTTTGGCCCCTACTTCCCAGGCCCCTCACAACATGTAAACTGTGAGTTCACCATTTAACTGACTTGTACAGAGGTCCACCACAGATGAAAGAAAGGAGAACCGACACCGTCTGTCGCAACTTTCGCCCACCCTGATATAAAATGTTTTCAAAATTCGAGTGAAATTCAGTGACTATTAAACTCTCTGTGGTGTTTGCAACTGCAAATATCTACACACAGTGTGAGGTGCAACAGGTCAGCAATGTACAAAGGTCAAATAATATACAGATAACAAAAGCCTTATCAAGATTATTATCATTAAAAATTGTTATCATTATAAAATAACTGAAGGTTTTATTATGATTAATTTCCTCCTTCACAATAATCGCTTGAATTGTTATCTAACCACAGCAGTCACCCTGAGAGGTTACGCCTAAACTTCTCACAAAAATAAAACTAAACCTGGTCACTCTAAAGAGCAGAAACTGGACTACTGGCACCTCCCAAGTGCTACACAAATTAGCCTTGCAGCTGCCAGAGTTGAAGTCCATCTGAGTCCGTCCAGAGCCATGGGTTCAGACAGGTTGCTGACTAATTGGTGGCACCTGGAGAAAGAAGCAGACTAAGATAAAAAAAAACAACAAAAAACAGAGAAAATGTGTGAACAGTCACGAACCCCCAAATTGCTATGCAATTGGTTGAACTGTATGTATCAGTCTCACTGGTACACACACACACACACATCCGTTCAACCTCTGTGAAGCTGTTTTCACTGTTGCCTAGCAACTGCAGATGATTGCAAATTATTTCAGGCTTTTGGTTAGGGACTTTTTAAAAATCTATTTTTATTTAAGGGTGTTTGTGGCATTGCTGGGAAGAATCAGATTCTCCCTGTTCACTACTTTGAGGTGCCCAAACACACCCTAAAGAAAACAAGACTTTTCTCTTTTCCCTCTCGTCCCGTTTAGTGGCTGCTGTGCGGGTGAGCCCGTGCCACTCGCGTCAGCCTTCCATCATCTCCGACGCCTCAGCAGTGGAGGGGGACCGGTCGTCCACACCCAGCGACATCAACTCGCCGCGCCATCGGACTCACTCCCTCTGCAATGTAAGAGCTGCCCACCCACTGCACCTTCCCAACTAATCACCTCCTTTGTGGTAACTGCCAACTGTCCTACTGCCTGGCCGCGGTCGTTTCTCTCCACCATCGTTCTGGCTGAATTTGTGTTTGCCCCGCACAGTCTGTCGTGTACTCACTCAGCAGCTGTGACTTGAATTTATGTGAAAAACCAGTCGTGGTTGTTGAATAAGTGCATGCCTGGCAGCATGTCAAGCATCACTTCCCCCTTTGTGTTGTGATCTTTATCTTTCCTGGTCTTTATCGCCCACTCTGCACCCTTTCACTGACTTCTCTGCCCTTGCATCTCTGTTAGTTTGTCCATCTCTTCATCTTCTTCTCCTTCCCTGTGCTCTCTCTCTCGCTCTTACTTCCCTCAGTCCCTAGAAGATCTGGAGGAGGCGAAGCGTAAGAAGAAGAAAGAGAAGATGGGGCTTGGCTCTCTGTCACGTGTCTTTGCACGGGGAAAGCAGCGCAAGTCCCTCGACCCGGGTTTGTTTGATGGTACTTCAACACCTGATTATTACATAGAGGAAGATGCAGACTGGTAAAGCACACATGTCCGAGCGATCCACCTGGAGAGCCGTTGTGGCAATTATGAGAAGACAGAATTGTGTTGAAGCGCGAGTGTGCGTCTGTGCGTCTGTGTGTCTGTGTGAGAGGACGGGTGTGTGTTTGGTGTCAGCGTGTACAGATATAATAATGTGTGTGCCTGTGCAGTCTCACACGTATGCATACTTAATGTGTGTATGCGCGCGAGAGTGCATGCATGTGTGTGTCGTCCATGGTCAGAAGCCATGTCAGAAGCCTGAGGCGCGTCTTGCTTCGCTGAAGTGTAAACCTTAACGAGCAAATTGCACCTGTATGTATGTACAGTCCTGTAAATAGAGTGAACAGTGTAACACAGCGACCATGTGGATATGTTCTATTGTATCTGCCCTCCAAAACGGCTGTGTTATTGGATCTTTTAATTGTTCTTTACACTTTGACTTTTTGTTTTCACTCAACTGGAAACTTGAAGGACTGCTGTACTTGTAAATAACAACAGTTGATGTGCACACTGTGCGTGTAAATGTCTCCTTGTCCTGAATGCCGTTATTTTGGACATGTACTCCCCCTCCTCTCACTACCTTTTAACTCAAACTCCTCCCTGTTTATTGTCCTGCTTGGTCCATCCCCCCTCCTTCCACACTGCCATAATGAGAACAGTTTCCTGTAGGCAACATGCAGACTCCTCAAATCCACCTCCAATTCGGTTGTACAGCACGTCCCTCAACCGCCAAGAAAACTGTGCAGAGGTGCACTCCTTGATGTTTTCTCAAATGAGACTTCAAAGATGTTGCTAAGTGAGGAATGAACTTTCTATGCAGAACAGTTTGTTCCACAGCACCATGACGCCAAACAGGAAATGTAAGAAAATGTGTTTTCTATCTGTTACGATAGAAGGTACATGACCGAGGTACATGTGTGACATGCATGCACATAGTCCCAGTCCCCAAATGCATGTTTAACAAAACCCTACAAAACACAAATGTCTTTCTCTGGGTATGTTGTCCAGAAGATCTTTTTTTTTTTTTTTTTTTTTTTAATAAAAAAAAAAGAGAGGTCAGTTACTGATTTCATGATGTTTATTCATGATTTCCTACATTTTAAATGAAATGATTAGATTTGCAAACTTGACCCTCTGCTGTTCAAAACGTGCTCCCATTAACAGTCAAGAGCTTAACATCCCAAACTTAAGGTAGAGTGTTTTAATCTGCACCGACAAGGCTCTTCATGCAAAATTACATTTGAAATAGTAAAGGTTAACAAAGTCAACAGTCACAAAGAAAACCCAGCACTACACTTTGAATGATGAAATAATTATTCCACTTATTCATGAGGCTTTATGCCACTTTCTTCTTGTAGGGATCTTACAGTCTTACTTTACAGCTTGTAGCTATGCTTTTATTAATACTTAATGAGGCTTTTGGGAGTAGAATTATTCTGGGAAAAGTCAATTTAAAAAAAGAAAGCTATTATCTAAAAATAAGTAATAGCATAAACATCAATTATATACGCATAGTAGATATTAGACTGATTATAAAGGCTTTTCCATACCTCACGAATTAGGTCATTTTACAAGAAAATCAGAGCTTCAATTTAGAGGCCGGAGCATGGAGCAGACATTGACTGAACTACTGTTACAATAATGAGTGCCAATTCTGAAGGTTAAAAATCTGATTTAAGCGGACTAATCTAACTGAAGCAAATGCATACCTTCTCCCATGACCCAATGAACTCAACAAAAAAAAACTTTGTTGCAAAGTTCAGGCCATTGCTGCAAAAAGCAATTAACTTTGTGCCAAAGGTTAATAGCATTTCTTCAAGCAAAAGAATGACTACAGACATTGGATTATTTTCATCCTTTTAGTGGATTGAGCCGGAGTCTGCACTGCCCCCCCAGGAAATCTTTTCTCTCCCCGATATTAAACTAACACTGGGTATTTGTCAGTCTCACCTGAAACACTGTAGAGTCACAGATTACATTGGAGCTGTATTTTAACCACAATGCTTGTCAAAGGAGCGTCCGCATAAGCAGTGAGGGGATTATCAGTTAACCCTTAGCTCATCCTACATTTGGGCTCAGATATTGGATTTAGAGGTGAATTGCAGAGATAATTCAAAGATAAGTCATCATGTATTAAATTGTATGTATAGGAACAAAGGCTCAACCAGTTTATCTCATTAAACATTCAGTGAAAATGTAAGGAAATCTAGGCTATTTTTTATTTTTTCATGTAACCAACCTTTATGGTTCCCTGCTGATGGGGGAAAAACATATCAAATGAAAAACATTGTATCATTTTATGTTTTGAGCCACGGTCTCTTTGTTTTTTATTTTCCACAAATATTTTCCTTTTTGTAGATGAGATAACATTGCAGAAATGAAATTAATATTATTATTAAAGAGTTTTATTTAAAGTCAAAGATGTAGGCCTCACTGGAGGACTTCTATTATGAGGTCCTGAGATGTTTAGAAGTGGCTAGTAGCGAACTTTTAAAGGCATGGCAACAAAATTACGCTCAAAAGAACTAAATGAGAAAAATAAGATTATTTTAAAATGAAATAAATAACGTTGAATTTCCATGTGGCTGTCCTCTCTTTCCCTGTGTTAACGTTTGTGTGTGTGTTTGTGATCATTTTGTTGTGGTATGGCTCTAATCCTGATTCGTCCCTGTATGCTGGAGGGGCCTGCCATTTTTAACATATGCGTTAGCTTCCCTCAGCCCTGCAAGTCCATCTGTGAGAGGACTGTATCCCAAAAGCTTCCAAATGGCCTCCTTTCCTCTCTTTCCGATTTCACCCCCTAACTCAAACTGGAAAGTATTTCTCCTTCTTACGTTCTATTAAAATCAATAATAAGTGAAACAGAGGAGATGGGAAAGGAAGCCATGTCAGATTGTTGGAACACAACTCATATGTGTCAGCACTTTGTGTCAATAATGTTCTGCTTTGATTTGATCCCCGACCTCTAACACTGACCCCTCTTGTCTGACCCCCTCTGGACTCTCAACACAGTGAAGTGACCCAAGAAGTAATCAATCATACTCAGTAAGACCAAGGTACACAAGTTCCAATTGCTTTAAAATAAGCTGTGCTGGGTTGCAAACTGTGTTTGCAGATGTCTTGTAACTCAAACAACATAACAAAATGACCTTGGAATTTAGCACTTCTTCAAGTTCAGTCTAATTCTGATGCAAACCATCAATTGAGTCCTACAGTATACAATATGTTTTTCGGGGGGCAACAGCAAGTGCTTTTTCTTGTTTATTAATTTTTCACCAACAACATCCTGCTGAACTGAAGTATCTTCCTGGAACTTTCTGTGAAGTACTAACATTGGTTGAATGTAGTCTTCAAGTAGACTTAACTTTATATTCATCAAATATCTCAACAACTTGAATTTAGCAGTGAACAGAGTAGTTTTACATTTTGGCAAGTACACTTATTTATTTTTGGTCAAGAGTTGATACCGTTTTCATGTATGTAAGCTAAATACGAATCTACAGCCAGCATCTGGTTAGCGTAGCTTAGCATAGACTGGAGGCAGACTGGATATAGCTTCATATTTAGCGAAGAGAAGAGAGAGCAGTATCAATCTGCTCCTCTAACTCCGCAGGAGTAATATTTCCCAAAATGGCAGACTATTCGTAAAAGGCACTTTACTTTCCAGCTAGGTAGCTAGTAAGCTACTACACTATATACCTAAGGCTGATAGCTTTGGCTAGCCACCTTGGGTTTAATCTTTCATCTTAAATGGTGAACTTAAGTCCTTCTCGATTCATTCAATTGTAAATATTTTTTATCGCAAAGTCTGGAAAATGTCAAATACATACAATTGTATTGTATTGTGAACTCCTCTATTTCCCATTCCCATTCCCCATAAGTGTTATTGCACATCTGAAATGCTGCTGTATTGTAGGAACAAGGACCATTAGACTGGCTACTGAAGGGCATGTTGAAGGACTGTTTGTTTAGACAAAACATTCTTATTTCTTACAGTATGTGAAGTGTACATACTGCTTTTCTGTCCATACAAAGGACCAGAAACACAGTGTTTTCAAAACATACATTACACTCATTGCCTCAGACAAAACACAAAACCTTTCATACTAATACAACCATATAGCTGAAGCTGGTGTTCTTCTGACCCACCCTGCTTTTGGTAGGTTTTAAAAGGGCATAAAAGGGTCAGCCCCACAGTTTGGCCTTCAACTGGATGTCAGACAGTCATTTTTTCAGTTCTCAATGTGAATCTTTGCTAGGACACTCTCCAGAGTGGAAAAAAGACCTTGCATCTGGAGTGTATGTAAGACTGCAAGTCTGGCCAAAGATCAGGTTTATTCATCTTGATATGAATTACTCTCAGAGGGGCACTCAGAATTGTACCTTTTATTTTAGTTTATGCATTTCTCTTAAGAGGGGGCATAAAAGCATCCTGCTTGAGATGAATTACTAAAGTCTAGTTTAATAAAATCTGTTTATTCAGATTCACAATCATTCTGCAGTGAATTTCTTTTTGAGCAAACACAGTGGTACAGTAAGATTAATTGGGTTTCCATTCACTGTCTTTGCCTGGAAACAAGGTGACATGGTAAGAGACAGGACAAAAAGAAAGAACCTTATTTTTTTGTTGTGTTTTAAGGTTGGATGCTGTAGGCAAAATTTCAAAGTGAATGGCTCAGAAGGAGAGCATCATTCAATCTCACATCTTTGTTTTCCCACTGAAATAGGAGTTCAAATAAAAATGGCTGTTTTGGAGAGTAAAGGTGTCCAACAACAAGGACAACACTGAGCTCTCAAAGGGATGCTTTTAGCAAAGGCTCATTAGCCTCCCAGGAGCCCTTATAGTTGTAAGTCTATATAGTCAGTGAGTGAGCCACAGAGTAACGCTATATCCTGAGGTCTGCATCAAGATTTGTTCTGGTGTAGAGGTTTTCAGAGAGTATTAGAAGAAACAGGTGACAGGTGACATACTGGTAAAATACTCTATGTCATTTTGTTATGAAGTTTTTCTGCACAGGCAGGACTAATCATACTTTGGGCATTCTCTCTCTCTTTCAATGAAAATAACAACCCAAAACCAAACAGTACCTCACACCTCACACTGAGGAGCCACACCTCCACACAGTCATATGTCAAGAGCAATCAGTACAATCATAATATGTTCAGTATTAAAAGCAACACATGATACTGTGCCCACTGTTGAGGCTCAAACTGGTGCTAGATTGCCACCTGCTGGTAAGAGAGAGAAATGTCTTAGTGAACCAAAGTGAACGTCTTGTTGGCCAGCATTTTCTTGGCCTGATTCCCCCAGACATTTAAATATTGTGGAAAAATGTAAACAGCAATATAACACCAAATTTGTAATCAGAGAATTTAAAGAACACATAACAATTTCAAGGCAGAATTTATCCTAAATTAAAGTAAAGTACATTTTAATCATGTGATCATAATACTTTAAAATATGAGAAATTTCCTAATAGCAGGTTTTTTGTTTTCATTGAACCACTGCTGCAGGCTAATTTAGACAGATGAGTCATGTTAGTTCAGCAGCTCAAACAGCTGCCTATTTAATGGACTTCTTAAGTGAGAAGCTTGCTTATAAAAGCTGCAATTTTGTTTACAGCATCACTGGCAAACGCTTGGCTTGTTGTCACGCAGCCAAAAGCTTAGGATGTTGTTAAAAGCATGTTTGTTTTGAAGAAATTACTCACCGTCTAGTTCCTTTCCCCCCACTGGGCTGATTTTATGTTGAACTGATTTTAATTTGTTGCAGTATCTTCGAATTAACGTTTTCCTTTTTTCATCACTCACTATACCCACTGCCACCTCTGCCTTCACTCACAACCTCAACTACATCACCCACATGTCTCCCCTTCCCTTCCCTCGCCCACCCACCCACCCACCCAGACTCAGATAGCCTATCCAGCCCCACCCGCCTCAGCTTGTCAGATGGGTCAGAGGACCAGCTGGACCGCCTCCAGCAGGTGGAGCTGGCCAGGACTACGCCCATGTCTCAGTGGAGGGCAGGCACTGTGCAGGCCTGGCTAGAGGTTGTCATGGCAATGCCCATGTACATCCGCACCTGCTCAGAAAACGTCAAGAGTGGCAAGGTATGATGAAACTGCTGATACGATGCAGAGGACCTCACTTCGCATTTCACAGACATTATTGTGAAAAACTGCAATTGTGTAGATTACCAACTTCATATTTCAATCCACTTTTTTGCATTGGTTGATAGGATACTTCACTCTGGCTGCGTGGCTTTAGTTGCTTTAAACTCTAACAGGGCTGCTTTGACATTTTGCAGGTCTTACTGGGGCTAACGGATGAAGACCTGGAGCTGGGTTTAGGTGTCAGCAGTTTAATGCATCGCCGGAAACTCCGCCTGGCCATCGAGGATTACAGAGATGCTGAGAATGGTAGAGGGTGAGGAAGGGACAAAGAGGATTCTTGTAAAAACTGTGCATTATGTGGTAGTGTGAGAGGGCCATCTGTTGGTGATATATAGTAACAACATTTAGAAAATGAAGCGCGATCATCTTAGAAATCTCATACATCATAAAGTTTAAAGAGACACAAAGAGTAATGATATGTAGGTCAGTCCATCTGAAAACTTTTTCATATGTGAATGTGTTTGTCTTTGTTGACCCAGCAATAAGATGGTAATCTGTCCATAGTGTTTTTCTGCCTATTAGAGCAACAATATTAAATGGCTTAAGGGTCAACCCAAATCAATAAATAAATCTTATTTAGGCATGCAGCTAGTTTGGGTTTTATGTCCATTTATTCATTCAATCTTTATTTGAACTCTTTTACATCAAAACCCAGTATAAAATCGAACACCCGCTCTAAGAAACACATATAACAAACTTACATTAAAATGTCAACAAAAAATGACCAAAGGCCAAATTGTTAAATAATACAACCTTGAGAGTAAATAAGGCAATTAAAATTTAAAGTAAATGAATTAACTAAAACAAGAACAGCTGGAAGTTAAATAAGATTACATTTTTAAAAAATACCCTAAGAAAAAAAAATGAGGTAAACTGTAAGATTGTTCTGCATGTTATTCCAGGTTGCAGGTGCATGGTGAGAAAAAGTAGATTCTCCAAGCTTGGCACCTGCAACATAGTCCAATGGTTTGAGAGTGTTCTTTAAGGGTCGGCATTAAAAGACACCAACGAAGTAAAGTAAGGGGGTAAAAAAACCAGTAAGGGCCTTGTTATTATGTGGCCAGGTTTTGAAATATTCAGTTCTACAACTTCAAAGCATCGAAAAATTACATTTGAAAAACTCAACAGCAATATGCCTTTCCAGATCAGTGACCCTGTTACTCTGGATAATCCACAGTGAACATTTTTCTTTGGAACTACTTTATACCAAAGAAACTTGAAAAATGCTGACAGTGAGTTCTGTAGACTATTCAGTAAAACTGAAAAAAAAAAAAAAAAAAAAAAAAAAAACATGGATTCTCATATGGAATCAGTGAATTATTTGGTATCTGTTCTAATTTAAAATTGCTCATATGATTATTAGATTAAGTAGCTGCTGATTGATTTTCTGGTTTCTTATCTCAGCTCTATAATTAAAATTAAATTTTGAATTCCATTCAGCTTCATTATATTGTGATGGCAGCAGTTGTTGTAGAGACACGTAAAACAGAAAGAGTGTACAGCCATGCTAGCAGCTCAGTAGATATAGTAGTCTACATAACATTTCTTTGAGCTAAATGCTAATGTTAGCTTGTCAATATAGTGTGCTCACACTGACAATTCTAAAATGCTATTGTTTAGCAGGTATAATGTTTACCATGTTCATTATTCAGTTATCTCAGTGTTAGCATGCCAACATTTACTAATTACTAAACACAGAGTGCAACTGACCCTGATGGGAAAGTTTGCTTTGTACCAAAGAAAACAAAATTTTGATCTGATGAAATGTTAAGGGACAGCAAACACTAATTAATGCTGAAATGAACATGAATATCTGAACCAGATTTCACTGCAATCCATCCAAGAGTTGTCAACACATTTCATTCAAAACCACACATTAACCTCATTGTGGCGTTCAAGGAAAATTACCAAAGTCAGTAGGATTCATCTTGTGTGTTTAGACTAAAAACTATCTGCATGGCTCATTAAGAAATTAGGGAGGTTTGTTTAGGAGAAGTGACCCATTAAGAAACTGGTACCCTGTCTGTCTGCAGGCTGTCCAAGGCTGCAGATATGGACCACCACTGGGTGGCCAAGGCCTGGTTAAGTGACGTGGGCTTGCCTCAGTACTCGCAGGCCTTTCACACTCACTTGATAGATGGGCGCATGCTGAACTCCCTCACGCGTCGCGATCTTGAACGTCACCTCAACATCACCAAGAAGTTCCACCAGGTCAGCTTGCTGCTGGGTATCGAACTGCTGCACTTACTCAATTTTGACAAGGAGGTAAGTGTGAATCCTCATCACAAACAGAAGACAGCAGTGAATATACTGAGGTATGCTGAGGCAGCAGGTAAAAAATAGAACCTTAGTTAAGTAAAAACTGTTGGTTTCCAGGCACTGCAGGTTCGCCGAGTACAGTGTGAGCACCAGAACGTGGATCCATTGGTATGGACCTCTCATCGGGTCATCAAATGGATCAGAGATATTGACCTGAAGGTGGGGACAGAGAAGGAGAATGCACCTTAAACTCTAGCAGTCCTAACTTCTATGAAAGCAAGAAAAAAAGTTTTCTTTTTTAAACTCACATCTTGACATAAAAAGTTGAAGCTGACTAATATTCAAGCAAAGGTTGCTCTACTGTTTATTGCAAAAAGCAAATGTTTTGATTAAATATTAATAATGAGGAGATGCAAATGTATTGAGTATAATAAGATAATAAGATAATATGATGTGGCACTGAGAGTAATGGAGGCTCTCGTGTTTACTCAGCACTCCCCATCTCCACAGAGTGATAGAAAGCCTTTGTTATTGTACTTGTAAGCTGCTAGTTGATTACAAAGCCTTTCAGATTACAGCCTCTGTGGTGATGCTGCAATATGAATATCCCTTGTCAGTGCTGTCTGCTGCAAAACATGTTCCCTTTATGAGGCATTACCACATTCAGGGTGTGTAGAGATAAGGCTGCGTGGACTGACATCCTGTTAATATCCTCATGGCGTTTGAATTTATACTGATATCCACAAATCAGTCAACATGTCCTTTATTGCAGAGCAAATTTGGCATCATTTTTGAGAGACTGTTGATATATCTGCCTTTTGCCTTAGCCAGTAATAGCTGCAGGTTTAACATCAGAGAATTTTAAATCTGATGTTATAAATGAAAGAGGTCACTCTCTGCCCTTCTTTCCATCCACCTGTTCAGGAGTTTGCTGAAAGTCTCCTAAACAGCGGAGTCCATGGAGCTGTCATGGTGCTTGACCCCACATTCAACACTGATGCCATGGCAACAGCACTGGGGATCCCCAGCAACAAGCACATGGTTCGCCGGCACCTCATTGAGGAGATGAAAACCCTGATTGGCCCGGCCAGGTGAGAAGAGATGTTTCTTGTATACACACCAAGACAGATTCCACTTCAGTCCTGCTTACTGAAGCTTCTTTTTGTGTGTAAATAGATCAGATTAAATATGACTTGACCTGACCACTGTGATCTCTGACCACAGATGCTGTATTGGTCTGTAAATGTTGTGCGTAGGCGTATTCTAGTGTCTTTAAAATGCCATTTACAACTCTCCACACCATCCAACATCCCAATCCTTCCCGTGCTTCCTGAAGGGCTGATTCCAAACAGGACTATGAGCGTTTAGGCCTGGGAACACCACCAACTATGCTTCGTCAGAACTCCCTGGGCAGACCACCCAGCTCTGCCGGACGACACACTGATGACGAAGGCTCGCTGAGAAGGAGGGCTGTCAAGGTGGGGAAACAAAACAACTGGATTGTAAACCGTCAGGATTTGTTTCTCTCAGCTTAAGCCTGTGTTTTGATACTAGCATCAAAATCAGGCTTGGACACTGTTACCCTGCAAATACTCATTGCTGGAGGAAACATTGCTGAGATCGTGAATGCGGTAGTACTCCAAGCTTGATAAATGGAAAAAGTTGTTTAAATTTAAACAGGAAAAAAGGCCTTGGTTGGGTGTATTTGTGGCAAAAATGAATGTGTGTTTCTTTTCCAGCCTCCAGCAGGGTTCAGCCCCAAAGCCCGCAGTGGGCGGGATTTGAGTTGCCATAGCAGCTATGGCTCTCTGCCTCGGGAAGTTCGAGACCAGACTCCACCCAGATCCGAAGGAAGTCCGATCCGAGGTTACACCAGCATTGAGGTCACCAACGTGTGAGGTCGTCACAGTGCATCACAACAAACATCAGCTTCATCACAGCTAAATCTTCATCATGGACATTTGTTTTTCCATGTACACCTGAAGTGAACATGGGATTTTTCTTTGTTTGTTTTGTTTTGGTTTTTTGTACAGAGGAGCCCTTAGAGGACAGATTGCACTTTTTTAAAGGGACAGGATTCTTTTTTACAAGTTTCCTGGTTTAAGAAAAACTTTATAAGACTCAATGTGGGCAGGTGGTATTTAGATTCTTCCCCAAACCCAGAATCAAGAGATGAAGGACTCAAGATAAATGATTATTTTTCTATGTTTTTGTGTGTAAATGGTTCTTTGTGAACCAGGATGTGACTGGGTAATCTGTTTTTGTTGACTAGTTGCTGTTGGCAGACAGTTTGTTTCACTGAGGGAATAAGATTTTTAAAAAATGTTTGTATAATACAGGGTACTTGAAGAAAGAATGAAAAGTGTTTAATATCAGTGTAAATTGTTCTGTTTTATTCAATTCTGCTGTTTGTGATGCCTTGTCATTGTAGCTGAGGACAATGGACAAAAAAAAGACTTTGAATTTTAAATTGAATTTTAAATTCTAAAGTATATTATGTTTGAAGGCCACTTTTCATCTTGCACATAAACACTGTTGTGTCTAAACAAATGTAGCACCCACCTCTGATGTTTTATACTGTGTGGTAAACATGGAATATTATTTGAACAGTGCTAACAAAAGATGACTGCAGCATTGTATGTCCATGGAAGCCATGGGCTAAAAGGTGTAAGAAAGCAATTATGTGAAAATGAAAGTGTTGCTTTTAATTAATTAAAGATGACATCTTGAAGATGACCGCCATGTTGCCCCCATCTTTGGCAGGAGGTTCAATAGAGAAAAGATATGTTTGAAAAGACGAATAACACAACACAGCAACACCACAATACAACTCAAGCCAGCTTTTTAGCCTTTTTTGTTTTATTATACAATTCAGGCTTACCAGTATCATCAACCATCAAACAAATAAATAAATAAAAAATAAAATAAAAAATAGAAGAAAAAAAACTTTTGTAAGTTTCATGCCCAGCATGCCGCTCACCCTGAGTCTGGTTCTACCTCTTAAAAGGAAGTTTTTTCTTTTTACTCTTGCCTAATGGTTGCTTATGGTGGGAACTGTTTAAAGTATAAAGAGTACAGACTAAGAAAACCTCAAAAGTAGCTTGGTGACTCACCACAGTTATCGCCCCTTTCACTGCTCTCTCTGAATATGTTGCCAGAAGTCTCTGTTTAGATCTCTACGCAATTTGACATGGTGCAACTTCCTGCTCTGTTAGTCACAGTGACTCAATCATTGTGGTTAGCTCAGGATGACACAGCAGCAAATGAGACAGATACCCTCTGGCTATCTCTTGTCTTATTTAAAACCTTTCTGGTAATCTACCCATAGTTAGGAAAAACAAAACAGGCAATTCATTAAGCAATGCCCCTTTGTACCCAGGCATATCAGAGGTATGACAAGGGAAGGCGTGTTAGGTGAAGTTCCATCTGGGAAATGAACTGAACTGCTTATTAGGGAAACATTCAGTGGATAAATGTAATTACATGCTCACGTAGCAGCCATAAAACCAAGATCAATAACTCAATGTCAGTGGATGTGAAAGAGCTTGCAAGTTGGAGTGTAACAACAAGATCAGGACAGTGTTTATTTAGCTTGAGTTATGTATGGTTTTATTTGTAGGAGCAGATACACAGCATAGAATATTGACTGAAGAATCTAATGCCACATATATTTATTGCCTAAGTTAATTTGCTACACCTAAGGCTATCAGACCATGCAAATCAAGTTTATCAGTATAAGATTTTTCCATTGTAGCCGCAGACATGTCACTTAATCTGAGTACAGGTAGTGATAGGAGTTCAATCTAGGCTACCAGATGTAATCAAGGCTTATTCACCATGGTTCTCTGACCATCTTTCCCTCTGTGTGTGTGTGTGTGTGTGTGAGTGTGTGCGAGAGACAAAAGCTTAAGAGGAAGAAAACCTCCCCAGAGCCCAGAGCAACAACGTTGCCTCACCTAAAAGGAACAATACAGCAATGGCCAGCGTCAGAACTGGTTTTGTCATTAATGTTAAATAGTCCAGCCCTCATTGTATCTGGCTAATACAGAGGAAGACGCTGATGTGGAAGATTATTTTTGCTGTCTTGGATAATTCTCTTTACATGTAAACATGAAAAATAACATACACAAGCACAAATGTATAGACGTATTTACTGTGTTGACCACATGCATGATGTAGGATGAAACTGAGCTGGGTTTGCTGACTTTAGACCCTCTCTCTGACTCCCAGCAGGTCTGGGACTAGACTAATAGACTTTGTTGGTGTATGAAAATGTCTGGTATTAGCACTTCATGAGGATATTTTCACTGTCTGGGGTAACTCTCTTGACATGGAAACAAACATGTAGCCCTAAATGACATACATACACAAGCACAAACACACAGACTTACTGTGTTGACTAAATGCACGATGGAGGACCATCTGTGTCACGTGAACGCTAGCAGGGTTGGTCCTCGAATTGGTTCTGTCTAAAGAGCTTGAAAGGAGTGACTTTGAGTAGGTGGTAAATTTACAATGAGGAAATAAATCAAATTTCATGACTGATATAAAAATGACTGGCTTGTCAATGTTTATTGCATGGGGAAGTATTGAGTAAACAGTGTGAGTCAGTTCAGTCTTCTTTGATAGCAGTTATTATTCACTGTGTGAAACAGTTACATATATTTTAATGGATACGGAAATATGTCAAACAGTGTTTTTTTCTAAAAAAAAAAAAAAAAAAAAAAAAATCAGGGAGAGTGAATGTTATTGTTTTCCATACCTGCATTTTTCAAGATCTCCTCAGACAATGACCCCTGTTGGGCCTCAGACCCTCACTTTGAGAATAACTGGTGCATAACAGACTCCTTTTCAGTGTTTTATTTAATCAGTCTGATTGCATTGTTGTGAGAGTCATAGCTTTACAAACACTCTATGCATCATCACATTTTTAAAGAGGAAAACCAATTAAAAATTGGAATAAACAAGTTTGTCCAGCTCGGTTCCTTAATAGTTGAGTCCACAACAAAAATATTCCACTCTGTGATTTTCTTTCAGTTCGTCACATACATCAGTTCATAACCGAACTTCCCCCTCTACATGCAATGCCTCACCAAAGATGACTACATTATGTGTCAGCATGGAAAACACTGGGTATCTTGTCTTGTCTATTTGGGATGCCAAGTGATTTAAAGAAACAGAAAACACCAAACACAAACCAGGTGCATACAGTTACACCAATTCTGCCCAACAGTGGGCCAGGAAAGTGAAGTATACTTATAAATGTCAGCATGCACACCACAGTGTCCTGATTTTCAATGGGCCTTTTTTTCATAGAGGACCAAATTTAAAATAAAAATCAAAATCAATCAAAATAAAAATGATGGTGATGGTGACTAGATTTCATTTAGCTCTTTAGTTTCAAGGTCCTGGTGTTGTGCATGTTGGTTCACTGTCACAATGTCAAGGCTTACAGGGACACTGTGGGGACTGTGCTATTTCCTATTTTAACATGTCAGTGTCTTCTGTATAAAAGGCTTATTGTGGTGTGGACTGACATCATTGTTAGCTGCTGTCAATTTCCGGAGAAAATGAGAAAACTTCTCAATTTAAACACAAGCAAATATTCATATATTATTGGAAACTTTACACTTCAAATATTGAATTCTGCCTGTACACAAATTGCATATTTTTGCATGATCAGCTGACTTGCTGTGCCATGATGAAAGCCTGTAGTTTACACTATTGTAGCGCTGAATTGGGATTATTTAATTGGAAATGAACTGATAGCTAATTCGTGCCAAATTACACATTTGTCATAGGGTGTTTAAGGTCGGTAATAGCTATTATGTCTTTAGAGATAAAGACACTTGGACTATTTCGAGTATGCAGAGGTAAAATATCAAAAAATATTTTCCCACATACTCGCCCACCGTGTGTCGACAAGCACGAGAGTGAAAGGGTTAATGAAACTGAAATGTAGTGCCGAGCCCCCTCCCTCCGACTCTCCCTCTCTCTGTCAGGGCCCATCCGTCTGAGGGAGGAAACAAAGTTCCTAATCTTCAAACGCCATCTGACACCAAATTATGCCACATAAACTCATGTCAGCGTAGGCAGTCTGAAAACAATCTCCACACCTCCCGGCTTTGAAGAGAAGAAGAAGAAGAAATAGTCAGGGAGTTGCTGTTTGCAAACGATGCAAAGGTGAGTGTAACGCCGACTTACTCGTTCGCTGAGATACTGGTTTGATGTAGCTGAAATGTAGCTAAAAGTTACACAATAAAGCCGAAGTTTTTAGAAGATTAACTCCTGAAAAGTTTTGTCGCGCCGCATTACGTAACTATTGTGGTAAGTAACCCGCCCCGCGTTTTAATGAACCGGACTCTGCACTACGCTAAGTGCTGGCGAAACAACGGTCAAATATTCAGAAAAGAAATGGTCGACCTCTACATTGAGACACCCAGGTATCACCGTTTGCAATATATTAAGCGTAACAGTCGACTCAAGCTTTACTGTTAAAGAAACCAACAGTGAAACGTGTCATTTCAGAGCCTTCAGTAAACAGTTGGCTGTAGCAGCAGAACTATACTGGTGAAATTCCACTTTACACAAGATCTCACACACTAATTAGATGTTGTACAGAGCTTTATGGAGGATGGCTTTATAAGTTGTCCTGTCAATGTCTTACTTACTTAACTGTCAAACCTGTCCTGTGGTGAAATATAACCTACACACTGTAAAGGCTCCCATAATATGTAATATGTCACATCTCTGTCGTGTGTGTGTGTGTGTGTGTGTGTGTGTGTGAGAGAGAGAGAGAGAGAGAGAGAGAGCTAGCACAGGCCACTTTGTATGATAATGTGATTTGCCTGTGTCCAGCTGTCATGATTCAGTCTCATGCCATACATTCTTTAGCGAGGGGGTATTTCTAAAGTGGAGCTGGGTTTATTAACTTTAGACCCCATATTTCAATCCCAGAGCAGGTCTGGGCGTGTTTGCAGACTACACTAACAAACTTTGTTGGTGTATGAGAATTTCTGGTATGAACGCTTCATAAGGACTCTTCACTGCCTCGAGTAATTCTCTTGACATGGAAACAAACGTGTAGCCCTTAATGACATACGTACACAAGTACACATACACACTTACTGTGTTGAGTAAATGCATGATGTGTGTCATGTGAGCACTGGCAGGGTTGGTCCTCGAGGATGGTTCTGTCCCTCGAAAAGGAGTGACTTTGAGTAGGTGGTAAATTTACAAAGAGGAAGTAAGAATCTCACCAAATATGACTGATGTGTGATATATGCTTGTATATTGTATGTCTTCATTGAGAAATTCTGGAATCGTCACAGAGATTATACAGTATACAGATAATGTAGTCAATGTATATATAGTTAACTTCTTGGACTTTTGTAATATACAGTTCCCAGCAGTCTCTCTGACCTACCAAAAGATTATTTTTTTTTAAAGTTGTACTGGAGAGTGGCCTTGTGATTGATGGCATGTTCTAAGAATGTATTAAATGTGCAAGTATGCTCATTGCTCATGGTTATCACATTTCCTAGAATCCTTTTACTGTGTGGAACAGTTAAAGTAAATAATAAACTAATATTTCCTTCAATGTTTCGTTCTGGATTTATATGAATCACTTGATGATCAACACAATAGATTCTAAAGATGGAGAGATTTAACAGATATTGTAATATTTCCCGAGGTCCTTGTTATTCAGTGATTATTAGAGTTAGCTGTCCTTATCTACCCTTGTAATATGTTGACATTGGGTAACAAGTGACTTTGAGAGGCGAGTCTGCTGTAAATTTTTTACCATGCGACACACCCATTCACAGAAGCCTCAGTGTTAATTTACCTGACTGAATTTTATGTTCTCTTGCTTTCATCGAAATATGGGCTTGGACTCTCATAAAGAGTAATTCTCTGGGCAGCAGAGACATGTTCGGTAATACCGTCATAACAGAGGGTAACGTTTATTCCTTAACACGAGAGCTTTACTTCCTCAGATACTGCAGCATTGGTGTTATTTCACAGAAAAGTCAGGAATGACTGTGTTGAACATTTGAATCTTTGAATGAATGTTTTTTTCCTATTACATTTAATACAGTATTGCTTCTGACATTACATGCTTTTCTCTCTCCAGATTTTGACCTCACTGCAACTGGTCTGACTTAAGTTTAAGGACTGACAAGATGCGTTCCAGTGTGGATGGACCACCAAGCTCCCTGGGCAGAAGAGGCACTGAGAGCAACAACAATAACCACCACCACAACAACAACAGAGAAAACAGTGGAAACTCTGGTTCCCAGTATGCACTATGTGCTCTAGGGGTCGGGCTTGTTGCCCTCGGCATCGTGATGATTGTGTGGAGTGTGGTGCCTGCAGACGCAGCCGGCAATAGCAGCAGCAGCAGCGGTTCAGATGAAGATTTTGCTAGTAACAGGAAAAATAAGGCGTCTTCTGTGGCCTTTGTCTTGGTGGGTTCTGGAGTGGTCATGTTGCTGCTGTCTTTGTGTGTTGGAATGAGGAACAAACAGCGGGAACAGCAGAGTCTCCATGCCCAGAACCACAGAGCAGCACCAGCTAGGGAGCAAGACGAAAGAGAAACGTGAGTCCAATCAAGACTTTCTTCCAGGAAGCTTGTTTCCCTTAAAACAAGAGAGGCTTTTGTCTGTGCATTTGTCTTATTTATCTCAAATATTTTTTTGAAAGATTACACCTCTTATTTCTATTATAAATGTCACTGTTGGACAAAATTACTTTACATTATTTTCAAAGCAGTATGAAAATCACTGTTTGGATAGATAATCAATGATACTGCAAATCATACCTGACAGTATTCTTTTTGCTGAAAGCACAGATTTATTAGAAAGGTCATATGCTTCCTTGAAGTTCTGATATCTGAGATTTGAGACAAGACAAAGGTTCAAGAAGCTTACAGATTCACATTTTCAATTTAATAACATCTATGTTTGCTTTTATTTAAAATGAATGTCCGCAGAGCTGAGGAACAGGCCCGGCAGTACGCTGTACCTACTTATGAAGAGGTAGTAGGCAGTGGCCAGTACCCTGTTCGACAGAGCAACCATCGTCCAAGCTCCTCCCACCTACCCTCCTACGATGACCTGGTTGAAGTTGATGGTGTACAGTATGAGTATGAGGGGTCAGAGATCACAACTGCCGGATCACAGCCTACTACAGCTTCCAGTGCTCCTACTGCTGCTACTTCCGCATCAAATCGCAGACCTGGGAAAAATAACCGCAAGCTCCTCCCGATCAAGATCCGCAGGATTAAATCAGAGAAGCTGCACATGAAAAATGCTGATAACTCTCAGCCAGCAGCTGGAATCAGTATAGAACCACTTACTCCACCACCGCAGTATGAGGATAAAGTGCCTCCACTTTAAGATCAAGCTGATCATGTATTAACGAGCTACTGAAATTCCTGGAATCTACTATGATCACCTTTTGTGGAACTGGATCTGCTTTGTTAAGCCAAGACTTGAAGACTGGCTGTTCACGCAGAACATTCTCAGTGGCACTTTGTTATGAAACACAGTATCTGTTTAAATGCATCATTAATGCCACATTACTCCAAAGCAAAGAACAGAAAAAAACTTATTTTTTTACATTTTGGATCTCACTGGATCTCTGACAACGATACAGACAAACGGTGACGGACATAGTTGCTGTATCCTCTCTTACTGAGACAGACTCTGTCACAATGTGGCACATTGGATTCAAAGCACCCACCAAATGCAGCTTTCCTTTATGTCAGCTGACCTCTACAGTGCACTGACTGTGTCTGTGAGTTGACAGTGGAAGAAGTCATAAGACATCATCGAGTGATTATAGTGAGGATTTGTGTGCACACTTTTTAAGATATGCAAAGGGCACTCAGTTTCTGAAGTAGCTGCAGTTAAAGCAGTGTTTCCTTGAGAGGCTTTGCATTACTACTGCCAGCAGGTTACCAAATATAGGCTCCACAGTGAGTGAGCATTGTGTGTATTCAGCTGGCTTGACCTGATGTGGTGTACTGCACAGAAACTTTCCCTCATTGTCAACAATATCATGTTGCATGCTCCTCTAGAGCTTTGCAGGAAATGACAGACAATTTTGATAAGTTTTAAGGGGTGTTGGAGTCCAGGCCCTCTTCCATGTTAGTCTCTTATTTCAGTAGCTTTTGGTTCAGTTTCCTTTGTCTGCCTGCCTGAAAAGCTGAAATGTGGTAATGAGGTCTTCTTTAAATGTGCCAAGATTGAGTGTCTACTTGACAGCACCATTTAAAAGTATTCTATTTTTAACTAAGATAAAACAAAGCTTCTTTAGCATTCATTAGCCACAGCTCCCATGATGCCTAGCAATAGGTACTCTACCAAAACTTAATGGGATATGTAGTTGTTGAATGCCAACAAAATATAACTTGTTTTATCATATAGTATCAAGTTACTTGAATGTTGCTGTCCAGTACAGCAGTGTATTTATTTAACAGGAAGGAAAACCTTGTTTACAGAAGCTAACTTAAAAATGAGATATGACTTCAGCTGATGTTATGGTAGTAGGCATTTCTTTACTGAACAGGACAGGTCTCTTAAAGCTTTCTGAACTACATTTTACCAGTACATTGCACAAAGATGCCAAACCAGTTTATCAATATATCATGGCTAATGAGTTAGCAAACAGTTGCCTAACTACAACTAAAAGCTACAGAATAAGATTAGCATGTCATTACAGTTGTGTTTCTGGTTAACTGATAGAAAACGTAAGTGACAGCTCTCAGTTGCTTCTTAGCTAGGTTTAAAGTCCACCTATTACAGACAAGAATAGCTGGGTCTTTTGTTCATTATTTGCTTAAGGCTTCTCAGTAGCAACTTGTGTTGATCAGTTTTCTGTCACTTTGTCCTTTGCAGGTAGCTTGTAGTTGATATGCATGTTTTATTAGACTCAACCGTACAGTATACATATGCAAAAATAAATAACTGAATAAATAAATGGTAGTTAAGGTATGAAAAGGCCATGCAAAATGATAAATTAGCTGGAAATCAGTTTGGGAGAGAATGGTAGGGGTTGTAGTTAAAAAGTAAATCTGCAATGTGCTGCATTTAATGACTGAAATTTATATGCAGTCTCATCAGTGCAGCACCAGTGGTCACTATTAACGTCACCATTTAAAAGAAATTACTTTCTAGGTAGAAAGAATTTTCCAGGAAGCTCAAGGTCTTTTTTTGTGGTGTCATTTAATGAGTGGTAATGCTAACTGACTCCAGCTGCAGTAGAGTTTGTCCTCGAGTTATACACACTAATGTACAGTTAAATTCCTTTGTGTTCAGAGCAATACTGTTGCTCTTCAAAGCATTTCAAAAGACATTGTATGACTGAACCTGAGCTTCTCCAGTGCAATATTGCTTTGACTCCTACAGACAGTGGGTAGAGAGGGAAGTATATGAGAGCACGATGGAAGGAACTCGTGAATAGTTGAGAGCCTTTTGCTGTAGCTATGGTGAACACTGTCGAGCAGTGAAGGCAGTAGTGTAGTCTCTGCTTCTCTCTGGGCTTGTTTTTGTTCTTATTCAAGATGACCAACAGAGAGACTCTTTGACTGTGCAGCTGTGCCATAATAACAGCAGCTATTGCTCACTGGCTTGCTCATCACCATTCCTCCAACCACAGCTTGACTTGCAGCCCTGTTTTCACTTTTGCAGCTTTGCAGAACATTAATGGAAAGAGAAGAGAGACAGCTCAAGATGGGGAAACAGGTTTCATCATTATACACTATTTTATCAATACATTACAAATTTGGTGAAGTTGCCCCATATTTTTTTCCCTCACTTCATCACCCAGTTCCACGTTGTGTTTGAGTAAAATTAATTAATGCAAAAAAGATACTCAGATAATCAAATTAAAGGCAACAAGGCCATTGAGTCACTTCAGATTCTTCATTGGAATAGAGCACACAACAGATATTTCCACATTTGTGACTTCTTGTTGAAGTTGAAAATTGCAGAATAGGTTATTGATTCTTTATTTTTTGTCATGTTCAGTACTGCAGACATAGTCATTGTACCTCACTGGCAAAGGACCAGATAACTACATGTCTGATTTTATTACTATGTTGTTAAAATGTTTTACATTGATGAATTAACGTGTTTTGATTTAGCTGTCACTTTCTGTTTTACTCAGATTGAGTGCCTGAAACACATGATATTTGTTGTCTTTTTCATTTATTGTTGCTCTGTTGCTTTTTTATTACTTAAATCTATATTTCTTTTTATATGTACTGTGAAAATATACTTTTCTATTCTAATTTGTGTTTGGAAAGAAAACAAATTTATCTCATGGATATTTTAAGAGTAATAAAAGGAGGTATTTGATAATTATCAGTGTTAAAGAAGTGTATTTTGCCATGATTACTACAATATTGTGAGCGTCACTGTTGACTCATACTGTATTCTACTGAACATGTTAACATCCATATTTTCCAACTTAGTCACTGTTCAGCAGTTCTTGGTTAATGTGCAGCTATTCAAACTGAAGGTGAGTGAAATGTCTGGATGCTATTTAGTTGTCAAGGCCCTACATTGCCACATTAAAACATGGTCTCAGAACATGGGCAGTTCTTAAACTCTCCACATTCTTAGCACTGATAAACAGTATCTGCCTTTTTTGCCATAAAAACGAGACAACACATCATAGATCACATTTGTTCTTATTGCTGACAAAAGCACTTATATAGTTTCTTCAGTAGTTGGTCATAACCTGCAGAGTGAGCAACAGAAAACACAATTATAATACACTTCCTGTTTTTCTAAACTGAGGCTTTTGTTTGCTTCAAGTTTCATTGTTTATGCTGGCGTGGTAAAATGAAAGTGCTCCTCACTGTGTTGATCCAGTTGATGTAGGAACTGACTTGAGTAAAGACAGTGGGCTTCTGGAAGACATTGCAACCCTGACCAGAGCCAAAGCTGACCACGCCGTGGACGTCCCAGGAGCCATCAGATTTCTGGCAGATCAGGGGGCCACCAGAGTCTCCCTGTTGGTCAGCACACACACACTGTTGGCTAGCAGCTTATTTAGACACTTAAGTATGGCTACAAGCTATCACTGTGTCATGCTAAAATTTCTCTTTACACAGTTTCAAAGTAAAACTCCTTTCCTACAATCTTTCTAGAGCCTGTTAAGCTCCAACATAGAAATTTTACACTTAACATAACCGATTGCTGTAACTGACTATTAAGTTATTGTTGCATCTTAAGATGACCCTTCCCTGTATGAACTCACATTACAGCCAGCAGTGATGCCATCACCGCCAGCACAGACCATCTTATCTGTTGCCAGGACGCTCCACCAGTCAGACTGTGAGCAGACGTCATGGCCAACTACTGGCAGGAGAGCTTGCTGCAGGATGTCAGCTGGAGGACCATCAGCTTTGGGGAAGAAGCACACTTAACTCAGGTAAGAAACAAAATGTTGCTATGGGAGTTGTTCTTCAGGAGGAGCTGCAGGGAGATCATCTGCTTTTACAGATAGTGTCCCAGGTACACAGTTAGAGGATGACATTTAATACTAAAATTAATGGTGTCCTAAATGCAAATGTAAATGGTGTGCTTCTTGACCTATACTTAACTTTTTTTTTTTATATTTCACTGCTTTCAACCCAAACTCTATTAAAATATTGCATTCTATCATCAGTGGTGGAAAGTAACTAAGTACATTTACAAGTACTGTACTTAAGTACAATTTTTAGGTACTTGTACTTATTTCCATTTTATGCTACTCTACATGTCTACTCCACTATATTTCAGAGGGATATATTTTAACTTTTTACTACACTACATTTATTTGACAGTTGTAGTAACTACTTTCATCTCAGACTAAGATTATAGATACATATACATACAGGATAAGCTTATAAAATACAATATGTTGTTAAAGATTAAAGATAAAATAGTAGTTGGATCCTGTCACATTTCATATGTGAGCTGTTAGTAGTTCCACCAAATAGACATTTTCCCTCAGACTCTGTGACCCTTTGAAGTTGGCTGGAGGGTTGTGAGACACAGGACTAAAAGTAAAAGTACTAAAAGTAGTACCACCTCAACCAGCTACAACAGTAAAATGCTATATACACACTGATGCATCAGTACAGTACTACATGCATCAATTTTTCATTCATACATAGATAGGAGTAAATACACTCTGCTGATAGTACGTATGTATTTCTACTCAAGTAAAATTTTGAATACAGGACTTTCATTGTAATGGATCAAGATATTTCTTCCAACACTGCTTATCATTTCTAATTGTATATAGCTCTAAAACTGACCATAACTTTACAGAAAGCTTTGGTACTAACAAATTCTCCCCTCTGTTGCAATCTGTAATTGAGCTTAAGTCTTGCCCTACAGTGCAAAAGTGTTTACACCGACAAAATTCCAGCAAGACAGGAAACTCACAGGACAGTCAAACATGTCTATAAGTTTGACTGATAAGAGGACTGCAAGCTGAGCAAAATTAGGTCATTTAAACCCTAATTTTAAACATGGTTTATGACACCTTTTTGTTGACAGAAAAGGTTGACCTACACTGACTGGTGTGCAGAGAAACTGACTAGACGGCACTGAGTGCAAAGAATATTTGAATAATTTTCAGAATATCTGTGATGAGGCAGTGACTTTTTTCTGCTGAGGTGGACTGACTCACTGGAGAGTCGACCCCAGCCAGTGACATAGCAGGGAGAACCATGGGGCAGGACGAAGTCCCGGTCTGGGAGGCAGGCTGGCATGATTGTGTCAGAGAAGGTGACAGGGGACGACAGCTGGATCAGGGCAATGTCATTACTGCAAGAGTTGAAACAATCCACCCACATTCAGGAAGTGAAGATAAACAAAACATGACACGTTCTACAGTTTCCCTATTTCAAAAAAAAAAAAAAAAAATCCAGTTAACTGATCATTGATAGTCTGCTTACACATGGTGGCCTGCTGATTACACTCTTCACTTGGACTCATAAGGTGATATTGAGCTGTGTGGACTGCTGTTGCTGTTACCGGCTGAGCAGGATGTTGTAGTCCTCGTGAGTGATGATTTTCGCTGCCCTCTGAGCTATGGAGCCCTCCTCGCTCGCCTTCAGGCTGTGTTTACCCAGCTCCACTCTGTAGTTGTAGCGGTCACTGTGGGATGGCAGATCATATGTTGCTCCCTTGGGGATTTAGACAGTAGTATTGACTTTTCTGCCTGTGTAAAACTGTGATTAAGCTAATGGTGGATCACAGATGCTTGGTAGTCCTGTAGGGGTAATGAATGGTTGTTTGGGTGACCAAACGATTTTTAAATGGCTTTTTTTTCCAACCACAAATTCTCTCTACATGCCACTTTTCATCTCTTCATTCCCCAGAAAAAGCAAAACTATCATTTCCTTTTTGGCAAGGAGTATGTCTTGGGACAGACCTTTGATTTGGCATAGTGTAGTAGATATGAATGTTTTCATGTACTGGGCATATTGTATTACTACTATGGTCAGATTATCATCCAAGTTACAATAATGAACAAATGCCAAATGCTCATTAACATAAAAAAAAAAAAGAAGCCCAAGGTAATGGCTAAAGGCGTAAAAGAACATCTCTGTTAATGAGTCTGACGTGCAGATCATGGTGCATGGTTGCACAGGGCACAGTGACCGTAACCTGGACAGCTTGCCATCATCAAAGTGAAAATGAATTTCAAAGTCACTATAAGTATGTTGCAGGGCAGTGTCAGGGTGGCTGTCCACCTATAAAGTAAATTCACTGCACAATGACTTCAAACAAAGAAAAATCCACCTTTTGGAGTGGCCCAATCAGAACCTAGACCTTTACCCAACAGAGAAGCTGTTCACACCAGACATCCTGAGAATATGGCTGAGCTGAAACAGTAAGGAACAGTAAGGAATACACATGCAGAATTCTTCCTGAACGTTGTGCAGGTCTGGTCTGCAACTACCAGAGGTGCTTGTTTGAGGTTACTGCTGCCAAAGGTGTTCAACAAACTTGTTCAACCAGACATGGTTTAATGCCCGCCTTCTATAAATACACTGAAAGATAAGATGTAGAACAATTATTATAAAATATTTATGATCATAAACAACTATGCTCAAAAATCAGAAACCAGAGGACAAAATCTGCAGCAGTGGATTGTCAGTTATAGAGAAGCTGCAGCACTTCTGCTTAACACCCCAGGTTTTTGAGCTTTAAAAAAATGCTGTATTATGATTTTGATTTAAATTGACAGCCTTCTACTAGTGTTACATTAAACTTACTTGATACAGTGGGCAGCAGTGAGGACCCAGTCAGAGGAGATGAGGGTGCCTCCACAGACGTGCCTCCAGCGCCCACTGCTGTCCGACTGGAGTGAGATCTGAGCAGAGAACAAAGGAGGACAGTGAGTGTTACTACACATTAAAATTTCACTCCAACACCCTACAAATCAATTTCATCCCTCTATGTCTGCTCTGAAATTCTACACTTCTAAAATCTAGAGGATTCAGAAAGTAAATGTGTAGAAATAGGTGTCACTTGTTGTGGTGAAATGAAAATGTAGAGTTCATGATGTTCTGCAGTTATAAGAGTGAACATATCTTTACACGTTTAGGCCAAACCTTACCTGCCAGGGCCAGCTGTGAGGCCTGACATCTTCTCCTGCCACCACCCTGCTCAGCACAGGAGGGAAAGTGGGAAGACCACATCCATAGGCTGGGACAAGGTAAGTAATCTATATTGTGATTTTAGCACCAAACTACACATGGAAATCAGTAGGTAATGGTGTAAGTTTTAATTATTTGTAAGCATGAACATCCAATGAACATCCAAGTTCAGTGAAACTTTAAAAAATCTATTTTTTCAAATAAAATGTAATTATTAGCGCTCTTCTAATAAGTCTAATAAGGGACTATTGATCTGGATTACACCACAGCAAATGATGTCAAAGTAATACATGTGAGAGGATTTAAGCTTTCTTACCATTAGCTACCATGAAAGCAAGAATCACCAGGCTCCTCATGGCTGTAGAGTATGTACTTAAAGCCTAAATCTTGTGTTTAAAAACAGGCCTGTATTTATACTGTAGGCTAGGAACTTCTCTCCAGTAAAAAGACTGGTCTGGGAAACCTGGCCGACTCATGCAGAAAGTCAAACAACTGAGCATACAGCATGTGGTTGGTGATAGGATTTTCCCATTGCTGTCCCCCTGGGGGAACACTGAAACTTTTTCTGCTATAATAGTATCATTTATCTAACTTCATACTTTATATAGTTGTCAGAATAAAACTAGCTCAATATTCACTCTCCTCAGGTTTGCATATTTTTTGGGAAACTGCTGACCCTGTACAAAAGATGTTACAAAACAAAATGACACAAAACCTTGATATTTCATTTTATTTATAGTTCAAAATGTTATTTATTTTTATATGTCCATATAGTTTCTTTCATCCCCAAAGACTATCCTCTCAATAGGCCACCATTTTCTGTGGAGGAGATGATAGAGACATGTTAGATTTGGTGCAGCACATAGATTTCAGTGGAAGAATTAACTTATTTTCTTTAGAATGATCCAGATTCTTTGTTAAGCTCATCTTTGAAATCTGAATGAAATAGCACAGATGAAAAAAGACTTGTAGGTTTGGGGGTTCAACCCCTGCAGTCCGTCAATGAGAGAGGTTCAGGAACTTACAGAGCTGATCCAGTCGCTGTAGGCGCTGACACGGGTGAAGACAGTGGGCTTCTTGGCCAAGTTGCACTTGATGCCAGAGCCAAAGCTGACGATACCGTGAACCTCCCAGGCACCATCAGCGTTCTGGCAGTTCAGAGGACCGCCAGAGTCTCCCTGAATCAGGTGAGAGCAAACATATGATCAAAAATTCCACATTTAACAGTAACTTCTTGTCCTGGAAAGACACTCAGTGAGTCTAGTGTTTACATCTAACATTACTCATGATACCTTACAGACCTTCCTTTTTTTTAGACCCTTTAACTGACACTCTTCCACTGAAATACTGTAGGTTATTCACAAAACAGAATAAAAATCTGATTTTCAAATCAAATTTCAATCCAGCTTTTTTGGAGAATAACATCACAAGAAGTCAGTTAAAGGACTAAGATATAAAGGAACAGAAGTCTGACTGTTTGTAAGTGGAACAATTATTATCATTATTGCAAAGTTCTTAAGCTTACATATTCAGTTGCTTTGCTTGTGTTATCCGTTAACAGTCCAAAACCCAAAGATATTTTGTTCAGTATCACAGAAGACTAAGAAAACCAGCCAATATTCACACTATAGAAGCTGAAACCAGTAAATATTATGCAATTATGCTTGAAAAATGACTGAAACAATTAATAGATTATAAATAGTTGCTGATAAATTTTCTGATGATTGATTAATTCATTAAATAACTAATTTTTGCAGCTGCAAATGTGCATAGAAATGATTAAAAAATAAATATATAAATTTATGATGTGTTATTTTATATAAATAATGTAATTGTGTCATTCATTATTTTAGACTCACATTGCAACCAGACATAACTCCATCTCCGCCTGCACAGACCATGGTTTCCTTCACCTGGAAACCCCACCAGTCAGGCTTGGAGCAGGTGGCGTGGTCCACCACAGGCAAGAGAGCCTGCTGCAGGATGTCGGCAATGGGACCTCCAGCTGAGTGGAGGAGAGATACATACATGCTCAAGCATGGTCAGCTCAGGTAAAAGACAACTGCAGCACAGTAAAACAGTGCTTTTAGATGAAGCAAAACAAACACTGTCCATCCATTCTCTTAAACTTAGACAGCTGCATCTGCAAATGTGCTTAGTGTAATTCTGTGTGTTGTGGCTTTGATATAATTATAATAATAATTATCAATAACATTTTTGTCAGATATTGTAAGTATTGTCTTTAATAACTTTGATTATGTGTGATCAGCTGGTCATTATAGGAAAATAGTCTCTTTGAGGCCATCTGACATCAAATAACATGACCTAATCTGTAATGTTTTTACATTTACCTTTTATAATGCACTGCATATACCTATATACATATATCTGTATATCTGTCAATTCTGTATATTACCCTAAATACTAAGAAAGTTTATAATACCTCATTATTAAAACTATAGTAAATAATGTGTTCTCCACTGCAACTGTCACAATTATATACAGTTTTTGTTTTGTTTTTTTTGAGACAAAATACAAACTGGATTAAAACACGCTAATCATATTCAATTAAATTAAACTGAATATGTCTCAAACAGAGGAAAGAGACTGAGCACTCACTATAGAGGCGACCCCATCCAGTGACGTAGCAGGGCTCATTATGGGGAAGGATGAAGCCAGCAGTGGGGAGACAAGCAGCCATGATGGCATCAGAGAAGGTAACAGGGGACTCCAGCTTGATCAGGGCAATGTCATTACTGGAGAAGAAACACACTCATTTAGATCCACCATAGACTCGACTTTCTACTGTTATTACCTGTAGCATTTACTGAAATCATCTTTTTGGTTTTCAGCAAAGTCTTTCAATTCATAGCCGTATCCTTAATGTTTTACCGGATGAAGAGAGGGTTCCACTTCTCATGCACGATGATGTTAGCAGTGCCCATGAACACAGCAGCCTCCTCTGTCTCCACCAAGTTGTGCTTTCCCATGGCCACTCTGTACTCCTTGCCATTGCTGTAAGTTCACAGGGGGAAGAATATGAAGCAGTAAAGCACTAAAGTACCTTTTCAAACAAAACACAATCACTAGCTAATCACAAACCATGTCATCAAGATTCTATGTGGAAATATGGTCCTCCTAACAGGTCTTTTCAGTTAATATAATGTACCCATGAGCTAAAAATCTGTTGAATAATATTACTGAATAATTAGCTGCTATTCCACCTTTGGTCACTTGGTTCTGAGAATTTCTTGAAACAATTCAAAATGTATTAGAAACAAATGAAATTGCCACAAATACTCATGGATAACACACATAGTATTTGTGTCGGTGTTAACATAGAGTTATAATAACCTATGAGCAATTGTTTTGTGCTCCACTATTTCATACCTGATACAGTGAGCAGCAGTCAGGACCCACTGGTTAGAGATTAGGGTACCTCCACAGGTGTGTCTCCACTCTCCCTGTCTGTTATACTGCAGGGAAATCTAAAACACATATATGAAGAAAATCAGTTGTCTTAAAGCTTTCTTTTTTTCTTTTCTGTGTCATTTGTTTGGTGTTCTTGTTATGGGTAATGTTTTTTTTTCATGTAGTTTGAAGTGTACATGTCCTGATGGGAGTTCACCACTTCCTAACCCTTTTATTCCATTAAAATTGATTTATTTCCCCTTTTTATGTCTTTTATGTCTCTTAACAATAGTTCTAATGCATCTTTTCACATAAGTTTTCCTTGCCCTTTCTCTTTCAGAATTCATATATTTATTTTCTGTGGCTCCACATCGCTTGATATTGTGAGAGTTTTGGTCTCTGTTCTACATGTAGCTTTCTGCAGTGTCTGTCTCAGTTTACCTGCCAGGGCCAGCTGTGAGGCCTGACATCCTCTCCTCCAACCACCCTGCTCACCACAGGTGGGAAAGTGGGCAGGCCACACCCATAGGCTGAGGGGACAGACAGGCATAATTTTTTTTAATTGCTGCACATAACATAATTATTAATCTGGATTTAGTCTGTAGAGAAACCAAGTGAACACAGCTAGAGACAGGTGGCTGTAACACTGTGTGTCATGTTTTTAGCAACGGAAAGATTCTTACCACCAGCAACGAAGAGAGCGAGCACCACAAACTTCATCATGTCTGTATCTCCACGGTTTGCAGTAAAACATCTGACACATATATATCTTTCAGGTTACGTAACCTTCAAAAAACTGTATTGGATTCTTGGAGATTTGCTGTTTCACAAATCTTAACGCCAGGGTGGAGCTTAGTGGACATCAAAACGGCCAGAAATGGACAGGAATACTAGGCCAAGGCCAACGTGTCCTGGAGTTCTGTATGTTTTTGAACTTGTTTGTTGAACCAGTCAGTGGAATGAAGGGTTTTTATCTTTTACGTTCAAGAGCTGGAGTTGATACAAAGATCCTTATTTCATATCAAATGTAGCATTCCCTTCTCTGACTCCCTTATGAAAGAGAAATATTGCCTCCTTCAGCAGCTGAAGTTCCCATTACTTATGAAAGCATTTAATGTTTCATGTGACTGTACTGCATTAGTTAAACAGAAGTAAGCAGCACATCACATACTGAAATTCCCTTTTCAATAAAAGTACATTAAATACAAAATCATGATAATAATTCCACAGCAAAATTCCACAAAGAAAAAAAAGGTGGATTGGTGAAAATAGTTAAGTGCCCATTGAGAAACTACAACTGCAGTACCTACTGGTCATGCTCCAAAAAAGCAATGAATGATTATAAACTGCTAGAGTAAAATACAACTTTATTACACATCAGATAATTACATGATTTGTCTGTATCAGTGTCCATTGTTGCATGTTTTATCATTTGCCACTCAAGTGTTTTATGTGTGGAAACTGCTTATTCATCACAAACATTTCTAGCAATTTCAAAAGTGTGCAATTTATCGTATATATTTTGCTATTATTTGAGGCTGTTCATATCCATATGCATACACATAGAGTAAGGTGCATAATTTTCTGTTACCCATACCAGAAATAGACTTGGTGCTAAAAACAAAACAGTGAAAAGTAACTAAAATCCTAAGTGAACATTGTTTATTTTCATGTATAAAAATAGGGTGGCACTTTAATTTTCTTTGACTGAATAAGACTTATGGACAAACCATGTTCAACTAAACATATAACCACAGATTATAAACATCATCTTTTACTTTAAAGTTATCCAAGGCCAGCTTGGGTCACTTTGAGACATCTGTGAGGTTCACACAGAGGTTGAGGGGGGGAGATAAGGTGTATTTGGGTATATCTGTGGTTACTTATCTCCAAGGTTGATTTATTTTTCCCACCTACTTTTCCAGGCTGTGCTTTTGCAAATGTTAAGCAACACACTCGAGTTCTGTTAAAGCACTATATAAGAAGGGGCAGGGCCCCCTAAACTTCTGCTGAAGACAGTCACAATGAAGTTCGTGATCTTGGCTTTGTTTGTTGCTGGTGGTAAGCTCTGATACTCCTCTGACCAGACAATTGCATGTTTTGCTACATACAGCTGTCTGCACTCCTTTTACATTAAGTGATCTACATTAGTTACCATCATGAATGACCATATTGTACTGTTCTGTACTGTCTCTCAGCCTACGGGTGCGGCCTGCCCACCTTCCCCCCCACCATCACCAGGGTGGTTGGTGGAGATGATGTCCGTGAGAACAGCTGGCCCTGGCAGGTATACTCCTTTAAATCTCTCAGTTCTGTCTTCTATCCATTTCCTATTGTCATACAACATGTGCCGTTCTTGTCTGTTTTCCTCAGGTGTCTCTGCAGTACAAGAGTGGCAGCAACTTCTACCACACCTGCGGTGGCACTCTGATCTCCAACCAGTGGGTCCTCACTGCTGCTCACTGCATCGGGTATGGCTTAAAAAGTTTAGGAAACGTGAAGAAGGCATGCAAGGCGCAGAAGACAAAGAGAGTCAGGCCTGTAGTAGACAGGGTACTTATCATACTCTGTGACAGAGTACAGAAGGAAGAGTAAAGTTTGGATTTGCTATTTAAAAATGTACTTGATCACTTAAGCAGCCCTATAAGTAAAATACACTGTATATATACAGTATATCATTTGTTAGTATTGTTACTTTTATTCAATTAAATAATTGAAGGGGTTAGGGTTAGGGGGAGTTAAATGGCAACAGTAGGACTGTACTAATACAATGCTGCCATTAGTAGTCAAGGTAAGGAATGACAATTAAATACATTAGTTCCCTTAAGTTCAATTACTGCCTCAAAAACAAGAGTAAACCCAACTTGAAATGGCAGTTGCTATGAATATAATTGAAGTTATCTTAACTTGAAATTGTGAATTGTGAAATTGACAAGATAAAGCATTTCTTGACTGGATAATGTAACAGAGTTAGTTGTTTTAACTCAAGAAAATCAATTTTAAACAACAAATGATGATTAATTACACAACTTGTATAACTTAACATTTTGCGTTGAAACAAAGCTTATCTTTAAATTGTGTTTTATGACTTATATTTAAGGCAGCAATTGAAATGAATTTTTAAGTTGAACCACATCAATTATTACAGTGTGGTAGTAGGGGTAATTGTATTGGTACTTGTTGTAACTAACTTGGCTGTTTTAAGTGAATAGATCCCTGCCTTAAGCAACTTCTGATTTGTTTGTTTATTTATTTTTCTTTTTATTTATTTTGTGGCCAAGCAGCAGTCGCACCTACAGAGTCTATCTGGGAAAACACAACCTGAAGAACAATAATGAGGCTGGTTCCATTGCCATCAGCCCCAGCAAGATTGTCGTCCATCCACAGTGGGACTCTTACAGAATCCGGTGGGTTCAGTTATAATAATGATATATGGTGGGCCACATATTATGCTGCTGTGATCATTTTGTTTTAAGTATTTGCTATTAGTGCTTGTTAGTATTCTGTTTTTTAGTTGTTCTGCTTGTATTCACATTCCAGCAATGACATTGCCCTGATCAAGCTGTCGACTCCTGTCACATTCTCTGACACCATCATGGCTGCCTGCCTTCCCAACTCTGGTGACATCCAGCCTCATGGAGCTCCCTGCTATGTCACTGGCTGGGGACGTCTCTGGAGTAAGTTATAGCAACAAAACGTCCTCGCAAAAACAAACAGACAAAAGACAACTGTCAACCAAGGCTTGGAACATTAATGTGTTGATACATCAGTTATGTTTTATAAGTATTCCAGTTGAATCCGTATGATCACAGGACTCAATAAGTTAATCATCCACTGAAATGTCATCGGCCATGAACAAGACAGGACTGAAGTGGCTGAGTCCAGTTTCAAGATCATTTTTAATCATGCCTTGGTTTTGTCTCTCCTCAGTCTTACGACTTAAAACCTTCCACTGATTTCCCAATAAACCAAAAATAACAAAGTTACATCTTAAGGGATTACACCTCAACCTTATGCATAAAATAAGTAGAAATGATTTGCATGTTTTAAAGAGATAGAATATGATACAGGCTCCGACATACAGACAAGAATTATAATCTCTGTTGATCCTTACAAAGCTTTTTAATCTTCAAGAAATGTAGTTTTTTACCTGCTTTTGAACTGGTTTTGAGTGCAGTCCTGAGTGTGAATGTGCTTTTCTCCTCTAAAGCTGGAGGTCCTATTGCCGACATCCTGCAGCAGGCCCTCCTTCCCGTGGTTGGCCACTCCACCTGCACCAGGTCTGACTGGTGGGGCAGCCTGGTCACCACCAGCATGGTCTGTGCTGGAGGAGACGGACAGCTGGCTAGCTGCAACGTGAGTCTGATTTATTTTATTTTACAAACTTATGTAAATCTAGTTTTTGTAAAACACACACCCAGACATATCTCTGTATCTCTGATCTATGAATTTTCAAATCACACTTACCATCATTTGTCTTTTTGGCCTAACATCACAATTGCCCTTGTTACTCTTTAGGGAGACTCTGGCGGTCCTCTGAACTGCCAGAGCCCCGATGGCTCCTGGGAGGTCCACGGTGTGGTGAGCTTTGGCTCAAGCATGGGATGCAACTACCCCAAGAAGCCCTCTGTCTTCACCAGGGTCAGTGCCTACATCTCCTGGATAAACAACGTAAGTGGAAAAGCACTGCATACTTAAAAAAATCTCAGAAACTGTTTTATATAAAAGTTGGAAAACATTTCCATTTAAAATTTTTGGCAAAATTCAGCAAGTTTACCTAAAATATTCCATGAAGTTACACAAATTTTGAAATACCACAGTTATAATCATCTCAGTTTTTAACTTAAACTTCAAGTACTTGGTAGCTCAGAAGAAAAGTGAATGGAAATGTTGTGATAAAGTACAGATTCCATAGCACCCTATTTCAAAATATTGATTTTATGCTTTCTTTTTTCCAGGTGATGGCCAGCAACTAAGATGTGGACTGGTTTGTGTCACTGTTGGTTGTTGCACTTGACAGTCAAATAAAGAATGTAGTGGTTTAACAGTGTCCTCTATATTGGTAATTGGGTCAGACAACTGTCACAAAAGGCCCATCTTCTCCTTCTTCCTAAGTCATAGATCATCTCCATCATGTGTTCCTCCAGTGCATTATACAAAAGGTCTCTCTTTGGCAAATGATAAGGTTCCCTGACCGCTGTAAAAATGTTCTTGGATTCCATGAAGAAAAGAAATCTGGATGTAACTGCAAAGAACATGATGACTACCAATTACACCTGAACAGTGATGACCTCCTTTTAAACTACCTGAAACAACTTGAAGTAAACAAATCCAAACAACAATGTACATTGTTTCATATGAGTGAAATAATGAGGATTGAAAGTAAACAAAACTTATTTTGGCATCATTTTACAGTTATAGGTCACATTAGGTCTGTAGAGGAACATTTAATAAAAACATAAATCTCTACAACACCCCTACAGGTTTGTAACATAACAACAACAACAACAACAAAAAAGCATGTGAAAAGACAATGCACACAAACATACTGCTCTGTTGCAGAGGTTCTTTTCCTTGTCTTCCGATTAATATTTCACATCCTCCATTTCTTCTTTTATAATCACTGGAATACAGGTCTTCATATTGGTGAGACCTGAACACGCTGTTAACAAAGTCATCCAGGAGCTCGACCTCACCTTTATAGCCTTCATTTTTAATTGAGTCAAACCTGAAGTTTGATCTCCCTAGCTGCTCCTTCAGTTGTTTGTTTTCTTCCTGTGTTGCCTCCAGTTCATGTTTCAGGGCTTTGTATTGATCTAACAGCTGGTACTGCAGGATGAGTGCATCCATCTGTTTTCGTGGCACCAGATCACATTCACCTTTAAAACCTAAAAGACAAAACAAGCCATAAGCTTTGTTTTAACATGACATAAATGTTATACAAATATGATATCTGCTTTTGCTTCCATACCTGTAGATAACTCAGACAATGTGGTCTGATTGGCTTCAGGAGGAACCGTGGCTGCAGAGCATTTTCTCTTCCGGCCTGTTCCTGGTTTACCCTTCCTGTGATACGCAGCAGTGCATGATTTAACAGATGAAGAGAAAGATAACACTGCACAAATTCAAAGTAAACTACACGATACGAACACAGGAAACGTTGTTGTGGCTGAGAGGAATAAGACCACTGATTAAATGTCAGCTGACAGAGCACTAACCCTGCAGTTCCCCGTGCAGTCCTCTGAACGTTATGGTCAAAAATAGAGGGTACAAAATCTGGGCTGTCACAGTTCATTGATGGCTGCCCTGATATGAAAATACATGACAATAAAGGCGTTACGTGACATCACCCCATCCTCCTTGTTTCGTACAGAACAAATACTTTAAATTAGCGACCTTACCTGATATGAAGTGTGGGCTACACACACGAGCATTTTTGATGATCGCTTCAGTCCAATCATTTCGTCATTTAACCACAGCTGTCTTCTGTGTTTTTGACGAACAGTGGCAGCTGGTATGCGTTGAAACTTGGCCCATGTATCTAGGGTTTTGCTGTACTAATACCCCGTTGTAAGTTGCCATATAATTCTCCTAGGTGTGAACGTGAGGGTGAATGGTTGAACCCCCCCAACGACCCTCAAAGGATAATGTTACATAATATAACTTAACCTAAATTAAGGACACTTAAATCATAGATTTCCCAGATATCCCAACTGGATGTCAGGGATCACGAAAATGACATAGTCCCAAAATACTGGATGAGCTGGTTTGCATGAGTTTTGCCGCAGGTCCATATTTTTGTTGCTGGTGTAAGTAGTGCACCACTACATGAGGAGTTACCACATGTGACCACCAGATGTCCCTAGTAGGCGAGGACTTCACATCAAAGAGTTTTGACGAAAAAAACGAGAGAGATATCCCCTCGTTCACTTTCGTCGTCGGCCAACTAAGATCTCGCTGAGTTATGAGTGACATGTCCAGTTTCAGGTCTCGAAACCCAAACAAGTGACATTTCTCTGACCTACATAACAAAATCCCGTGTGTTTTCGAGTTGCTGGTTTTATACAGTCAGCTAATGATAAACACCTTTGATTAGGATCGACTGTTGTGGGGACGTACGAATCAGAGACCAAATATTAACAATGCAGAACTAAAGAGACAGGTTCACTGCCAGAGACAAAGCCAAAGAACATCTCATGTCATCATGGCATCATGTTCACATAAGTAAAGATGAATTGCCTCCGGATGAACTCACCTGTTCATCTTATTTGCAAACTTATCTTTTTATCTTGTCTTTTTGTATCAAGTCCAGCATAAAGTGTGTGATGATTGAAAACAAAACAAACAAACAACCCCCACCCCTAAAAACAGTGTTCAGATACATGAGATACATGGGCTCTATAAAAAAAATGTCTTATATACATACATTTAAAAAATTTAAAAGTCTTTAAAAGTGTTTTTTTAATTTTACATTTTATATATTTGTTAACTGTTAAAGAGAAAAGTTACATTTTCTGTAAACCGTTGTTATAAATGTTTTCTCACCCCCTTTTTTTATTTTTCCCTTTTCTTTTTCTTTCTTTCTTTCTTTGTTTTTATTTATTTATTTATTTATTTTTGCAAAGCCAAAATATAATTCTGTTTTAGTCGTGGCATAATTTGCTCTCTCTGTCACCATGAAACTACAGAACAAGCTTTACTTTGGAAATCTCAAGAACACTATGGCAAATACAAAAATTTTAGCTGCAAACAGGTGAAATGTCCGCTGCTATTTGTTTCCTCTGTACTTTATATAAGGGAAAAAGTGTCTGTGGAGCTAGACGACTTGCAATTTCGATTGTGTCCACTAGGGCAAAATTGGTGCACAGCATGTCGTTGTTCCACGGATAGAGCTTGTTTGTTAGCGAGGAAGAAATCATTCGCCATCTTGGATTATTGTGTTTTGTTGGTTTGTGCACACCTGTCCTCGAGTCCGCATCTCCTGAGCCATCGTTGAGGAGTTTACCTGCCCTCCCGTAGGTTCGATAATTCAGTGTTTCATCCCTTAAGAAGCTTTATTATCACCAAATGTTTGTGATAAATGTTTATTTTGAACAGCCACTCACGTTACGTTTAAATTTTAAAACTTTGAATGCTAACAACAACCTCTGGAAAACTGGAAATTGCCACGTGCTTACATTCACTCGAAAGTATAGAGAGCGCTACAGCTTAGAATATGGCCACAACACCCCAGTTATATGTCTCAGCAATTCAGAAATACTCGAGTCAAAATAAAACCCTCTGAAAAACGAATGGTTGGGGTAGGGCACAGAAGCTAGCTTAGGAAGGTTGTGACTTTAGCTGTGTGTTTAGCATTAGCTATAATGTTTTACCTGAGATCTAACACTCTAAAATGCTATCGTGGGTCGTATACTGATGAGGAGGGCAGCAGTAAACAAGCCAAATTTTGCCCATGTATTCAGCAAGACGTGCTTGTAGTTGAAATTATCTGCAGTTGCAGCCGCTTAATCAAGCAGTCGATGCGCAGAAAATTAGTCTACTATTATCTATTAATCTATTTAGATTTATAATTTCTGTCATTTTTTTTTAGCAGAAATGCCAAACATTTGCTGCTTCCAACTTTTCAAATGTTGTGATTTGATGCGTTAAGTTAAATGTCTTAGGCCCTACAACTTTTCTACCAAATTTCATCCAGTGTAACAGACCTAACATTTAGACATTTATAGATATAGTTTAAAATTAGGGGTTCAGTTTGATAAGGGCATGATTGTGTATGTTAGCTAACATTAAAAATGTATTTCCTTCTTTTCTCTCCTTTACAAAAGGTCCGTTAAATATGACTTTGCACCATTTTACCTCTGGATTGCACAGCCAGTGTGCTCCTGCTGCACAGCATTCAGCCAAGATCCCAAAGTCCCAAAACATCATTTATTTCGTAAGTAGAGCAAACATTACAATTCATAGCCTCTGAAATGTCTGTACTGTTTCTATACCTAAAATGTGATGAGGGTTAGCCGCAGGCTGTTTGCATTTAAATGATGTAATGAGGTCAGAGAAGGTGCTTTTGAAGATGTAATCCTTGATTTAAGGTTTTTCTAGAAGAACAAACAGTCTCCTCACTAAAGTGACCCTTGCAGTGAGCTTGTAGCAAATAGGAGAATTAATAGGCCTATTGTCTGCTTTTCCCCACCCTAAAAAAGAGTGGCAGCAAACACTGTTACGAAGTTCAGGAGGATATGGCTTTTTAAAATGCAGGGCAAGGATGGGTTCTTCAAACCTAAACATTATTTTAATTAGGATTATTTCCTGTACCCATTATGGACTACCCTCCCCTGGGAACAGACATGCATAAAAATGAACAGAAACCATTATTAGACCCACTTTCCAACACTATTTTTATATGTTACAGGTTCTTTAGTCACAACCCCAATTACTGTCCTGTCTTGTACCGGGAAAGATCTCATTTATAACCACGATGTTCCACAGTAATTATTAACAAGAACCACTGTGCCCCTGTTTTGCTCCCAGGGCTTATTTGCATGTTAATTATCATTAGAAACACAGGAAAACAAGTCATCGCAGTCAAATGATCAACCTTATCTTTCTTTTCTCCTCCACCAGCATCACTCTGATGTTTTCAGATGTCTTCTATTGTATTATTACTTGAGATGACAAGCATTCACCTTGGTTTTTTTAATGCAATGTCATGAAGTTGGTTCATAGAAAGCATTTTATCATAAAATTGTGAATGAAGGTCATCGGTTGTTTTTATACATTGCTAGGTTGCACCAAGTGGAATTTCATGAAGGAACTCTTCTCACTTCTGGGCAGATGCTGATGGAGTTTTACAAGACAGGTAAAATTGTGAATGGTTTGTTGCTGACATTAAGTACAGGATAAATAGTATTTAATTAAATCTACATAGGATGTTTTTGAGTAAGTAGTTATATGTCTCCATAAATAATGGACATCAGTAGTGACAACTTGGCACTTCTTTTACTGGAAAATTGCAGAGGTTCAGGTGTAGCCTTCCCAGTGTGTCTGAAAATGGTTTGCTTTTGCCACAAGATGGCGACAGATTACTGTTCTGTAGCTTTTTTCACACAGAGAGAAGGATGCTGTACCATGGTATTATCAATATAAGATTAAATTGAACTGTTTTATATAGGCTAAGTAGAAGTTGACAGCAGATCACAACACAGTTATAATGAAAACTTTTTAAAACATTGAATATCACACATAATACATAATTAACACATACTGTATCCAATACAAACTCTTGTAATAACACGAAAACATATGTTACAGTTGACCATTTGCTACATTGGAGGGTGCTGCTGGATAAAATCTTCATTTTAAAATGCCCATAATTGCTTTTTAATGATTAAAATGCTGCTCCTTCTTTTAAGCCAATTTTAGTTAGTTGTGACAGCTAGGGTCGACAAAACTACACACACAGCTAATTTTTCATGGCATTAGTTTCTGGTTTACCTCATTCAGATGCAGTACAGAATGTGTGATGCTGTCAGTGTGTATATGAAAAAGAATTTGTCGGAAGATAGAAAAAATTCAGTTTTGTCATTGAACAGATTGTCTTTGATATGAAACAGCCTGTGTCACAGCAATGGCTGGCTGCACCTTGGACACCAGCAGGTGTGAGGTTTCCAGTGCATACACTGAACCCAACAAGCAATAATGTTGAACAAATGTAACCTTTCAGCCTCCCCTGTGCTGCGGTGAGATGTTTTTGGCAATTTCTGGATTGCTCTCTCTGACTCAGCTTTGACCCTCGCCCATCTGTTACTGTGTCCAGGGTTAGAGGGCTACTGAATGCTACACATGTTGTTGGCCTCAGGGTGTGGGCAAAATGTTTTGGGCGTGAGATGGATGCTGTGATGAACTGTCAGGGTAGACATTTGGCCACAGCTGAAACCAACTGTATATGTATGTTCTACTCTGTGCCACCCCAGTATTAGTTGGCGGATTGTTGGCCATGGTGGGTTTGCTGCTGGGAAATGGCGTTTAAACATAGCACGGGGCAGAAGCTGTTAAGTGGCCCCTGTGCACCAGCTCTGTCAATACATGTGACCAGTGTTTAGCACCACTTTGGTTCTCAAGAACATGATTTAAGTGTGCCAAGTGACAGCCGCAGTGAGTTCATGCCAGACATCCTCCAACTTGCCCGTAGCCTTTCACTTTGCACTCAAGAGTGTGCTAATCACCTCCTTCAAATAGGGCCATGAGATCACAGTCACATTTTCTTGTTGTAAAAGACCACTGTGAATGAAAAGAGCTGCAGGTGCGATGTTGTGTTAGTGACATTAAATGTGTTGACTTGTCACCCCCTTGACTTTGTACACTTTTCCAAACAGGCTTATTGGCTGATGACATCCCATTGTTGCAGTTCAGTCATTTACTGTTCCATATTGAAGTTTTATTTGCTTTCATATGCACATACATAATCCCACTTTTTCTAAGTTCTTTTTTATTGTTAGCTTCATTAAATGCACTTCTCAGTGTATGTCTTTATTAGTTTCAGCACTGTGCACATGGCATGGTGACATGTCTGTTATTAATTTCATCCACTGATCCATCTGTCGCAGGCCCGGGATTTGGTAGTGCCATGTGCTGTTTTAGCAGGCTCTGGTACTGCAGTAGATAGCTGACATGCAGGCAGACAGAAAATCAAACTTTAGTATCAGCACAGTGGACATGGACAGTATTGAAAATATTAGCTTTGACTTTTACTTGTGCTATTTTAGAACAGGCACAGGGGGGTAATGCGCTATTAAAGTGTTACCGTCTAGGAGGAAAATGGTACCTCTATCGACATGAGCTTAGTGGCCTTGCTGATGTCATCATCACCCTGTGTGTGTGTGTGTGTGTGTGTGTGTGTGTGTGTGTGTGTGTGTGTGTGTGTGTGTGTATGTGCTCAATGAGGCAGACTCTTCCCGTGTGGGCATCAGGGGACAAAGTAGTCTTTATGCAGTGTGCCGAGCTCCAAGGCAGAAACATTGTTGAGCAGTAAAACATTCTGTAACTAAAACCACATGTTCCAGAGTGCAGGACAGACAAACACAGGCAGCCTCCGCAGCTCCACATCAGGAGTTGGTGCCCTATCATCAGGGGCTCAGGGGCTCCTTCTTGACTCCAATGCAACACTCTCGTTCAACATTGTGCATTTTATATGTATCAGGAAACTCAAATCAAGAACAGATTGTCCCTGACAGAAATGCTGCAGGAGATGGGTGTGCGAGGGCATAGAACAAAGGAACAACTTCGGTCTGGCACATTTTAAGTACAACTGAACATGTCATTTACTCCTGAATATTTTTTAGAATTAATTCAGCAGATGTTTAAAGAAAGGTGCACCTTGCCCAGTTTGATTATCTACTGGTATAACATCACACATGTGGATGTTAAAATGTGTCACCTTGCCAATAGCCCATGGCTTACAGACACTTACAGAACGTGTCAAACATAATTGCCAATCAGCCATGGAGTAACTGTGTTAAGGACTACATTATGTAGCAACTTATGAGAGAGTGTGTGGGCAGAGACACCTATCTTAAAGTGAAGAGGTGAGCTCAATGGCCAGTTGCATATTGGGCATGTAAATCCCAAGTGGCTGGAACAAGACCGCGTCAGCAGATCAAGAGTTTAGATAGCATTACGTCATTTCCAAACATTTCGCTATCAACTTAAGTAAAGTTGTTGATGGTTCTTCCAAGCAAAGGGGAAAAAAGCTAAATAAAAGCAAAAGCGATTTGATCCAAAAAATCCCCCCAAAACATTTTTCCATAGCCTCTTTGCATGTTTAGACTTTTATTTTATTTCCTCAATAACCTCAGTGGGTGACTGTTAGCAGAGCTACTGTGTTTGCTTAATGGCTGCTGTCTAAATTATTGGAAAACTTGTCAGTTGTGGTGTTTTCCTTCATAAAACTTATGTGCATGCTGGAGCTGCTGATACACTTCTGTTGTTCAGTGTTGTGTTTCCATTCTTCTCCCAGTCCAATAAAATTTTACAATTCCCTCACAGAGCTCTTACAGAATGTGCACTGTGGTAATTAGCAAGTTGGTGGGAGTTAATTTTTTTAATCGATTCCCCACCCTTCTCTGATCATGAGGTGCTCTATCTTGAAATGCTTTAGACTACCGCCGGCTACCTAGGAGGTCAGCCCTAATTAAAGGGACAGTGTGCCACATTAGCTATGCATGGAGTCAAGCCGGTAACAGAATTTAGATCAGTGAACCTCCAAGGTTAAGGCTGAACCCTTGACCCAGACCCAGTGCCCCCATTTCCCTCTTCCTTCTAATGCTCGCCCATACCTGCTTTACTTAGCTTAACTGAATTCCTGCCCGCTGATACCTGAATGAGAACCAAACATTGTCTCATTTTGTTGCTCGCTCACTCTCTCGGTTTCTCTCCATCTCTATCTCAAACCTATTACACTTCTACTCAGCTCAGATTTTTAGTTTTGCAGTTGTGGTTTGGGTTGCCGTCGTTTGTGCAAGGCTTTGAGGTTAGATAATAATTGCAGATGTTGCTTACACTCCTGTGCATTTTGATGGTTAACAACTAACCAAAAATGAGGAACTCAGTCCCTGCCTGTGTAACAAACTAGATAATAGACAAATAATTTCTGGAGTCAAAATGTCCATGAACTTTTGCAACTATGGGGGCCAGTGTAATTAATTTGTAATTGTTAATATGTGTCTTTAACTGCTCCATCTAAAACCCGTAATGGTTTCTTTTGAAGTGTTAGAGCTGTGTGTCAGGGGCCATGTTTGTGTTATTGTAGATCCTCTGAGAGCCCATTGTTTGGAGACCTCACAGGTTCCTCCTAATCTAATTGGCCACGGATGTCCCGGCTCAGGACCTTTCTCCATGCTCTGGGGATTGACAGAGCTGTTCAGGGCTTGGAAAGTCACTTGTCCAAATACAGCCTTGTTTAATTACAGGAGGGGGATGCTTGCGTATCACAGCACACAACCCCTCACCCCCACCCCAAGCCCAGTAAATGCCCAGTCTAACTCTTTTCAGACTAGATATTCAACTCCACCTCCAAAAGAATCTGTATCCAAATAGGAACTGGATTTTGGGTCTCTTCTCCTCCTTATCCCAAAGCCCTTAAGCACCGTCCACTTCTCCTCCGTTCACCTTCACTTTGCCCGTGACATACCTCCCAGTGGTTCTCTATCCAATGTAAATACAAGGAGATCCTCCTGCGCTATTACTTACGCTGCGCTTCCCTGATCCTCGCCCCTGCCGCCACCCCCACACCCTCTCATCCCCAACCAATCCCTGACCACCTCAGCCTCCACCTCTGTATTCCGAATTGCCAATCCCAATCTAATTTATGGAATATTTTGGAGGTAACTGTATACGGCGGCAGGGGAGATAACATCTCCAGGCCCCTGTGAAGGACAGGAACTCGGCAGTGTGTGCTTAATAACATAAACTGCTGAAAAAGGGCCCGGGCCGGTGCATTGGCAGAGGAGCAGGCCGGTGAGACGGATAGAGAGCGAGCAGAGAGAGGGGACTCAGTGTTCTGGGGTGGGGTGGGGGTAATTGAGACCATGTGAGCCTCCCCCAGTGGAGGGATTAGAGAAGAAACGGAACTCTCTCAGCCCCGAGATCGCTTTCAATTAGATGCGCCCAGAGCAAGGGTACTGGGGAGACAGGGAGAGTGAGAGAGCAGCTTGGCCCAAAACGTCTGGGCGAAGGAGGGAGGAAAGGTGAAAGAGAAGTTAGGGTTATGTTCCCACCTCCTCCTTTTCCTGCATGTTTTTGCCAAAGTCTGGGCTGTCCAGGTCATGTTTGTGTGTCACCGCACAGCAGATCCATGTCACAAGGGTTAACATGCAATGACAGCATCACTACCAGCTCATTTCTTTCTTTCTGTTTAACCTTCATTCATCAATGGGAGGTTTGATAGGATAGCTTTCTTTTTCCAGTGATGCTCTGCCTGCAAATGCTTATTCTGACTTGGGAGTTAACCATGACAACCACTGTCCTACTCATTTGTGGCTGCTGAGCACAGCTCCACTGCATTAGCTGTGGGTTAGGTGCCTTGCTCAAGGGCACATCAACAGCCTTTTGGCAAGAAACCCATTTCTCTTAGTTCTGAGCTCTGTTGCTATAGGGGTCAAAGAAGTGAAACATGCACTTGTTTCAATGAATATACACAAAAATAATTGACCTCATATTCATAGCTGCTATGAGTTCTTTGACTTAATATTTTCAGTTATTTTCATGAGCATTTCGTTTCACTTTGTGGTGTGATTTTAGCCTAAATTATAACGACTTTCAGTGCCCTTTCTGTGTCTGCAGAAGGAGTTACAGATATGAAGGCTGATGTCACAGTTCCATCAGCCATAATCGGAGATGGCGTATTCACTATGGACCAAGTTTTCCATGCCAGTCTTATCATGTTCCTCTCAGTCTGAACGTGTTTAACAACACAGATGTAAGTCATCTAGGGAACTACAGCTTTTCAGCCATGACACTCGTGTATATGACAACCATTGGGCATGCTGCCTGCTGTACACACAGAGGGTAACCCCAGTGTGTTTTGCAGCCGTAATGTGTTTGCCGTATGACCTGGAGCTGGCCCATCAAAGCTGTTTTGTGTCAGTATTGATGGGTTGCAAATGATGCAAATATATTCCTTGTCTGTCTGTGGTTTGTCCAGTTCCCCTACTGACTGTCCTATAAATAGAACACATGCCATTTTTACTATTTAGGTAGCTTCACAATGTATTACCAAACCAAGAAGGTCAAATTAAAAAGGTCACATATGGAAAATGTGAAAGAAATTAGTTATGATAACTGAAACATTAAGTATTTAAGGCAGTTGGAACAATTCAGCTGGTCACAACACAAGATAATTCAAATGGAGAACTGGAAAGCTAAAAATGTGAGCATGTGCAGTGATGCGTGGCCACTTTGAGGAAAACCCCCACACAGTACAAATTAAGTTATGTCTCAATGAGTGGTGAACGACTCGCAGAAATACATCAGGTGTAATGTCTTATGGGGGAAGAGGTTTTTTTTTTTGAGGGGTAACGGGGCACCACTGGTGAAATTTTCTTGGGGGCTGGGCTGATAAAGTGACATCATTAATGTTACAAAATGTTACTAGAAAATATAGCTATACATACATATGCATAAATGCATGTGAAATCACACATTATGACTAAATTTAGTTGATGAGTCTGAAACCCACACAGATGTTGTGAATGGAGTCTTACAAGGCATCACTTCATTCGTTGTATTGCCACTGCAGAGTGCTGGATTTTTGTATGAAATGCCACATCAGCCCCTCCTGTGTTTAGGTTTTTGTTGGCACAGCCATGCAAAAGCCCTGATTGTTTAGAATTTTCTGTTTATTTTCACAGTCTCTAAATGTTTTAGAGAAAAGCCTTCACCATAAAAGACTGACAGTCCAAAATCTCTATGTTATGCTTTCAGCATCATTTAACTCAAACTGAAGGGTTTATATGCGTGCAGTTTCATTCCGTGCAGTCTGCTTCTGTCTACTTTAAAACCTGACTCCTATGGGCATTTGTATATAATTTTCCAAAGGTCATAAACTCTTACTATGCCTGACAAAGTGTTGCTACATTAAGAGGCTTGGATATTTAACCAAAATTAAATAGAGTTGCATGTTTAACAGATATTAGTGTTTTAATTATTATTTAATTATGTTATTATTAATTATAAGAGCTGAGTGTTTTTGTCCTTAAAAAGACTGGATGATTCTTAAAACTTGAATCTTAGGCTTCATGCTTAAATTTCATTGATTATAAATAGGGGTCTCTGTCTGAGACCCCGAATTTGAATTAGCAGTTTCCCAATCAAATTGTGAAATGGCCATTTAAAAAGATTCTGTCATCATTTATCACACAAGAATACATGATAAAATCTGAAACGTTTTTAGTTTTGTCTGAAAACTAATCTGTACACCTGGCATAGAAAACACAGCAGTCCTTATCATGTTACTTATCAAAGCTATTTTCTCATTGTATGGGTAGCCCTGGAGACAAAACAAGGATAAAGACAATGTCTGAAGTAACTACAACAATTACAAAATTTATTTCAGGCCTTGATTTGCCCTGTCCGTATGCATGTACAGAAGGCATGTAATGACACAACAGCTTATATAACAGAATTCACATACAGGCATGGCAGGTTATTTTGCCTTAGCACTTTGAGATTTGCCTTCAAATGTAAAGTGCTTTATAAATGAAATGAAATATTATTATTATTAGTAGTAGTAGTAGTAAATTCATAAGGTAAACAGAGAGAGAGAGTGTGTGTATGTGTGTGTTTGAATTGCTCAATTTCAAGATGGTCATGCTCCTGTTCTTCATAACCATATCATATGAGTTTTCCACTGCACTTGTTGTTACAGTGGTGAATTTGTAGAGTTGCTTTTCACCAAAAACTCCAGCTCTCCACACTTCATCTCTTCTAGCTAAATATTGTACAACAGCACAGCAGCTAATCATTAGTAAAACTGAAAAACTAGCTTAAGTTCATTGTTGTTTCATAGGAATAATACTAATAACTTGCTTCATTGAATGCGGCTGGCCTCCACTTGTAGTTCTGTTCTGATTGTTGGCAATTCAGTTGCACAGTGTGATGACAGCAGCTACATTGTGATTGGTTGATAGTATTTTTAATTCAGGTTCCCATAATGTTGATAGACTGAGACACGATTGCATCCACTGTAGGAACACAAAAGATTTACCACGCAAAGTGGCTTATTAAAATGATAATTTGACTGATTGACTAAGCTTTTTGCTCTGCTCTGAAACAAAAAGAGAAAACAATACAATCAGTACTGGTCATCCATCTCCCCTTTAACACACAAACTAATTACAAATAGTTCAGTGAATGTAAATCATCAGTGGAAAAGTCTGAGTTGTGTACATCTACACCGTAATCCTTTTGTGTCTTTTTGTTCTCTAAATATTAAACTGCCAATAGCAAAAATGGAAAAAACAATTAGTGAAGGACAAAATTTGAACACCATACAAACATATGTGGTCTGTTTTTATTATTTAAACATCATGTGCAGAGTATAAATTACACTGAGTTTACATTTCCCTTCCTGAGCTAAAAGGACAGAATGGAGAGCTCTAAGTGTACTGGGTTAAAGGCCAGAGTCATTGTCAGCCTCTATGAGGTAATTATGTGTTTGTGTTTATAGCATGTTGACTCCCCACTCTGTCTCTCCTCTGCACTCCATCTTTCTGCTGAACTCCCCCACCACCTCCTCCCTCCGCTCTCTCTCTGTTCTTTCCACAAGTCGTCTCCCTCTGGGAAGAGGTGCCTGAGATGTTGGTTCGGCCATACATCTCTGTCAAAATCTCTATGAATAAATTAACCTTTTAAAGATTAGTCCACCCTAATACCTCAGGGTTTTTTAAACAGAAGAGTGGAGCCCCTCCAGCCCCCACCCATTCTACGCCAAGCCTCACCAACTTGGTGTTAATAGTGGAATGAAAACTTTTAAAGGTACAGATGTAATTTTTTCACTGACTATAAACAATGATAGGCTAGACTACATTTTCATTATTTTTACTTCTTTTATTATTATTTAATTTTGATTCTTCAATTTTAATGATATTGAGTTTATGATGTTCTGTCAACCCAGGACAACAGTCTAAGGTTTTTTCTTAGTGTTGATCCTGATGTTTAACCTGAGAGCTGTATGATACATCTCATAGAAAATGTATTTGTTTATTTTTCTTCAAACAAATATACTTACCCTTTTTATGCGTTATCCATTATGGCAGTTGGTTATATTAGCATGTTAATCATCACCTTAGAGATGATGATTGCTTGTCAAACCCCACTTAATAGTCAAGGCTACATAAGCAGTCACATGATCAGAGAGATTTAAAACAAGCCCCCACTTTACTCCACTTAATGTTACTTAAATCATGTAGAAGTGAATCTGAAAGTGACACATCTAGCTCAGCAACAGCTAATAAATGTATATATGTATATTGAATGATGGAAGATTTTGTCTGATTTGCTGTATATCTTGCCCTTTTGGAATCTGTTGTTAAGAAATTGTACTTGTGGTAGAAATGCCAAAAGGCAGTTATTTGATTATATAAATATAGATATTACTTATTATCACATTCCACTAATAAATGGACAAAGCATGCAAAATTTGTGCTGTGACATAGATAACGTACTTCCATGCCTTGTGTTTATTCTTTAAAATGAGAAGAATCAGATTTTATAGACAATTTAAACCCTTGAGTTGCACGAGTTTATATATGTTTCCTACAATCTGTTTCAACACAGCTCTGGGAGAATGTCCAGTAATTCTTGTTGTTCCTTTACATAAAAATGTCTCCTTGAAACCTGGAGTGAGATTCTGCCAAAAGCAGGGAGCAGTTGGATCAGACTCTCCCTGGCCTTTTTCAATGACTGGGGTTATTTAGATGGAGAGCAGCACCTGGAGTAGCTCCAAGCACCCGTAGGCACTCAGACTGAATGTATGTGACTCTGGCTGACTTTACATGTATGTTGCATGCATGTTGATGCCCCAGTACTCAGTATTTTTGAATAGATTTGCTGAATTTTTGATTCAGTAATGACAACTGCAGAGAGGATATTTACTGCCTCCACTACAGAACAGGACAGTTTGTCATTGTTTTAGAAATGTGAAAAAATATGTCTTGCTGAAAAGCATATATTTTTAACTACCAAACATAACAGTGGTCTCTTGTTGGCAATTGGGCCAGACCTATCCACCTTGGTTTTTCAAACAAATCAGGATAATTATGATGAACAGGTTTTAGGTTGAAATTCCTTCGAAAATAAACCATTCTTGACTGAGAGAATATGACATGTATTGGCTATGTCACTGGTTTTAGGTTTCACTCTCAAGGCAGGCAGAGGCGTCTCCTGGACTTCCTGAGCTCTAACTTGTGCCAACTCATGTACTGGAGAACTAGAGGTTCCCTCCTCCTTTATTTTGGAAAGGGGGGGTATCAGTGAGGGAGGGGTGAAGGACAAGAGTTTCTACATTCCGCCAGTCCTCCTGGTCCTCAGTCTCCCCTGTTCGACCTCATCACTCAATCTTCGTTTAGCCTCTGACATGTTTTAGCCCAGCACTCCTGGGCTAATTTATGTCTGTAAAGACAAGCTTGGCAAAGGGGAGCTTCCAGTAAAAGGCCACTGCCTGAGCCACTGACCCACACTGCGGCAAAGTGGCTAATTTAATTTCTTTTAGATGGGAGGAGGAAGCGGTAATGTCTCTATTACCACAAAAAGAAAAAAATCTACCATCTTGGAAAATTTGTGGCTACACAGATGTTCTCCTGGATGTGTTTTTTTCCCTCCTCTATGCAGACAATTTGTGATGAGAGTCAAGAGGGTCATGCTGACCTTTGCTGCGAATCTGCAACGGTTGACAACATGTGGCTCCCTAATACACGAAACACATCCTCTTACATTAGAAAGGCTAACACTGCAGAACACCGTCCAATTATCTTTGCTGGCCTCCAGACAAGTCTAGAGTGCCCTTGAGATTTATGGTCCAAATTCCCACATCTAATGGTAAAGTAGAAGTTATTAACTTTTCAAAGTAAGTCTGTCTCCCATACCCATGCACCCATGTCCCCCTCCATTTTTGTGTCTGCACAAGCTTAGTTTTACTGCCTGATTAACAGCTGCTCTACAGGCCAGGGGATTTGGGGGAAAAGAAATAATATAACAGTATTTTCATGTGGCAGATGATATTTTATGATACATTAATAGTGTTTCAGTATTAGTCAAAATTCATCAAGTCTCAGGCCTGCAGAGTAGAGGACCAGAGATGGATTATTGCCTTATACCTGACACACTAGTTAGGGACAGCCCAGTGTGGGTTGAAAGATAGTTCCTGATTTCTCTCAGTAGGAGGCTCCAGAGATCACAGAATGCCCCCGTCTTCCATTAAGCTGAAGAGCACAGCCCATCTTTTGGTCTGTTGCCCTGCCCCTACACTGCCAGACCCACAACGGCAGCAACAGTCCACATATGGAAATGCTTGATTTGATATAGTGTCATTTTACGTTGCAGAAATGAGCATATGCATGTTCTCCCCCTTTCTGTAACCCACCACCACCATCAGTGTAACCCATGGGGTGTGAAATGCGATCTAGCGTTACTACCAGTACTGTTAAAAAAGAACACACTTCTTATTAAATGATTATCTACTGACACAAAAAGATTATGGATTGGACCTTGAATGTATTCTTTTACTGCATACCTGATAAGAGAACAAGAATGTCTCGTAAAGCTTGTATAAACAGGATATGTAAAACATATTACCCCTGGATTATCTGCTTGGCCCAGCTCATAGACACCTCAGCATGTTGCACAAATGTTGAGCAACACTGGAAAAAAATTCTGCATTCATCAAGAGTTGCCAAAATCTTTTCATTGGAAATTCCTTGTATGTCATAGCAGTACTACTTTGGTGTGGGCATTTCACAGAATTTGGCATTTGAGGTTCAAGTATTTAGGTCTATGGTGATTAATAAAAAGTTAATATGAAAGAGGATATGGTTAGGCAACTCAATCATACGTCTTTTTTTCTTCAAACATAAATCCTATGCAAGTAAATTATTATATGTAAATGAAATCATATGTGTTTTAGGAGCAGTACAAAGTGTCCGTCTTCTATTCTCTACATTTACAGTTTTAAATAATGTCTGACGTCACTAAGACCTTGGACAAGGGCTCAGCTCTTGGAATTTAGGTTTTTAATTTTTTTTTTGTGTGGTAAAATAATATTTCCCGCAGTATGCATTCACAGCACACAGGCAGCTTTAGTTCCCTACTGCCAAGTATTTCTGTTTCAGAAACTTGAAATGTAAGCCATCCCCATGTAGTATTTTGGGAGTATATGTGCATTAGTGTTCTCTGCCTGTAAGCAGAAGGCTGCAAGTAAAATGTGTGTTTTGGAGGAATCCAGGACCAATAGATTACAGTACAGCACGGCCATCAGCCAAGTTTGCTGAAGACTGGAGGAGAAAGCAAGAAGTACAATGTTATGATGTAAGCCATCAAACCTTCAAAATAACAGTGCCAGTTGTGATTTCCTGAGATTTCCCAGAATTTTTTTTTCAAGCTGCTGGTAGTGAGCGGCACTGCATCGTCAGGAAAACTTTGTTTTCCCCCTTTTTGGGCTGTTAGCAGTTGTGAGTGGAAAAAAGGTCCCTGCTCCAAGTGGTCAAATAACTGCAGCTTTTTCAGCTTCTGTGTACAGCCCGCCTGCTGAGATGTAAGCAAGGGGCCAGACAAAACTAAACAAAACAACAGTAAGCAGGCTCAACAGACTGGATTGGCTATGCAAGGACAGAGTAAGCACAATTTTTCTTCGAATATGAGGTTTATGTAAAGGAAAGACATTTTTGCCAAATGTGATCACTGCGTTGAAAATCTGTTAACATTTCAATTTCCATTATTATCAGAGGACCCTTTAGTTTCGGTTTCATTAGAGACATGTAACCCCCCCGCCCCATTATAGTATTATTAAATTGATATTCTATATAATACCTATTATACTTTTTATTAATCCTATTATAACACATTTTCCCAACATGAGCAGTTTTTGAAAAGATTCTGGAAGTGAACATGTAATGACTATGAATGGTAGTAATTTCATAGTAATATTGTAGTAATATCATGATATATCACACTCAATAAACTATAATCCACCTTGTTTTTCAGAGAAACATTTTGCCTGAAGACATTGTCAGGATTAATCTTGTGTGATCACCACAGAAAAGATTTTCACTCGTGAGGTGTCATGGGGAAAGCGAACAGAACACCTATCTGTTACCTTTTACAAAGAGAACCAGAGTTCCTCCTAACTGAACAAATGGACCTGTCTTGTGTGAAAGGGGGGACAAAGGCATTCTCACTTTCAACACCCACGCCACTGCAGCCCCGGCCTCGACTGCTGCCTAAAGACCAGTAAAACTGTTCAAATGTTTCCTCCGCCCCAGAGTCTGGGCTAGTTCCCCTTAATCTCGCACTAGTTGAGACCTCAAGAGTCTGTCACCTTTCCTGTCACGCTCAGCTGCCTGCAGCCCATTGGCCGGCAGCAGATTTATTTCTCCCTGTCAGGGCCAATAGCGTGGTGATGTGGCTCAGCCCACTGTTTAGTTACAGTGACAAACATGCTGATTAGAGAGGCCCCGATGATGGATGGCTCCTCGCCGGAGAGCGGCCCGAGTTTTTAGCGGGTCATAATGGGCCTGACACTGCACAGCCCCTCTCTTTCTCTTTCTCCCTTTCTTTCTGTCCTCTGCTGGCGGATAGACCCCTCCCCCACAGGTCACACTCAAAAGGTCAGGAGTTAACGGGCCAGCCTTTGCGTATTGCCGCCAAATCAAAATGACCCTGTTTGGAGTCATATTTGTAGACACTCCATCATCATCATGGCCACTGCGACACCTCTATTCCCTTCTTCCCCGTGGCCTTTTCTCCTGTGACCACGAGCTCCCACACGGGTAAATAGGAGGGTACACAACCCTGTTGGCTTAATTAAACTGCCGAGCCTTCTTACTCACTTTTGTGCTGCAGAGACGCTCGTGTGCACAATACACACACAGACACACGAACACCTCATTCTTTCGTTGATGCAGGCTTTCTTATAGTGTTGTATTGAATTTATTTCTACCAATTGGATTTAGCATGTAGCTTGCAGAGTGTGTCGGGGAGTGTTTGGTATTGAGTCATGCTTGAGAGACTGTTCTATCTGGAAATATAGGTCTGCCACTTAATCCACTCTCAGGTTTGCAGCACTAAGGCCTCTGCTGGAAGCCTTGGCCACTAGAACCTCTGGGATATTTCAGCTGACCTTGACATTGAAGCCAAGCTCAGACTTGGTACATATAATGGGTCTGCCTGTCTGTCTGTCAGTTAGTTGGCTGGTTTGTCTGTCTATCTATCTAATTTATCAATCAAATCTTTGCTACACATTTTATGTTGCTACACATTTGCTGTTAAATAGTCAATACATAGCAGATCCTTGATTCTTGAGCAGCAACTTCAGTAAGAGGTAATGTGAACCAGCAAGCTGGTTTGTAACAGAGTTGCTGCACCGCTTTGAATTTGAAAGGCCAGATGTTTAACCTGACTAGTGAATTTAAATATGCGGCCAGTCAAATCCAAAGAGATGGTTCCAGCTTAGCACTGTGGAGTCCAGGTCCTAGGGGCCACTTGTTCCCTGAACATCAGGATGTTGTGCCCAGAGGCTATGTTTGTGTGCGTATGTGTGTGTATGTGTGTGTGTGAGTGAGAGAGAGAGAAGCTGGGAAAGTGCAGAGCAGGACAGCACCTCATTTGTATTCTTTTTGAAACAGATGCTCAGCTGCATTAATGACTTCTAACTAAAACATTCATAAAGTGTTATTGGATTTTTAGCAGTGGGGTTAAGAAGTGTGACCTTGGAGGTCTGAAGGTTGCCAGCTCTTCTCTCTTGTTCCCTCCCTCCCGGCCTCCTCCCCTTTCCTCTTTCTCTCTGTTTGGACGCTCCGGTGACATCACAGCAGCTCCGCTTCAAATTGGATGCAGAGAGTGAGAAGTTCAGCAGTAGCCCAGGGCAGTGAATATTTTTCCATTTATTTAGGGGGGGATGGAGGAGAGGAATTGGAGGGGGGGGGGCAGGACATGCAGACAAAAAAGGGGCAGAATACATTACAGGTTAAGTAATAAGTAATCAAAATAGTTCTTTCTGTGTGTATGCATACTCCACTCAATCTCATGCTTAAGTGAGCCATGGCAGTGCTTGGGTAGAATCCCCTTTGGACACCTGGCAGGCTTGATGAATACATCAACAAAGAAGTAGAGAATGTGGAAGAAGCAGGCAAAGTAAAGGGGGAGCAATGGTTGGTATGTTTTATCATAGTATAAGGTGTGGGTGCTATATTTGCCCTGCTGATATAGTAACTGCTACTTAGCCTGGCTGTTGATATGATTGCTCCCTCCTCTCATCTTTCCCTTTTTCTCAAGCAATATGTAAATTTAAAATAACACACTGCACCTATACATTGTTGTTAAAACTAGAAATATATAGCTTACTTGAAAATACATCTGAAGAGAATGAACTCAGACTTTCATTTGATGAGCAGAAACTTTGATTTCTTTGTATTTGACTGGCATCTGCACAAAGATAAGAATAGGTGTGAACTTCACTCATACAGTAGGAGTACAGAATAATTCTGTGTCCCAAGTCTCTAATTTAGCTGTAAGCAAGATCTAATTTTGGTTTTGCCAGTTTATTAAATACATTAACTGAGATACTGTTGTTATACACTAATGTAGTCTGGCAAATAATGATAAAACAGTTCCTGCTCAGAGCAGATATTGTGAATGATTACTGTAGGAACTCTGAGTTTAAATCAATTTGTAGAGCTGTGGAAGGTGTACAGTATGCACTTCTCAGCTGAGTTGAACATCAGACAGTTTCTCTAATTTTTTCTCTTCATTCTTCTTCTATGATGCTCACTGTTTGTCTTTTACTACAAAGGTGATCTTTATTTTTTATCAGTTTGTAACTAACGTATGCAGCTGCTAACTCTAGAATAGAGGCCTGTGATCTAGGAAGAAAAAAATCTGTCTAATAAACACACTGTAATCCAGTATTAATATTGGTGCCTGTTGTTGATTTTGTCTTATTATTTAAGGAATTATATTATTTTTTTTATTTTTGTGTCACCCAAGCATTTTAAAGCTAGAGCCATTGTCATCTTTGTTGTGTACAGTTACATTGCTTAGAGGTGTCATTGTCATTTATCACAAGGTTAGTGGAAAAGGGACTTTTCTCACACAGTATCCATGTCACTCTGCTCTGCTGTAATGCAATACATTGACTCTCTTCAGTAAACCCAGTTGTCTTTTTCAAACTCTGATTGTATGAGCTGCTCTCTGTTATTTCTACTCAACCAGCATTACTGCAGCCGCCTGTGCTGTCTGCTGGGTTCACCTTGAGAGAAGAGGCTAGAATGTCAGGTCGTGTAGTGAACATCTAGATGAAGTTTTAAATAGTTGACCATTAACATTATTTTTTCTCATTTTCTAATGTCACTTTTTTCAGTTTTCGTCTTCTAATGACACATCTAATGATCACTTTCTAGCAATGATACCATTGTAAATGTTGCCAAAATGCCAGCTATGCCTTCTTGCATTTCAGATAACAATATAAAGGAATTTTTTTCCTCTGTCCTTCTTTATCATATCAATGGCATAAGAAAAATTGTGTTTGTTGGCATCTCAATAGACACAGATACAGAGATCCTCACCCCATCCCCTTAGGTACGACGTTCAAAATGCTAGTGATGCTTATTAGTATCATTTTTAAATCCTCATAACCTCCACTGTCGGTTTGTGGTCAGTGGGAGGTTGATCTGAGGCACCATCACATTTCTCTCACTACAGTTAATAGGCCAGTATGAGTAACTTCATTCCTCGGCCTGTCCCTCTGCTGACTGAATCTGTCCATGTGTGTGTGTGTGGTTTGTGTGTGTGCGGCCATGCATGTGTATATGTGGTGGAGAAAGAGGCCCACAGAGAAATCCAGGAAATCCTAGGCTCTGGTCCCATTTCTTGAAGGGATATGTGTTTTCTGTGTGTCTTGTGTGCACTGTGCACTTTATGTGTTAGTGGCTTTCAGCCTGGGCCTGGAGGAAAGGCCATGTAGAGAGAAGCTCAGACTCAAAACAGTCATTCGCACAACGTATATCACATTATACAGCCTGTGCTCTCTGAGTCGGGCTCTCACTCATGTAGCAGTTATGGTTCTAATCAACAGATCATTCTTGATATTAATGCCACACCTTCAAAATGAATTGCAGTTGTACCGAATAAAGAAGGTTGTGGATTGACTTGTCTCTCCACAATAATATCTGGCAAAACGTATTGGTCATTGGATTGGTAAATCAGTCAGTCACAGCAAGTGTAATCTAGTGAGAGAGAAAGTGTTAAGCCACCATGAAATAGAGGTTGGGGTTGATGCCAGGCCCAGTTTGTCTTGTCACCTTGCCAAACCATCTGTATAGACCAGAGGGAAACTCAGAACAGTATTTGCTCTACTCCCATCCATCTTTAACTAAACGGACCAACCAGCAGGAGCAACCTACCAGTGGGACCCCACAGCCTGAACTGAATGTTGAAATCCTTAACAATGAAAAAGCCACTTTCAATAAACATTTCACTGCATATATGAATGCTGTTGGGTTACCATGGCAACAAAATATTTTTGACATTACGCAGTTGTTGTGCTGTATTTGCCTGGTGGATTCTTGCTGGAGCAGGTCTCTATTATATTCCTGAAGAGATGTAGCCCAGAGACTGCTCATTAAAGTGGCCACCCATGCAATAAACATATTAAATAAACCACAGATTAGAAAAGGCTGTCTTTTTGTTTTACCGGCCTCTCAGCAAAGAAATTGTCCTGCCCAGTTTGAGATGGATTTGATGGCTCTTAATAGTGTCTGCCTCTTTTTAATAATGCCCGGTCTACAATGCTAGACTTTGCTTTATTGGTCTGTTTGAGTCCGAGCATAGAGCCATTAGCAGGGTCCAAAATGGTCCATAAAAGTTGGACCAAGTCTAATTATGTGCCAGTCTTATAATAGTATTAAGCATTTTGGAAAGCGTCAACAATGCTCTATACTTCATGGTAATTAACATAAAACAGTCAATAACTGGTCAGTCACTCTTAAAGGTCTCTGTAAAGACCTACACTGATGACTGGCCTTACCCTAATTTTTATTTCTTAATGGTCTAAGTTTCAGCATAGTGAAGGGCATTCTTCATTGGGCTTTCCTACCCAAGGTGGTGAACTTTATTTCACTTTAGAATTACATGCTTGGATGTGGAATGATTAGCATAATTGTCCCATGTTCACATATGGCTCGTATCGACAGTGGAGCAGAACTGCATATCAAAGAGGACTCCATAATCACCATAATTACAATTGAGGATGCAATTACTGATATTATTGCCTTATTAGTGTTGATTTTGTTTTGCACACTTACCAAAGCTGAACAAAGAAAAGAGAAAAGAAGGAGGCTGCGCTGTATGTGAGCAGTATTATACTCCTTTAACTGCTTGCCGAAGTGGCGTTAATTCTTAACCTTCGCTGACACAGCTTCCTTGGCCTCTTCCTCAAGGTTAATATCTTTAATAAAAGTTAATATGTGGAAAAGCTAACACTCTCCTGGTCTGTCCCACCAGACTAAATTAGACTTCTCACTGGACCCGGCCTCTCTCTATCATTTTTTTGGGTGACGTGTGAGGAGCAGTAAATTGCTTTCTTATGCTGAGTGCTTGTACTGCAGACAGCTTTGTGTTGTTTGTCTGACCTGCTTTGATTTAAAATTTCATAGCTGTGGCTTTGGCTCCGGTGGAAACTACAGTCAGATAATGTGTGTGCAAACCCTCTCATCACCTTGCAGTACCCATCACCTCCCCGCCTTTCTTCTTGTCAGCCTCTCGCATCAGCCAAGTTTCTCTACTCGAGTACTTCGAGGACTGTTTTGTTTCTCCTAAATGCCTTTTCATTACAGCTCATTTTGGCACTTGTGCAGAGATTTTGAGTTTTCTCAGGTCTGTTACAGTGTGTGAATGTTCATGAAAATGGCAAATGTTTTTTTTTCTTGCCATAAATGCGCTGTTATTCTCCTTTATTTGGAGACTTTGAGGTAAGATGGTACAGTGCCATTTTCTGCACCCCATTTCATTTACTTAGAAGCCCTGAGGAGGATGATTCAGAGTGTGTTCATGCATGCCTATGTGCAAAATATGAACATAATATGCAGTGGGTTATATATATATATATATATATGATAAAAATGATGCATATTTGTGTGTAAGGGTATACCAGCCTTATTAAATTTTCTGTGTATTCGTGTGTGTGCGCAGACAGATGTGCATGGAAGCGTAAAGGCAGCATACCTTGCGCGCAGCCACAGTCAAGGCCTCGGGCCGTGTTTGCACCGGGTGACAATAACCCCTTTTATTCTGCTTCTGCCTTCACCAATGTTTTGATTTCTACTTAAAGTTTTATGTCAGTGCCCTCCCTCAAGGGTGCCATTACCTTGTATGCTAATAGAGCTATGCATATTCTATTACTGCTGTCAGGGCAAGATAAGGGACACATTCAGCAAAGGAGCACTTAGGGGCCAATGAACCCAGCGAGGGGTCCTGCTGCTCCTGCATTATCAGTCATCTTCACATCTGAATGGAGCTGGCTTATGGGCCTTCTCTTCTCTCTCCCTCTCTCTCTCTGTGCAGTAATGACTAAGGACTCTCTTCCGTAATAATCAGTCACTGGGAAACCGCCCGATCCCTATCTTGCACACACCCAGACACAGACGGGCCACGTGCATGCACACATACACACACACACACACACCGAAACCATGCACAGCTGCAGGCTCAATCTAAACCGACCACAAAGAATGCAAGAGCAGGGCAATAACACTAACACTGTCACACGGAGACAAACATGTCTCATTTGGGGTCAGTTTGGATGGGGCTAAGTAGGTCTTTATTTTCAGACTGACTGAAGTCTTCTCTCCCGCATAATGGTAATGAAGCCATATGGTATGTGGAATTGGATTACTAACAAATGTTCCATACCACCGTCTTTCCCCTGGCTTTCTTTTTTCCTTCACAACCCCCTCCTCTCTCACTCTATCTCCCACTCGCTCGCTCTTTCTCTCTCTTTCCCCCTCTCTCTCTCCCCTGTGTCGCTGTCCCCCAATAAAGCAGCCATTTCAAATTGGAACAGCATGTTGTCTAGGAGTGCGCACCTCATTTATAAGATTAAATTAAAAGCCAGCCATGCTTGGATGGCATTTTGTGATGATGAGGGGAAGGAGGAGGAGGTTATGGGAGGAGGGTGCCGTTTCAGCTGCACACAATCATCTTCCTGTCATGTGATTTGCTGGTTCCTGGTGGTGACACCTTCTTCCTGTCACCTGCTATGATGTGTCAAATGCCACACCTAAGACCCTAAGCTAATGTATCCAGGGTTATGAGCGCTTGCATTTTTTTCAGAGTCTCACCATACTTCTGAAATGTTATGGAAGCCTTTTTAACATGTGTTGTAAAGTAGCTAAACATGGTTACAGGTTTGTGCCTTGTCACAGACACAATGAAATGATATATCACACTCTGTGCTAAAAGGGCCTTGCAAATTATGCTCTATAAATGGAAGAAAATCTCATTCTGTTCTCTACCTAAAAACAGATGAACTTTTATTGAAAACGTGGAAGCGATTAGTTTAAGGGGCGTCTTTTAGTGTAATTCCCAAATGAAACGAGCAGACCCTGTATTTATGAAGCCCGTAGCACAAAGAAGGGAGCTCTTAATGAGGCAATTAAGCTGAGGGGTCGAGAGACTTTGATCTAGAGCACAGTGATTTTTACAAAAACATCGCGCAGTGATAGATACTCATAACTCAGGGGCCTTAATTGTGCTTAATTTGTTTGGAATAGGAATGTGCTTTCAATTAGAGTGTGGATTTGGGCCCGTGTGTTTAAAGGAGGCTGTCAGGGAAAATTAAGAAGCAGTTTGGTTCCCCTCCCGTGTTACTGTTTTTTATCACGGCCAGAGAGCGAGTCAGCAGATAGACAGATGAAGAGACCAAAACAAAAGGTAGAGAGAGGTAATTAGGCAACAAAAACAGACCCCTCAGTGGATGCCATGGATAGATGGATGATTTAACTGGTTGAGATGAGGGGGACCATTGCCATCCCTTTTATGTTACCTGCTCAGCACTGAACAACAAGTATTCTTACACCAAAACAAGAAATAGTATTATCAGGATGACTGGTATTGGTCGTTAGGACAGTCTTGATGACTTTTGCATATTGTGATATTAGATCAGGCAATAATTGCTGTACGGTTGATTTTAATGTATTTTTCTTGAACACAGTTTGGGGCTTCACTTGTTGGGTTGCCACATTTTATATTTTATATTTCACTATACAGCATCATAGCAGCTGATACTTTTTCACATTACTAAACTGTATCACATTTACCTGAAGCTCCTTTGACCACTTAAAAAAATCCTATTGTATGAATGGGAAAAAAAAAAAGTTTGTATTTCATTGAATTCCAGTATCAATATTGATTTCTAACGCAACATGTGAAGTATAGTTCAGCCTTCTTTCCAAAATGGAACATATAAGAAATAGTTTGAGAGTGTAACTCTCCACCAAGTGTAGATTATAGATACTGAGGAAAACCACTGCCCATTGTGATTTTATACTCTTTTTGTGATATCACAGATCCCTTTTGGAGGAGTAGGTTTCTCCAGTACTACCAGTTCACTGTAGATGGGTAATATTTGTTAAACTAATTCCATTCACAATAGACGGGCTTTTACATCAAAGGATTGACTGATAAAGTTGGTAAATCGTGTGTCTGAGTTACTTACATATGAACAACATTTAACTTGGATGGAAAAATTGGATGAAATCATTTACCTCATCCTTGGGGATGCCCAAAATTTGAAAGATAAATATAGAATTTGTAGCAGCTATATACAAGAATGTACTGTACCCTGCAGTGCTTTATCTGATGTATTGTAGCAGTATACTTTTAAAAGCAATTCCTGACAAGTCTTCATGGACTACTTAAGAAAGTTATATCTACCAAGACTAAACTAAGCAGCTAGTCACATAATGTACAGCTAGAAGCTATTTATAGATATCCTGTGTAAATTAATCACTTCTTTTATAAATACTGTAGAGTAACAATTTCTCATCACATAATTTCCTTAAAACTAGTCTGATCCAAACTCCAGCAGGATTTTTCTCTGATTACTTCTCTCATTTGTCTTGTGTTATGCACCTAACTGCTGTTCAGGTGTTGTTTAGTTTAGTGACTGACAGCCTATTTCCAACAAGTGTCAGTTAGTTAAGGAGAATGAATGGGGATTGTCTCCTTAATTTATCTCTCTTGACCTGAGTGGTGTGTTTGCACTTCTGTATGTGAGTGTGTCTGAATGACTGACTCAATGAGACAGTAAAAGATGGGGAGAAAGAGGATAAGACGAGAGGCTGTGCTGCGCTGACGGGCAGATGGTCTCTCTCGCTGTCTCCCGAGGTCTTCCACTTCACACCCCATTACACCCGCCTCTTCCCATCAGCCTGTTGTCTGTCATTCACTGCACTCGAACATCCACTCCCTCTCACTTTGCCATTCTCCTTCTCTTGCTCTCACTCACACTCTCTCTTATCCCTCCATGCTTGTCTGCTTTGTTGGCTGCATGTCAAGTGTCAGGTGCAGTCCCAACTGACTGATCCGCTGTGGCGTGTGCGTGGGTGTAAAACCAGTAAAGTGATGTCCCCCACATCCCTCCCTTTTCTCCCACATCCCTCCCTCTGTCCCCGGGGCTGTCTGCATCGGTAAAGCTCCAGCTTGTTGAGAGGCCAACAGACCCACGGCAGTCTCCAAGGAGCTGTTAGGGTGAAATCCCCCCAGCAAAGATACTTGGCAGCCATTTACAGCCACCAGGGACAGAACCTCCATTGATCCCACTACTGTTGGTGAATAGCAGGCTGTGTCTCACAAGCCTCTTGTGGGTTGCAGTCTCCTTTGTTTTTTGACCAGATTGACACACCAAGACTGTGGTAGTGGTAACTTGTTAATTCACGGCTTGTGACTACAAGTGTTAAATGTGAGAAAGATTACCTTCAAAGCCTTCAAAATATTAAATGATACTGATAACCAAGGTTGTGCTGCTACAAGGAAGTAGTTACATACATAACATTTTGTTAATAAAATGATCAAGAAATTTATTTAAAAAAGACATATTTAATTAAGGGCCCTCCAATTATTTATTGTGCTTCATAAAGTTAATAGACTTGTGAGACAGATTTAAAGCAAGAATGATAAAAAATGTAGCAGGTGAAGCTAAGGTATCCTGACTTTAAGCCCTGCACCATACATGGCCTATAGTTAACTCAATTAAACTCCACCCCTCCACTTCAGTTTTCAGTTTGGAGTCTCCAAACCCAATCTGAGGTAATCCTGATCATATCACTAGGTTTTTCCAGACTTGACAGAGCTCCTCCAAATGTGCAGAAGACATTATATAGCTGTTTTCATAGGCTGAGATACTACTACTTATGACAAGTAAATTAACTTTGACATGTAAAAATGATAGAATGTCCTTTTTAATAATGCTTCTGCAGTTAATAACACTATCGCTATTCTACTTCAAAACACAATTTCATTTTAATATAAAATGGAAATATATAGGCTGAATCTGATTCATGATTCATCTCACCTCTCTCGTCATTTATCACTCCCTGTATGTTACACTTGGCTGCTGTTCATTCATAGATTTTCCTGCTCCCCACTGTTGTCCTATCAGTTTAAAAGGCGACGGGCAAATCTTTCCTGGATCACACTTTCCAATCAAACCTAAAACTACCACTGCCCAACCACACACAGGCCAGATACTCATTATTGTGCTTTTTATTAAAGCAATTACCTGCACCTGTAGCATGCTGCCTCCAGCTCCTAATACTGATGCCAACATCCAGCCATCATGTACCCCACCTTCCATCTAGAATGAGAATCATCACAACCAAGTTAAGGGTTAGGTCTTATTATAGGGTTTCATAGGAGACAGGTGTGTGGCATGAGGACCTGTCTCTCAACTGTTTCAGGTAGTTGGCTAGATTCAACTTAACCTCAAGGTAGTAGTATGCTGGATTTTTAAGGCTGCTATTGATATTTGAGTATTTTAAAAACTGGGTAATGGTGTATCAATTCCAATACAATACTTTTTTGACATAGACAAATCACATAATCACACATTTTTGATGAAGATTCTTTCAATTTGTTGTGTACTGAGCAGGATATTTTACAGTTGGAAAATCAGCTTATTTTTGCACTCAGGAGGATGGACCAATGTGTTAGAACTACCCCAAACACATCTTTTGTATTTCTATAAGGCATCTGCCTGGTTGATTTATTGGTTGGTGTCTAGTAGAAATGTTTATTATGTTGACTTGCTGGAAATTTTTAAAGATAGTTAATTCTGTTATCTAGGCTGCAACTACTACTACAGTACTTCTGTCCTTACCTACAAACACCAACTATACAAACACTTAAGTACCATATGTTATACTACTATCAACTGTAATGCTATTTCTTCCTTGATATGCGTGGTTTAATATGTTCATATTCAGCAGCATTTGTTGTGTGTTGTGTTGTGTTATTTTAAAACCCACCAGCCGAGGTAAAGAGGTGTTACAGTTGATTAACTAGGCATTGGTGAAGTGGGGTAAGAAAATCTCAGTTTTCTGGACACATTGTATAAGGATGGATTGAATTAACAGTCATGGAAGATCAGTCTTTTGGAACAGGCCTTTAAAACTGCTCGTCATTTATTAGATTTCAACCAGAGCAAAGGCAAGGTTCTCTAAATTGTTCAAGTCATTGTCTCCCCCGGATCAACGTATGCTAAAGATTTGCCAGCTAAGCAAAATCGCCTGAGCTGTTTCCTGCTTCTTTCTCTGCTGGCTTTGTTGTAGAGGTAAACCTGGCCTCCCAGAAAAAAGAGCCTTTAATTAGCTTGAATAATAGCCATGCATGTGTGGACTTAATCCCTTTGGCCAGCGCTACTCCGTTAATGGTTTCCTTGTCACTCACCAGGCACTGCATAAAAGCACGCTCTGCTTTTCACTCCCAACACCTTTCTTTCTTTCTGCACTATCCCTCCTACCCTCACCCGCCACTCCTAGACCCAAGCATCCTTCCTCCTGCTGACCACCACAGACTTTTTCTTTTATCCTCTTCCTCTATCCCTTGTCTTTTGATTGAGCCCCTGAATTATGATGAATCTGCCCCTCGTCTACTTTATGAGGCTATCCCACTCCTCACTAACGAGAGAACAAATTGATCACTGGTTGCATTCGTGTTAAATTACAATACTTACTGTATTGTTGCCATTTTTTCAGTCCTGAGGGTTTTTTTTGTTTGTTTGTTTTTTGTTCATGACCTGCAGTGTTAAAAATACAAATTCAAAACATTGTTGGCTGAAACACCTCAATTATGAAATCAAAGTTCACAGTATCCTCATGTCAAGTATAACACCAGTGATAAACCGGTTGCAGTTTCACTTCCTCTTACAGATTTTCATTCAGTGTGACAACTGACACATTTACAAGCATTAAATATCCTTAGGCTTTCTCCCTGATCATTAGATGAAAATTGCCAAATACCAGTGGGCTGCTCAGAGGACAGGTGCATCATATCTGTTCTCAATCCATATTTTGACTCACTAACAGCAGAGGTGAGAGCAGATGCCATACAGAAAAGCACCTCACATTCAAAGAGACTTAAGATGTAAATCAATAAGAGATCGAGCAAGGCAATACATTTTCATTGTCAAGACACACTCTCGACTGCCAGTGCGTGACCTGCTCCGGAGGGAGACGGAGCATAGCTCACCAACATCTAACCAGGAGCAATATTGAGCCAGATTGTCCTTCCTATTCATTTTCTCTGTCTTTCTGTCATTCTCTTCGTGCGTCTGTCTCTCTGTGAGCATATTTTTTCTCTGTTCCTGAAGGCCAAGAGGCAAACAGGCAAAGGTTTAACATTAAAAGACAATAAATAGCCATAGATGGCTCCCTCCTATAGGTGAAAGTCACTCTCCCCTGGAGTTCTATGTGCTCAGTATAAATCTTTTAAATTATAAATCAATAAATAGTTAATACAATAATAGGAATCTTTATAAATATTTAAGTAAGCAGATAGAGACAGAGTGGAGGTGGGGGCAAAAAATCTGAGGAGCTGTGTGTGCTACTGAGTGCACAGAGTAACACTGCTGCATATATACACTCATGCAGATCAGCAAAACAGTGAAAACACTAGACGGCAGATATTGGCCCACATTTTGCGTAATAGTGTGAGCATCACATTATCCTTTATCCTTTACACATGTGTTCAGGTACAGTATTGAATTGTTGGTCACCTGCAGTTTAGAAGTGCTCAGAGCCCAATCCAACATCACTGTTGTTGTAAAATGCAGGAAAATAGACTTGGGGTATAAAAATGTGCTTTACAGTCATATAGTGAGAGTAAAGTTAGTTAGTCATTACGTCACCAGTGTAGACAACTGAATTGATTAAAATAGAAGTTATCTGTTCCGTCAGATACGCGTGAGACAAACGAGTGAAAAACATGGCTGAAACGCTTTCTGTGTAGACAAGGCATAAGTGAAGCTGATTTAATGTTTTAAGGTTTGCACATAGTATATATCTCAAATCACAGGCAATCAACATCGGAGCTACACTGCTTTTTGTAAACACAGCAAGCCAAGCTTTGGCATTCACACTGGGAGAATATAAACAACAGCCATGTTTTAGCTGCACACAGGGTGCTAACGTGAACCAAATGCATCCACTGACAGTATGTGTTTTAACACCATAACTGAGCAAATGAAAACATAGCAGATATCTTTTCCAAACACACTGGCACTCATTTTCTCTTCTCCCCTCTGCCTGTTTATCCTCCCATCCTTCTATCTCTTTGACAGCCCTAACATCTTTTCCCCCTCTCCTTCGGGAGTTAATTTGCCGGAACATTCCCACTGCACACTGTGATCGCCTAGTGAATACCCCCATAATTCTCTCTGCCTCTGCCTCTCCCTCTCATCCAGCCATGGAAATGACACAGAGGGGTTGACAGTTCAATTTACCCGTAACGGATGGCAGCTATCACGGCAGCACCCGTGCGCCAGCCCTTTCCTGTTGACTTTTATTTTTACCTGCCAAGAGAGAGATGCTGCTGGAGCGCGTCCCGCCGTTCACCCCTCCAGACTCCAGTGGCGCCTCCTCTCCTCATCATCACTGCTGGTCCTCTGGGGAGAGATGCTGCCACTTGTTTATGTGACCCTGTCAGTACCCCCCCTCTACATATACACACTCTTGTCCCCTGTGTACTTGCCAAGCAAATTATTCCTCCATTGCCACCCCTTCTTTTCTCATCTCCCTGTTCCTCATAACATAATGGAGGAGTTATTGATCTATATCTTTGGTCATGATGCCTCTCAGCTTGTTGTCGTTACCCCCTCAGCATGCCTTTGATATACTCCCCCTCCTCCTCTCTTCTTCTAAATGATTTTCTCCTTCCTCTCGCCTCTTTCCCATTATCCAGCTCCGCTTTACATAAATCCACCCGGTCATTAGATCCATCAAAACTTAATGATCATCATCTTTTTTCCTCTATTCCTGTCTCTTTTTTTCAGTTTCTCCCTATGGCTCACTTTCTTTTGCCTTTGCATGCACACACATTCTGTGCACACATATACAGCACGCATGTGTGCATACACAACATATCACTGTACATGCAGTAATATCACCACGGTTGTGAAAACAAGGCACACTCATTTGCTGGCTCTAAACCTAACCCACATAAATGACCAACATGCTTTGTAATTGCAGTTTTATATTATGCTTTGGTTGGAATATAATTGAAGATCCATAAGTATAGTAAAATGTGTGTATGCACACGCACTCCTCTGCTCTCTGTCTCTGTCCCAAGGTGATGCTCCTTCATAATGGCATAGCTGTCAGCTGTGGAGGACGTCTATTTATGTCATTCATTACCCTCCTGTCTCCTTCTCTAATAATGAGCTGCACTTATAATAAAACAATTATAGAGGGCAGACAAATTCACTTATACACCTCTGCCCCTCCCCCCTGCCATCTCTCTTTCCATCCCTGTCAGACATATATTAGCATTTCTGGCTTTTAAACTCATGTAGGTCTTCCTCATGCTCGAGTCATGTCAAGCCAGCGCCAACATCCTGAGTGTGTGCCTGACAGATAAATGATGAGACAGAGACACATGTCGCTCATTTGTAATGTTAACCAGACAGTCAGATGGCTGCCCCTCCCCTCAGTGCCTCTAAAATGAGCTTGTCTGCCCCTTCGATGATGCATGGATGTCATAATGGGCAATCTGCAACCGGAGCTTTATCACTGAGCAAAGGTTGAGGCCTAGAGAAAAACTAAGTAATTGTGCAGTATTTTGAGCTTCTAGTTAGTGTGGCTATATCATATCCTTCCATACTGTACTCTGCTGCCAGCTGGAATTAAATTGGTGACGAGCCAGCAGGAACCGAGCTCTGACATCTGAAGTCTGAGCTCCCCTACTTATGACAGGCAAATACAAAATGCCATAGATTTCATTATTCCATAGATGTCAGTGTATAATCAAAGACAGGGCTTCCCTGCCTCCAAAAGTCCAATTTAACTGCTACTACTAAGGTGATACAAAGGTGGGCACACAGGGGTACACAGGTTTCTCTCTCTGCAATTTGATCTAATCAGGGTCTGATTCAGATTCAGGCAGGACACCGTGTGAGAAAGGCTTCGAGCAGCTCCCCAATCAGACTAGCAGCAAGAGGGAACATCCAGCACTTCTGGAGGAGACCCATGGCTTCTATAATCACTGTAACTGAATGGGAACTTTTGGGATAACAAGGCTCTTTTCTTCCACCTGCAGGGTGGTCTTGACACTTTTAAGGTCTACCTCAGTCAAGTGATTCAGGAAATAACATTGTTTTATAGTGCATCTGGTATTTTTGGCTATAAAATTCAGAATTTGGTGATGCCAGAAGGTGTTGCTGAAAACATCTTAAGTCAATAAGTCAGGCAGAGAATGAACATTGCTAATAATTTTTTGGGTTACAAATTTATAATTCAAGGAGCTGAAATGTATGTTTTACTCTTGCTCAAAATGTGCCTGCAAGTAATTTAGTTGCTATAAAATCTTTCAAATGTCTCATTAATTAAAATAAATAAATATATAGCAATGACTGGCTCATTCATTCCTTGTATATAATGTCCATGTGGATTAAGCACAGCAATTTAAAAAACACATCTTCTGAAATTACTTTCAAACAAACTGTTTCCAAATATTTGGCCAAACTAAATTAAGGGATGTTTAATCGTTTAATGAGTTATACCTTCATTAAGGGATTAAACAGTAACATAAGACGACACCATCCAATTGAGTTTTATGAGTTAACAGAACAGATTGACTAATGAATATGTATGCCATGCAAGAAGAAAAAAAACATTGTTATTCTGTGCCCCAATTACAATAATCTATTTAAGGATGTGAGTTTTCAAAATTTTTCATGACTGTGAAACTCAAGAAACACTTCGTCAGAATTAGTTGTTACATTTATGTGAAATAATAATAATATTAAATATAATGAAGGGTTTATTGTCTGTGTTACTAAACAATATTTTATATTGTTACTTTAACCTCATTGATCGTAAATCTTCTTAATTTAATTCAAAGCATTTGAGATAGTTTTTTTTAGATTAGTAAATATACAATACATACTGGTGTGTGTGTGTGTGTGTTATGTGAGGTTATTATCAGCCTAAGTGAGGAAGAAATCCCCACTCAGCACCTAGCAAGCCTTAAACTGCAGTCATGGCACTGTACTGTAATGGGAGAGAGAGAGCGAGAGAGAGAGAGAGTGAATTTTCAGCAGATTTTAGGTGAAACATTCCTCCTCCTGCTTCCTCTGTCAACTCTGTTAAAACATTATGGCCTACCTATCCTGACCAGCAGGCCATTTGAATCTTTAAGCAGAAGAAGAAGATGAAATGCATCTCCAACGAAGCCTTGGTTAATGTTTAAAGAGAAAATAATGGAAATACAATGTCGGGATCACACCAGAGAGAATCAAAAATGTGTTTTATTACCAGGGAATATGACTTAAATAATATATTAGATGTGCATGTTTTACATCATTGTGAATATTGAAACACCACTGAATGGGTGGAATGTATACAAGGTGGTGACAACCTGTACTCTCCTACAGAGACAAGTAAACAAACAAGCAAACAAGATTTTAATGGACGGTGGTGAATGTTTGATAATGGATGTGAAACTACAGGCACATGGTTTTTCAGACAAAAGCTACTGTGACAGTTTTGCTTGCTTGTATTTTTTAGTGATGATGTTTCACTAATCTTAATGTATTTTTGAAACCTGCTTTTCCTCACACAGGTAGGCTTGCTCATCTGTGAAGATCGCATGAGAAATTCATGTGTTTCAAGGCACAAATGGTGCTAAAATGCATTTTTTCTAATAATAACCATTTATGTTTGAGTTTAACTCCATGGTGACCTTAAGTCTTGTTTTCTACCACCGCTTTGTGTCCATTCCTATCCAAGCAGAGCAGAATGTTAACAAACATGCTAAGTATTCAACAGCGCTGTCTGTGGAGAGCATTCAGGAAGGTCAGAGCACTCTGGCTGCCCTGAGGACAGTACTAAAGTCATTCAAGCCTATTTTAGTGTCCAAACACCCTGATAGTCACACACAACTTAAGTATGACCTGTGGCAGTGAAACTGAGATCAAGCCTGTGGTTTCTGATCACTCACATTGTGTCCTTGGCTTTCTATGTAAATACTTTTGGCTCTGTACAACCATGGCTTAATGTTCTGAAGTTCAAATATAGGAAGTAGGAAGGCCTGCCAAATTATCATGAAAAAAATAGGCAGGTTTGCCTAAGATCTGTATGTTAATCTGTATAATCTTAAATCATGACTGGAAAAGCACACATTTTTAAAAGAATCAGATTTTTGAGGGAAAAAAACAAGAAGTACACAAACAGAAATCCAGATTTAGAAAGCTCTGACTGAAGTTAAAGCCCCTGGCACTAGGGGGAGCAAGTCTCCTAGAAGTACTCACTCACAGAGACTTGCTGCTTTGCGGGTTATGAGAGGACTGGGATGGAGGATATTGTGGTGATTTTGTGGTGGTTACTGTGGTGAATTCATTATAGAGTAATTTATCATCTGTTTTAAATTCATCATCATTTCACCATCAAAACATACAGTTGATTATTTTCCTAAAATGTAAGAGACACTGCCACAGCAGACATACAGGTATTATTTCATTACAAATATGCTCCATCTAGGTCTCAGTCAAAGCAGCTGCAGTGTCTTAAAATTCAAAGCAAAAACTCTGCAGGATGTTAAATGCTGACCCAGGGAGAAAACAGACGTTAGCTTTGGCTGTGAGTTTTTAACTCTCACCAGGCAGGGCTAAAAATAATCTGCGCTGTCCAAGAACATGGAAAGAAAGGGAGGCGAAAACCAAGGCAACTACAAAATGGTGTCATTAGTTTTTATAGTTTGCTGAGGAAACACTAATAAGCTGTAGCTGGTAAACCATACCTGTAATTAGATGAGAGTTGAGGTAGGGCATGCTATTTATTTGTCAGCTATGTAATGCCAGGCTGTGGCTTGGGTTCCCACACCTTCACTGGGGCAGTTAAGGCTGCTTTTGGTGAGGCTTTTTCATGCCCAAGCCAGGAGGAGATACTTTCTGCCTTTTAGTGGTTTTAACCTGCCCAGGACACCACATAGTCCGAGGAATTTACTTCCCATCGAATCATTAGCAGAACCATTTCAACATGACAATTCCCAGTTCTGGATTTTGATTCATTTAATAGTTGCTCTGGTTAATATTAGCTTTTGAAATTAGATGTTAGCTTCGACTACAACTTAGATTTCATGTGCATATGCTGAGTAACATAATGATATTAAAAAGTTTTAGGAAATCCCAAACTCTTCAGAACCAGGGAAGTGAGGCGAATGAGAAAGAATGTGTATTTTTTGGAGGGACTTCCCATGTACCTCTCATCAGCATATGGTAGTGATTAGACAGGGAAGTGAAGGTGAGCCTCAGATGGACTCTGTCCATTATTCTCTTTTTCTATTACTCTCTTTCTCTCACCCAGTTGTTAACTCACTGCAGCCTCTCACACATGCCCCCGAGGCCCATTATGCAGAATGGGCCCCATGTTGCGGAGTTGTGCGGTGCACACACTGGAGTGCTTCACTTGGGCATTTGGTCAAATTTGACTAATTGATGAGCATCCAAAACATGGATGTGGTGCTTGGCCAAACATATTTGCATCAGATGCCCTGGCACTGGGTCTCACTCTCTCTGTTTTCATCTCTTTCCGCCCCCTATTTGGAACATTAGCACCCTGACCCATTCATGAACTATGTTCGACAAAACCTTTGTGATAAGTATCCAGAAGGTGATGACCTTCTGTGAACTTATTCATGGTGTGTCTCATCCATGTTTTGTTATTTTACGGTTTCTTCCCTCTAGGTCTCTTTATCTGTCCCTCTTTGTCCCTCTCTTTGGTTGTACATTTATTTGCTGAGTGACTGATCAAGCTCAGTGGAGCGTCTAAAGGACGTGTCATGAGCTTGAACAGAAGCCAATATCAGCGGCACTTCAAAGCCACAAGCTACCTATACCCCCTGAGGTGACAGTAGCTCCAGGGGAGCTGAGTTACTGGCTTCAGTAGTTATGCCATCATCCAGTCTGTGTTTTTTAACTCAACCTCTCCCTTAGATCTTTCACTGATCAAGGAGATAAAAATGCAGCAAGATCTGGTTGAGAGCTAGTGTCTTTCACACATGGTCGAATTCTGTTGTGTGGTTCCAGTGTATTATTCCATATGCTATTATCTGAATGCTACAATCTGGTAATTCAGTTGCGCATCTTTGTCTTTGATAGTGTTCCAGATGACTGGCCGAAAAGCAAGAGAAAGTCATGATTCTGAGGAATGGCTTCAGGGCGGTATTACACACTCAAATTAGTCACTCATCTTTTTTGATTGAAGATACACAGCAACTCGTTTAGGGAGGAAAAATCCCCCACAGTTTTTCATCAGTGCAAACTCCAGGCCCAGTCCAAACGAACACCGACAGATGACATATCTCCCCCCAAGTTGGGTTTGTGTTAATGGGAGACCCTCGCAGGTGGAGGTCTCCTCTTACACAAACACCGGCCGGTGATTGCCTCCACTTAGGACCAGTAAAAGTAATAAATGATGACCGATCGGGTCACACTGTAAATTCTGTCCAGTCAGTCTGATGGATGGCCAGGTCTAGGTGTGGTCTGAGCCAGGTCTGGTAGGTTTAACGAGTGCTTGGTTTCCTCCCATGAGCTTGTGTCTGTCTGAAAATCATTCCAACGGGAAGTCACAGTGGAACAATTTTTTCCTTGGAGAAGAATCACATTTTTTATGATACATCGTACATTTTCCCTGACTCAATCCTCCTCATCCGGTGCTCCCTACCGTAATGTAAATAAGTTTTGCTGAGCTGTGGTCTTTCTGGTTTTTCTCAGATAGGATGGCCAGGCTAAGTCAGCAAGAGTATTAGTCGAGCTTCAGGTTATGCTTAGTTACATGCTCAAATTTTACACATCAGCCACCTCTCAGTCCAATGATTCAGCCAGTACAAACCTGCATTGAAATGACGTGACCAACTATGGGACTAGTTTTTGATGTATTTTGCTTCCTAAACCATTTTTGTCTACCATGAGTGGCATCCCAGTGCACATATGAATGCTTACTTTTGTCACTTAGTCCTAATAGTCTGATAAGTTCACAAATAATTAGAATCACAGAAGCAATAAACCTTCCGATAATTTAAAGTTGAGTTCTTTGGGAGCCTTTAGTCTCTGAATACAAAATGTCAGTTTTCAGCAGTAGTGAAATCCAGTGCAAATCAACAGTACAAAATCTTGCCTGAATTTGTTCGTGTTCTGCTCAACATATCTGATGTTCTGTCTTTTAGTTTGCATTTATTTTGGATTATAGTACTTGCTATGCAGTTAGTACACACTGTACAAGAGAATGAAAAAGCACCTTCTACTGAAGGCACAGAGATAGATTTGGTGGCTATCCATTTATCACATATTGAGTTAGCTGATATCAGCTGATATCATTAGCATTTAGGATCCATTGTTTTATTCTGTGTCAAAAATATAATCACATCATGCATACCCCAGAAAGCTTATATGGTAGCAGAGCAGGTCTTGCTTGTTGTGGTGGTTCGTGATTTATTTATTTGTTTGTTTGTTTGTTTTAGCAGTATAAGGATTATTATACAATAAACAGAAATCCTCAATACTTGAGGACAAGTTGGCGAAGTAGTTAATAAGGTAGTTACTTCAAACTACTAATCCACTGTATTATACACACACTGTAGGTTTACTTGATCGTTGTGTACATGTTACCAAAACTGTAGACCCAAACAGACCCAAGGCGCTTTAAATTAAAGGCCATACATTACACTACATATTATATACTCAATTTAGAAAAAAAGACACAACTTTATTTAACATCCATCTGTTATTTGTTGTGGGCATCTCTGTATCTGTGTGACCACAGTATCCAGAACATATTGGTAAATATCTGCACTCTTGTTTGACTTGGCCGCTACACATCCTGTGGGGATTGTGCTGAATCCCTCTGCCTGTGGCTGTGTGGTAATCTTGGTTTTACATTCAAAATCTCTAACACATTGCAGAGTTCCCTGTGTTTTTTATAGAAGTCCGTGCAGGATGGACTTAACACTTGAGAGAGCTAGAGCTTAGTTTAAAATGATACAGCTCAGCCGTAAATGTTGCTTTGTGATGTGTGAAATGGGTCTGTGCCAAAAAAATAGTCCTCTACAAGTGGGATGGCTTTAATTAATACTCTAAAATTAAACCTGCCTTGAAGAAATACCTTATGTAGGTTTGAAGGAACGTGCATTGTCTTAGACTTTCCACAACTTTTTATTCAAGAGTGGGAATTAAAATGGGCATTCGGGGCTGTTATTGAACTGAAGTTTTACTCAACACAAAGTAAATCATTTTTGTGGGCACAATTAAAAAAATCCCCCTTCTGCTGTAAAACTCGGGCAATATTATGTTCGTTTCTGCAGGGTTGTGATATAAATCCATGCTGTCTGCCGCGATTCACTACGCCACATTAAATTCTTTTAGATCAATTAAACTTCCCAGCTCACTTTACAAGCCACCAGTCTTAATGTTGGCTCCCCCTCACCCTTTGAGCAGGGGAATACTCTTATGGGGTAGGCCGCGCGGGGTGCTCTGCAGAATTTATTGAGCCATTGCCAAATGAACTGCGGGGGTTAAGGGGAATGCATGAATTAGTCATATTCAGCATTTTATGCATAGGAAGTGGGGAAGTTGCATGGGACTGACCTCATGAGTGTTTTGGTTTTTTTTCCTGAAGTTTCCATGCAAAGTCACACACAATCTAGTGGATTGGATGCTGCTGACTTAACACTGCATTAATGGATTTAATTTTTTTTTTTTTTTTTTTCCAAAAATTATCCACATATCATGTGTGGTGAATGACCAAATTCTAAAATGGGTGACAGAATTGCTCTCTGATTTTCCAAACATAACTAAACCATAATTCTGGCTCTTGCACAGTCATGGCTTCTTAACGGAAGTATGGAGGCACATTATGTGTGGGTCCCCCTTGGTTGCTGTTTACGACCGAGACTTGTCTGGATTCCTCTCTTTGTATTTTTAGTGGAGGGATGATCTGAGAGTGAACAGGTGGACTCAGGCTCTGTCACCAGTAAGCAGACAGATTTGCAGCTCCATTGTCTGTGAATGTTTAAAATGCTATCAGACTGAAATAAAGTAATGAAACTCATGAATGTGATAGTCCTACACTTTTACCATAGCACATAAACTTTACAGTCTGCTGCATATCCCAGTCTGAGATCCTGTTCCTGAATTGTGCTCTGCGTGTTTGTTTGTGTGTATTACACTTCTGCTGCGCTATTTGTGTGTACTGTAAAGGTCATTCTCACTCTCTTAGTTTTCACCCATAGTTATTATTCACATTCACAGACCATTAAACCTTTAACAAGCTGTAAGCCAAGCCTAAATATCAATTATTCTTTAATGTGCAATACCAAAGAAAATATATAATGATGGCAGGCTATTGTTAATAAGGTGAATAGGACCAGGTGCGCACTCTGAACACATCAACATATAGTGCACTTTTTGGGGGCCATTTTAAGAATTAATTGCTGTAATTTTGTCCACCATCTCCACCCCCAGCCACCCCCTACAGAGACTTAAAGAGTTAAGGTGCGTGCTGAAGTCGAGCTAAGTAAATTCACTTTATGACACTGCTGTGACATGTGCATCTGTGATTTCACACGCTTAATGTAAAATTTACAGTTGCAGTATTGAATGTCACGCGGGCTGTGGAGAGAGCTGGGTGTAACCTGAGCCCCCAGAGAACAAAGCGGGCGTTTTGGCCCGGTCCCCCCTTGCGCATGCCTCCCCGGCTGCCACCCCTCCCCGCCACTCTTTACAGCTGTGGAGGTGTGATCCGAGCACGATGGTTGGCCTTATAACCATTAAGCAAGCACCACGGCGCTTCTAATAGCCAGAGGCCCTAATGACCAAAACACCTGGAAAACTATGGGAGCACAGGGAAAACTTGCTTTTCTCAGGGAGCCATGAGACGTTTGGGTGAATGGCTGGATATAGAACAGAGGCTGGTCCAGTCCTCCATCTCCCACATGGACACCAACTCTTGCATATCATCATCTGAGTGACCATGTCTTCAGGCCAGCCACGGAGGGGTCTGGTGGAATGGAGTGGTCATGTTAAGAAGAGAGAGGCCCACGCTCACTTAAAGTTCAAACATGGATTAGGCACGCTCGTCCCTTGGTGTCATGTTCAATGGCAAACCTCCCCCTCAGGGAATTGATCCCCCACACTACCCACCAGTATTGATTTAGTTCTATATAGATTATCAACTTCAGTGCTGCGATTAAGCTGCAAAACCTGCATTGTGTAGATATAAAATGGCTTTTAACAGGTGTTGTTTTCCAAGTCACCCAGGTTATTTGAGATCTATTGCCATTAGAGAGATTAATATTACTTACTGTATGAGCAATGAAATTAACTCTTGAGCATTACAGACATGACACAGGGTCGTTTTTCACATGTCTGCATGAACTTAGAATGTGTCTGCTTGTCATTTTCCTCTATTGTGGTAACCAGTCGTCATACGGATTACACTTCCACAAACCAAATTATCCTTTGAAAGCTCTAGAATGTTCATGAGATAAACAATAACAGGATGAAATCAACACGTTTACGCAACTGTCTGTAAAATTGCACCCAGTGAAAATAATTTCCTGTCTTACTTTTGGTGATTGCAGAATTTACACAGAAGAGTTAAGCAATAAGTCATTATTCTGGTGTTAAAGGAACAGGGTCACATACTGGATGCATATGTCCTGATTAATACCAATAACGTTAAAATATAAAAGTGGTTCAAGATTATTTTTCAGTCAAACTAGAATGTTGTGAAGTTTGTGTTGCAGCCAAAATGACTGAATTTGCAGTGATTTTTCTGTAAAATTTGTATTGCATTTTGTAATGTTATTTGTTAATTTACAACAAAATTATGGGACCAATTACCATCTAGTTCCAGTAAAAACAAGAAAAAAAATATATATATCATCATATAATCATAGTATTAATGTTAACATTTTGACACATAACAGGCTCTTGTCATTGATAGAAGACACAGAGTTAGCCAAGAAGTGCAGTGTTTTTGAGAGGGACAGAGGTCTCATTTAGTTACTTAGCTGCTTACAGCTGCCAACAAGCTCTACATATGAAGGACATGGTTAGTAGTTGGTATTAGGTCAGAGACTGTAATTTTATGCATCATTTTTAAAATAGTTTGAAGTTGTAACTGGTGGAGCTTGTTGGAGTGATATAGGGTGGGAGTGAATTGGACTGTTGAGAGTTGTAGATTTTGTTGTGCCTCTGTTGTCACCAGTAGTATCATGTATGAGTATTTTTTGTTTTGAATTGGTGGCAGCTCCTAGTGAGTATTAACAAATGTAGCACACTTGATTTTTACATAGAGAACATCACCATCTTGACTAATGAAGGACTTACTACTTTTAGCTACCTGGTATTTTGTTAAGCCTACAGCACCTGGTCCTAATAGGTGCATATACACACATGCTCCACTTTTCTCTTTTCCCATCTTCCACCTAAGGAAACAAGCTGCTGTTATTCCACCAGCGAGTTGTAAACCTGCAATAAAACTGTGGCATGGCCCCTATGTGCAGTATGGGTAATGCTCCATATACTTTAATGGTACACTGGGCCAGGTCATATATTTCTTTTCTTATGTGAGATTCAAAAAGCTAAGGTAGGGGATGAGGTTTGTGGTCCAGCTAGTGAGTTTGATGTACTGTATGTATGTTAATGAGTACCATCTCCAGTAGTGGTGGAAAAAAGGAAGGCAATTTATGTCTCTAGACATAAGGATTAACATGCTAAAATTGTGTCATTGTCATGTTTATTAGAAAGTTCTAACACATTCTTAGTTTTCAGATAAACAAACTGCCTCCAAGCTGTCATGAACCGTAACCACGTGAAATAAAAGACAATTGTGTGTTTGTATACAGTGTTTTTTGGAAGGAATTTCCTCAAGTGAAATTCTTAGAAATTCATTTAATTGAATGTGTGTTGAAAATCAAATTACTACAGAACTACAGAGATTACTACAAAATAATCAGCTCCAGTGTATAATATGTGTTGATTAATTACGTGCATTCTTGTCCGGACAACTTGTATCCTTTTATCACATCCATCCCTAGTACATGACCAGTTCTGTACCACTGCACCACATGCATGCTCTGATGCTAACCATCTCTTACAAATTTCATAACAACGAGAGAGGATAGGTCTTTCACCACCGCAACCGCTAAACACTCCTCAGAATCAGATCCAAATGTGGTAATAGACAACATGTATTTGGGAATGAGGATGTAACTCCAGACTACAGCCATATGATACTGACGATCAGTGCGAAGTTGTGGTTGAAACAGATGTCTAAACACACAACAGTGTTGACAGGCTGAGGCCCAATGTTTACAGTTGCCTGCGGGGGAGATGCTGCGCTTTGGTTCTGAGGAAAAGATGATTGGATACATAAATAAAAAACACCCTCTACAGATATACTCTCAAAGGAAATCAAATAGAAACACGTCGTGGGCGCACAGTGTTTAGTTCACTGGGAGCTGATTGCAGATCAATTATGTAATGTACCTCTAATTTTAAACTCTTAATGAAACAAATCAAAGTCATGCTTTTTGTAGCCAATTCTTTATTTCACAAGATAATAAAGAAATAAACTATGACCTCAGAAAACATTATTCATTTAAAATGCCACTAGTAACAGTTAAGTTTCTTTTTCTGAGACACACTATCTTGCAATGGATCTTATCAGTGGTTTCATTAGTTTTGAATGTGGTAGCATTCCTGCCCAATCTTGATTCAGCTGTATATATTTCACTTAACTGCATAAGAAATGCTCTTCCCTTACTGTTTGAAGTTCTGACAGATGAGGTAGGAAGTTGCTTTCCGTCAGGCATCTGTTGATCCAACCACTGACTTTCTGTCTTGTTGGTCAAAGGTCAGGCAGTTTAAAAGCCTAATCATTTCACCTGTCTGGCCTTGGCTACCCTGAGGAAGGAAGCTGCATGTGTAAAAGTGCTGTAATGGAAATGATCCAAGGAAACCCTGTAGTCTCTGCGTGCTAAAGGAATGTGGTGTTGTTGTCGTGTACAATCACCCCCCCCCGTCTCAGCTCTGCTTTCTCCCTCTGGCTTCAGAATTTAGCTCAAGCTCTGTCTGTGTCCCCTAGGTTCAGCACTGTTTTACATTCACACACACTGTGCACATGCAAACACACACACAGACACCCATCCATATTCATAACAGCAATTCCTCATTCCTGTACGTGTGCACAGACACAGGTTTTGTTCCATATTCCATATTAAGGTATGCACTGTGTGCATGTTTGGTTATTCATTACACAGTGTTCCTCTACTTCACACATGAATCAGTGTTCTCATGCTGTCAAAGGGAAAGAGTAAGAGAAGAAGAATCAGCTACACTAACCTTTTTTTCACTCTGATTTAATAGTAACTGTATCACTGTGTTGTGTGGATCACACAAAACCACTGTTTTAGCTTTTAAACAACTGTCCACAGCTGAGATACTGAAGAACCCCTGCTGCACTTGATAGCCAAAAACTATGACCTGCAGAGCAGCAGGTTTATACTGTTGCACTTCTTTGTCATAAAAGAATACTGTGTTGATTATGTTACAGATAAACTTAACATATTTCAAGTTTCTTCTTTGAATCATTCCACCTTGTGCATAAGAACATCTTGTGCTTCTTTTTTGCTCAGTATCTTGCTTTTTTACAGTAGTTTGACCTCTTTCGATTCCACTTGAATCCACTTGAGTATATATTGTAACGTGCAGTGTTATGCAAAAGTTTTAGGTGCTAAATCTAAAGCGAGGATGCTTTCCAAAATAATTCCATGAATGTCAAGTAACTACATGCAGATTGCAGTAAACAGAAAGAACTTTGTGCAACCAACTTTTACCTTAAAAGCAGCACCACTTCTCAGTACACTTGCACACAGATTTTCAAGGTACTTGGCAGGTACGTTGTTCCAAGTATCTTGGAGAACCTGCCAGGGTTTTGCTGTGAATTTAGGCTGTGTCAGTGTCTTCTATCTCTGCATGTAATCCCAGACTGACTCGATGATGATGTAGAGATTTTGAGATTGGGGTTGTTGTCATGCTGTAGAACAAATCTAGGACCAATCAGATGGCTCTCTGATGGTATTGTGTAGATAAGAATCTATTTCTGAAGAGCCTTTTGCACAATATTGTATATCAAGGTGCTCATGTAACTAGAAAAGGGAAGAAATCAATAAGTTTATATTTTGCTAAATGGCTTTAAAGTAATCAGCACTTTTCTCTCTCTGTCACGTATGAATAATGAATAATTCAATAATTCAATCTGTCTCTGTGTCTATAGTCCTGTGTATATTGCTCCTTTGTTCATATTTTTATTACATTGTCCTGTTCATACTGTTCTTAGGTTTATATTTTTTTAAATAATATTTTGCTTATACCTTGTCTTTTACTCATATTTATGCCTTTTTTTCTATCTTTTCAATCTCTGATACTGCTGCAACAATGAAAATTTCCCCATTGTGGACTAATAAAAGATTATCTTATCTTTTAAAACTTATATAAGGCTGTGAATGAGGCATGGTGTTTCATATAATCTAGCAGAGGCAACATTCAGGATCAGGCACATTTTTCCTCCCCAAAGTAAACATGATATTTTCTTGTTTTCAGATGCAGATGCAGTTGAATATGAAAAATGTAAAGTAAACACAACTTCAAATTGTTTTATTTAGTGACTTAATGAAATAAAAAACAGGGTAATCAAAAATGTTTGCAGTGTTTACCTTTGGTAATCTTTTGGAATACAGATAATGTTTCGGAGCATGAATTCTGTAATCGTCAGTGGAATAAGTACTGAACGTAACCTTCACAACCCTAGTCACCTCTAAGTGGGCTCCAAAAAGGATTTTCCCTTATTTTTTTTTCACTCCGTCTGACTCCAGATCATGTTTAATGTTACAAGAAGAAGTATAATCAAAACAGCAGTTATTCAGCCCTAAATCTGGTGTCGAGGCTGTGGCTAGACAGGAAATTGATGTGGAGAGAAATGGCTCAGTGGCAAACCTTTACTATTAACTCAGCCATGTATGGCAGAGATAGGTGCAGTCAGCAAAAAATTGGGCTCCACACAGGCAGTTTTAGGTTTTGCCAGACTGTGCTCCCCTCAGTCACGGCCTGTTCACACCTCGTTGTCTCCATCCACCTCCACTCGCTGATAATCACAGAGCAGCTCTTTCCTTTTTACACTCCTTTCCTTTTCTCCCACTACAGCTTTGGCCAGGAAGGAGCTTTCACAACTCAGCTTGTGTGGCCACCCAAAAAGTCAGGCTGAGTCCAAAGTTTTGCAGGAACTCTGTTACAGCTAGTCCTTGGGTTTCCACGGGCTTGAGGAAATGAGAAGGAGAAGAGGAAGAGAGAGAGTGTGTGTGTAATACATAGAGAAACACAGACGAGAGAGAGTGAGAGCTGTGTGGAAGCACACCAGCGGAGAAAGAAACCTGATTTATTATCACCAAAAATCAACTGCAGATGTCAGCTCACAGATTCTCCCTCTGCCGCCAATTATAGACACTCACGCAAAGATCTGTTCAGCCCCAGAGTCTGCCTCTTTACACACACACACACACACACACACACACACACACACACACACAACTACACAGATTTACAGTGAACTACAGTATGCGTACCTGTGCATGCATTTCCACACATAAGCATGCACACCTGCTTACACAAACACGCCCTTTAAATTTGATAAAAATCATAATCCGCCATCGAAGCTGAAATTGAAGGCCTTTCACCCACCTGGATTATTTCCCAATGCTCGCTCTCTCTCTATGTGAATGCCAAGGATGGATAATGAAGATGTCCATAAAAAGCATTAGTGGTGTGATGTCAGCAATAATACTCCCCTGAAAAGATCTCTACCCTCAAGCTTTTTTCCTGCTGCATGTTGTTCCACTGCGTCTGTCATTATGTGCTATTTCAAGTCGTTACTGTAATCACCAAACCATCCTCTGGATTTAACATAATCTGTCTATAGATTTTTGGATTTCATTGTTTAGAGGAAGGAAGATGTGAACTTGATAATGGCTCACATAAATCATGTGTGGGAAACATGCCTAAAATGCTTATCCAGCATTGTCCCGTGTGTGTACATAATCATAGAATAAGAAAAAAATTGTCTTGAATTTCTGTCCAGATTGTTCAGATCCTGGAACCCTACAAGCAGACATCAGCTCTGACTATGGCTCTTGTGGACTTAAGGATTACAAGATATTGTCACATTACATTTCTGGTACACAAATATTCAGTCCATCTCCCATTCACTTCTGTTGAAGCCCAAAAGCAGACAAATTCATGCGTTTTAGACTCTGGTGGACTAGCAGGACGAAGTGATCACCCTTTTTCAACTTTGACTAAGTACATGTGCTCAATTGGCCAAAAGAAATGGTGGTGAACTGTGTGTGGGAATGGAGAAGTCATTATTCTAGCCTGTTTTTCACCCTTTTCAATACATTATCACAGTATTAGCTTGTGCTCTCATATATGCTGCGCTAGTTTGTGATTGTTCCTACCAGTATCAATATCATCATCGTTGTCGTCCTCTGTCAGGGCTGAGCGCTGGGAAAATTTAGCTTGTGCCAGAACCTTGCAGATTGAGACCAACACCTTTTTTTCTGGGATTCTGCACTTCCTCTATTACCACTAACAGCTGATAGTTATTCTCCTGACATACTTAATGCTATCTGCTTCAAGAATTCTTTAATATTTCACCGATTTTAGCACAGGTAGCCAAAAACATTATTAATAATTTTAGCAGCAATGGTAACACAGTGACACCTGCTAGCAGACATCACTAGCAAAAGTAACTATAGGGGAAAATGTAGAGAATGTTAAATCAGAGGGAGGCTTTATGCTGAAGGTGAGTGGGGAAGTTGAAGATTTTAGTAAATTCACATCTCCACCAGATTAGTTTAAGTGAAGGGCACATGTCTGCTGTTTACCTTATGTTGTGGGCGTAATATGTGCATCTGTCCTCTAGGCAGATAAATCAGTACAAGTATACCCTGCTTAAAAACCAGGTGTGCTCACAGGTTTATCAGCTCTGTCTTGTTTGGTTTTAGTATCTAGGAGTCCTGTTTGCTCCAGGCACTGTGGCTTTGATCCACTCTATTCTCTCTGTGCCCTGTTGAACCAGCACCTTCTCTGTGTTGTAACATCTCCTGACTCTTCAATTAATAGTTATTGATACTGGTTTAATCCACCAGACATTCATGGCTGTCTGTAAAGTGAAATTCAGTTTAGGCAAGATAATCCTTGAGCAAGGCTGAGGTCACTTCAGATTCTGGAAGTCTGAGTAGTCATGCTTGTGGTCTGAGTCAGGGTGGAAAACAAAAGACAAAATATATACAGCATGCTCTGTATGTTTGTGTTGTTGGTGTTGCGTTGCTGCAGCACTCCAAAGCAGCAAGCCTTGCATTCACTGGTATTCTGACATCAGAAATTAAATCTGATGACAAACTGTAAACAAGGGTGGATGTTGTGAAAAGATAATGTGAATGTGGGAAGTACTTGCATCAAATGTCTCAGCTCCCTAAAATAGCATGTAGATATACCACAATGTTAGACTTTTAAAATTTGATGTAGTAAATGGTGTAAAATACACAAATATGGGTTATTGTTGTAAGATATGCATGAGCAAAAAACAAAAAACAAAAACAATGGAAATAATGACTCACAGTCGTGGTGGCCAGAGTTCTTAGCACCACTGAGAGAGGGTGTTAAGCAAAAAGCAACGTGCTGCTCCATGTAACCACTATGTTAATACTATCTTTGCTACTGATCATACAATAAATGTCACTCAGACCACCAACAACTGATTGGAACTGGCGACTGGTCCATAGCAAACAGACTGTAGTTATAGTCAGAAAAATCACAATGTCTGTACCTCATGCTGTCTCATACTGACTACATACAGCATCCAATTTTTTCTACATTTTGTGGTTTGTGCGGATGGTCTTCACTAAATATAATGTATAAAATATTAGCCACAGACTGACTGACTGCAGACTCAAGAACTTAACAGTGTTTCTAACCAGTGAATATAAACCACACTGAGTTAATATTAACACATTAATTATACAGTATTTGGACCAGCCATCCAGTGCTTTCTCTGAGCCAGAAAAGTTCAGAGGAACACTTCAACAGTCTGAAAAAGGTAATTAAAATAATGTATAGAAGGCTCCCGCATATCTATTAACAAGTAGCCAATAGTAAGTTTATTTATAGATGTGTGGCTATTTAACTCTAAGGGAGTGGCAATTTCAGCTTATGAGCACCAAGTTAATTAAAAACAATCCATCAATGAATACCTTAACTAAGCTTAAATTTGTGGTTTGTGTACATGTCCCTGTTTCTGGTGATGTATATGTCTGAGGTGGACAGAGAAAGAGAGAAACATATATATTACTTAGACAATTAAGCAATGCCAGCAGTCATCCCTCTGCCCAGAGGTAGCACTATAACTGTGTTTTGTGTAGTTATGTAGTTTATTTAACAGTTAATAATATAGAAGATTAGCATAAAGCTCTGCTGTTACTGAGTTCTAGATAATGGCAACCACAGAACCACAACCACAACAGTTTAGCACTTTGATTTTACTTTTGAATCCTGGATGGAATGCATGTATGAGATATCGATTTCAATTAGAAACTCTCTCACAAGAAGTATTCAAGTAAAAGTAGCATATCCACAGTATTAAAATGACCATACAAGCATATTTGTATTCACTAGATTTTGTGTTATCACATTTCTGCTATTGTATTATTTACCAGTAATAAATTACTGGATATACTGCTGGGTAGATAAACCTACCAGTGCACTGTATTTTATAAACTCATCATCTGCAAAGATTTCCTGACTTAAGTGACTGTAGCATTGTAAAGAACTAATTTATAGTATTTTATCTTTTCCTCAGTTTCCAGCCTTCTCTGTTAACACAAGTTTTCATTTCAGGACAATGTCCAAAACAGCATATTTTCCCTTTGGAATAATTCCCAACTCATACAAATACCGTATTTTCCTTTTGTCTTAAAATGTATCCACTTACAATCCATTCATCTATGCACAGCTTTTTTTTTAAGATTTACATTCAAATGCAATATTTCAGTTACATGTATATAGATTTTCCTGATTTAATTTTTTTTTCATCCGCCTCTTACCTGGAATTTATTGAGTTAAAGTTGTACTTCGAGCTTTGAAAGAGATAAATGATTTTGCCTATAATACATAACAGACTTAGTTGCTCCCTATAAAATCAAAGAGCCAGTTCACAGTATTCAGGCTTGTCATACCTCCTGTTTGAAAGAAATCAGCTGGAGGTAGCTGGAGTCGTATGGTACCACCGGCAGTTTGTCCCTCTGATGGACAGCTTCTTTTTTTTTTTTTTTTAAGTCCAGTCTTGTAATGGTACCTACTGTATAATTTGATATAGAGCTGTGAAGTACTGAACTTTCTTTCTCCCCTCCTGTTCCTTCCTGCTGCTTCAATTCCTACTACTGTTTGCCTGTCTGCTATTATTGGATCCTGTAGACTTGCACTCGTACTGACTGTTTTTCATATATGGTCTCACACAGTCAGTGCTATACAGAAGCACACATATTCATTAGAGCATTGCAGATGCACATTTTGTCCCTTTTATTCACTCTGTTGCTTTGTAGAATGCTCTGCGACCTGTTTCTGTACATTATAAATACAAATTAAAGGTATGTGGTTCCTACAGATAGTAAGAGGTAATTGATAAATAGAAAATATATCGTGACATGAATATATCCATCAGCTTTCACTGTTGAGTACACTTTTTTTTAAAAAACAAAACATACAGCATAAAGGCTACTGTTATGGGAAATGTTTGATGATGATTTAGAGTGACAGGTTTTGAAGACGTTGAAACACTTAGCATTTGTTTCAGCATTAAAGTATTGAAGGAAAACTTTTCATACAATGACATAAGCAGGCTACAGCTGTTTTAAAGGCATTCACAACTACGTTCATGTAACAACACACACTGTATATGCACACATGCTGCATATAGAAGTAGTAATGTTTTCATGTTATTACCTCCATCTGAAGATTAAAAAAATTATGGCCCAATCCATTAATGACTGCCACACCACATTCATGCATCCAAATTGTAATGTGGGATATTAATGTGATTAATGAGTAGTTCATTTGCTGTTATAGGTGACTGACCCTATGGTAAATGTTATGTCCAGTGCTATGATAAATGTGGTGCAGTGATAACACAGTATTCGCAAAGCCAACCTAATCAGAGGTTAATATGTTGGTTTACACTAACTTAATGATCTGTGAGCTAAATAACAATAAAGCACAGTCTAATTAGAATGTTTATGAGAACACTTTCATTTTGATAGACGACCATGCGGTGTTCAGTGCCGCTAGCTAGCATGGCTAGCCTAATGTAAACATCTCAATGTCCACCTCTCTGTGACAGACCAAGTAGTAAAAACATTTATGGGATTAAGAGGATGGTGGGGGGTCAGAATGAGTTGTGTGTGTGTATGTGTATGTGTGTGTATGTATGAGAGTGTTTGATGGGGGGTCAGCTGATATATTACTCAGGCAGTTTTTCTGCTGAGTAGAGTGCTTAGGAAATGGTTTTGAGTCTTTTTTTCTCATATTCTTTCCTTGTTGGTGGAAACTAGCTTTTGAATAAATGCCAGCACTGTTTCTCTGTCACTCCTTCAGGGCGCCAGGCTCATACTGTACACTGTATAGACACACACAGGCTTTTAAAATACACACTCTCAGTCCCCGGTAAAATGTCCCCAGTAAAGCCCTGATTTTCATGTGGGTTGTCATTGCAGAGATCCATGGGTAATATGTCACTGTCAGAGGAGTCAAAAGACCAAAATAAAATGGAGATATGTGTGAAGTTGATTTTGTTTGATGGCCATCACCATTTTTATATATTTAATATCACTGCTGTCGCCCCGTGCCTTTCATCAGCATACACTCTCCTTGAGACACTCCAGTCCAGTTGAAGAATGGACTCTGCCCAGCTTTTAAGATAAAGCCAACTTTTTGACGTGACCTAAGAACATTGCGATGTTTCAAAAGAATGTTTCCGTATTTTTACAACGTGAGAACCAAATAAGACCATTTGTTTGAGTTAGAATACTGTATCTGTATATGGAAGAATTATTCTGGGCAGGCCTTTTATGACCAAAATTATGTGATCTTCGGTAAAAGCCCTTAATAGGAATATAAAGGGGCATGAGCACACTGAATGCCCTTTTGAATATTTGATTTTTCTTGATCTGGTATTAATTAGCCTGATAGTGATCAAGCTAGAGGATATGAATATGTATAGAGTGGTGGAGACAAATGAAAAATATTTTTTTTATATAAAGCTTCTACTGTAATACCACCACACTATATTAGTTGTATGTCAGAGATTTTCCTGGAAGACTTGTGATTTATTGCTTGAGTATTTAAAATGTAAGAGATGAATTCATTATAATCCCTGAAAATTGAAATATATTTTCCCAGTGTGTTCTAAGACAAACCATCATGTGGTTTTCCAAATAGTGACATCATTCAGTAGTAAAGTTACTCGAAATGTGCTTAAACATAATGTATTATCCACAGTCATTTTTTATGGTGCAAAGCTGGGCAGAACAGCTAGTGCTCAAAAAACATTGGCAACTAATGGCTTTATTAATGTTATGTTATTCCTTTATCTCTACAGGGAAATGATTGGCTAAAAATTGTCCCTCAGAAATGTTTCATGAGATAAGCCTGTATTAGACTTGTCTGCAAAACACATTTTTCCACAATACAGAGAAAAAATCTTTAAAAAAAAACCCATCCTACTTCTTCTCAAATGGCTAATTAATTGTGTTAGAGATAAATACAAAAAGTATTTAGATGTGTTTTTAAGGCCATTATTAAGCATGAATACTCCCATTTTGCTCACGGTTAACCAGTGTTTAGTCACAACTCAGTGAACATCAATGTTCTGCATAGTATTTCAGCTCAGACCCCCCTAATTAGTTTAACATTAGCAACCACAATCAAACATATGCTGTTCTTGAGTACGGGAAGTCGTAAACCTCAGTATTTACTTTGTGTGCCCCTGTTTGCACCATTAAAACAGCTAATAGGTAATAATGCCTTTCCCCCAATTGATAACAAGTGCATTTAGTGCTTTGAGACTCTGTGTGGGTAGCGCTTTGTTTGACTGCAGAGAGAGTGAACTAATGGCACTATTGGGGTTAATTTTAAGGCCAACTCTGTTCTTTTTGGACAGAAGCAAGTCAGGATATTAATGTTAAATGGGCTGTGGCACAAATATTGTAAACAAAAGGCTTGCACAGGCACAATAATGATCAAGTTAATAACCTCAGCTCACCTCCTCATGATCTGACGTTTTCACCATGCTCAGCTTATCTATCATCTCTGAGACACAAGCCTACCTCCTAGCCTCGTCCAATCTTACACCCTGACACCTACTGAAATCTCATCCAATATCACCAGCTAATAGCTCAAGAGTGACTTACCCCCTCGGCTGTTTTACGACTGGCATTTTTTATGAGACCACAGTGGGCCTTGCAGCTCTGAGAGGTCAGACGGCTCGACAGCAGCAGTCAGAATGAATGGTTCATTTCCTAGCCGTGGTATGATGGAGAGGATACAGTTCCTCTGGCCTTTCCGCCGAGCTGTCTGTGACGAGATACACAAACAGAGCAAATCTTAAAGTGTGTGTCAAACCACTGTCTGCTAGCCCTGCTTCATGTTCTGAACACCACATGGGTCATTATGAGCTGTTTCATTGTGACAAATCTCCTCAGAAGATACAGTCACAGATCACTCAGAGGGATCTCTTCCAGCGTAACTGGAAAAGGTAGCTCGTATTTAGCCGCCCCCAGAAGATGTGGTTGATTTCATTTTATATGGAGTGCAACAATGAGTCAGGACGGGCTACTGCTGAGCTCTCAATGTAAAAGGCAGCCATCCCATCTGGAGGTGACTGAGCGGGATTTGTATCAGCCAGCACTGGATATCCTTGCTGTCGTCTTTTATATGTTCGTAAGGAGAAAGAGGTGAAGGAGGGGGAGAAGGAGGAGGAGTGTGAAAGGGTGGGGGAGGTGGGCGGTGTTGCTCTGAAAACGAAAAGGAATTCTGGCTTTTGCCTTGTGCGTTTTATGAGAACTCGGAGCAAACGTCATTGGACAGCCCACTTGCAGATCAGGCCCCCACGGCTATAGGATATCTCTGGTTTCCATCACGAGGATAGGCGCGTGCGCAAACACACACGAGCATGTATAAAAGGACAATTATACACACGTGCCAACAAATCCTTGATGTCCTTGTGTGCCAGCCTCAGACAGTACAGCTGAAAACTCTCCTGCACACACTGGCTTCCATAATATATGCCTATCAATCTCATATCAAACACACAACCCATTCTCTCTCGGTGTCTCTCCATCTTACACACACACACACACACACAGTATGCAGTGAGGGTCTGGGAGCAATCAAATAGCTGCACTACACAGCCCGTCTGAATCCTGTTTTCCTGTGCGTCTGCACCCATGTACCAGCGGTTCCTCCCCAGTGCTCCAATAAAACCTCACTAATGATCCCCCTCACCCCCCTCGTCCACACCCCGGCTCTGGCACCCGGCCGGTAGATGCACAAACCAAGGGGCACTTTACGAGTCAAGCGGCCGTCCTTACCCGTGATGTCATCCGCAGCTCTCACTTAATCCCGCCAATCCCCCGAGAGCTGCCAGCCAGACGCTCCAGAAGAATACAGCTGCTATTCTCTACCTCCTTCTTTCACCTCTCTCCATCTCGTCTTTTCTATTTGTTTGTTTGTTTATTCTTCAGGCTATAAAGAGCGCTGCCTGCGCACCACACACACTCTCTTTGAGTGTGTGGGTGGATATTTTTATAAAGGGCTTTTCCCAAAATATACTGCTTGTCCAATTACTGACACATTAACTGCTTCTCATCTGACGCACCAGGCAGTGAGCAGACACTGACTCACTGTTTTCAGAATGACTCTATTCAAGCAGCATAGAGGGATTATAGGTTTCTTTCTGCCCTCGACACAGCTACCTCCATCCAAATAGGAAGTACTCTGACATGCACACTCACTCTGTAAATCTACCACCTCATTTTCCTTCTTGGAAAAATAAAAAGGAATATATGATCTACTATAGGTAATCATCAGTTTTTTAAGTCAGGCACAGTATTTATATTGAAAGAAATGTACAGAAATTGAATAAGGTTCCGTCTGTGCAGGAAAATAATGAACCACAAACTCTTCCTAAGGAAAACATACCTTCTGTAATGTCATCCTCACTGCAGCTTCAAAGGAGAGCAAACAACTTGTACACAACTTTCCCAGCTTTAAGCCTCAAAGTACAATGTTTTCAGTTAATGTCAGACTTTCAACAAATCTAAAATAGTAATGAATTTGGGATTAGAGCTGTTTAATAACATGATACAGTTAAATAGGCTTTTTAAAAAAAAAAAAAAAAAAAACAGATGAAAGCAGAAGACTTGCTTTAATCCATGAGTGGTAATTGTGTAAATATTTGTTCCAGATTCAGGTCACAGTGTGATGTATGGCTGCTGTCACCTAATCAGCTCTGGGAAATGAGCACACATGCACAGGCATGCACATTTAGTCCCACATGCACACACAGACAAACTAACTGTTATGCTGCCAAAAATGTGAACAGATTTTTTAGTTATTTGTTGATATCTAAGGTCAGTGAACATTACGAAATTTTTTTGTTATCATACTTGTTTCAAAACTGAGATAGAAACTGAATAACAACAAAAATGAAGCTGTCAACATTTTCTGCATTTTGCTGTGAAAGACAGCATGACTTCACTTGGTTTACTTGTCTGTTTCACACACACATTATGTTTCTAAATATATGCAACCTTAAGTTCCCTCTGCTCACACACAGACTCATATACACACCGAACAAAATCCAACATAGGTAGTTAATTATGGGGGAAATGACCCTTTACTCATTAGAAAAGTATCCAGACAAGCTCTTACAACGCCTACTCAATTAGCTGCCATTTGTCCCCTTGAATTGAATTGCTTTCTCTTCTCAGTCACCCAAAACATGAGCACATAGGCCTTTGATCTGCTGTTGGGTTAGATACATTTCCACAAGTTAAGTACTGAAACACCTAACACTCAGAAGCAAGTGCACAGTTGTACAAATGTTCTAAAATAAGAAAAATAAATGTAAAATATTTAAATGTTTTTGTTGAAGCTGGTTTGCCTTTAGGTTTGACAGTTAAAAGGCTTAATTTAAAGTTTAAAGTTTTATAGCAAATTGTTAATGGGGTATTTGTAATTTAGTCAAAAATGTGAGGTGAACTGCAAATGTTTCACTGCTTTACAGAGGTGAACAAGTGATTCAGTACGTGAAAGGGTATGATCAGTGCACAATAACACTCTCTCATTAATACACAGTAAGAACATTTCATTTAAATGTCTTTGGGTAAATAACTAGATGTCAGAGTCAGTTCTGGATCTAAGCATGCTTTGTGTCAGGGACAAGTAAGATTTTTAGAAAATCCATAAGATTTTTTGGGGGGTTAATGGTCTGTACTTTATAAGGTAAAAGTGTAGAACTGCAGCTGCCTGTCACAAACTGTCATTTACTTGGTTGCAAAAGTCTAACTGACTGTCTTGAAATGGACGGTTCAGTGCAGCAGTTTTCCATGGTTCTTTCCTTTGTGAAATCCGTTAACAGTTTCCAGTTTCTGGTCTGAGAGGGCGTTCAGGCTGGAGAGGACAGGTGACTGGCCTTCACTTCCCTTCTTCCTACCTCTGAAAGGAAAACAAGTCATAAACCAAAAGAAAAAAAAAGAACTTTCTCAGCTAAAGAATCCTCCGGGTGAATGGAGAGAGGGAGGAGTAGATGGAGCGAGCGAGTCCATTAAAAAGAATGACGGCCAGAAAAAAAAGGAAAAAAATCCCCACGGCAGCACACAATGCCATAGCTGGGGTTAAGTGCTAGGATTTCAGTCGATGGGGGATTTGGGGGTCCCTGCGTTTTTAAGCCTCTGTCCCCAAACCTCGCCTTCATCCCACCTCCCTCCCCAATACGCACTCCCTTTATTTCTCTCTCTCTCACTCTCACACACACATGTACGTTTCTCCCAGATCTACCATCTCCACCCCCTCCTCCCCCCGAAGTCCCAGTCATCTGCCATAATCAGAACGATGATATACGGGCCCCATTAAAAGAGAGGGGCTGCTGACATGCAGGACAATAGCCCCTCACAGTGTGTCCAGGAAGCCTGCCCATCCAGGTGCACTCTCCCTTACAGCCAGAGGCCTGCCACTCTCTCTCCTTCTCTCTCTCTTCCTTTTTCTATCTCTCTCCCCCTCTTTTTCTCCCCCTCTCCCCAGCCCCTCCAAACTCAGTGTGAGCCCATTGAGAGGGAAGGAAGAAACAGGAGAGGAGCAAATGGGGAGTGGAGGAGTTGTGTGTGTGTTTGGTTGGGGGGGGGGGGGGGGGGGGTTGCAGAACTGAGATTCAAGACAGAGAGAAAAAGAGGAGGATAGTGTTGGGGATGGAGGGGTGAGGAGAGTGAGGGGAGAGCTCAGGTGTGTTGAAAAGACAGGACATTTGAGCAGTCAACGATGGGGCAGTGGGGGGTGTGGGGGATCAGTGAGCTTGAAACAATAGTGATGATAAAAGTCTCCCCTTTCACCCCTGTGTGCCTGTCTGCTTCTCTGCCCTTTCTCTCTTTATGCTCACCATTGCTGCCTACCTGACCTACCGCAGCGCATCACGGGGCACGGGGGGGGGGGGGGGGGGGGGGGGCTGAAGTGAGATGGGGAAGAGGAGGAGGGGAGGAGCGGCTGATGGGACAGGATTGGTGGCGACAGGAGGGAGGAGTGCCTTGCTGGTTGCCCATCAGCACATCCTCACTGACAGCTGTCGGCCTGTCCGTCAGCAAGTAATTTAGACCAGAGGGGGAGTCTGCACACACACATACACAAGTATGAGAGAAAGGGCACAGCCACCTCTGTTGTTCAGTATTTGCTTTTTATGTCCGTCTTTCAGTCTTAATACACTCACTGCCACAGCATGATACTGACGTATTGAAAAGTCTGGTGATGTGCAGGTCAAACTTAAACACAGTCTTTCTTTCAACAGCATTTAAATGAGTATTTCAATTTGAAATGGGAGCAGGAGCAGAGTCGATATGGTCTCTCCCTTTCTCCTCAGTGGTTAGTGGCCTAGATGCTGTCACCAATACCGAGGGCCACCACCAGACTCCCGAGAGCCTCCAAGGTCCGCTGCACAAATTCTCCTCTGCGCCAACCAGTCCCTTAATACACACTGACTATCTGCCCTCAGCTCTCTGTGTGGTCCTCCTCTGTGCTTTCGGCAAAGAGAAAAAGGAAACGGTAAAGAGAGTTGACCTGTATCTCAGATTATCTGCCTTTTTCTGGCAGTCACCTATCCTGTATCTGTGGCAGAGATTCAGAGGTGCAGTTTAGATAAAGAGACTAGCTTCTCTCCTGGCTGGTTATTTCTTCTTCTGTCAATGGAAAAATTTTGTGTGGACCAGGTCATCAGACTTGTTTGGGATTTTATTTTTTGTCTTGTTTTGATCTTAAACATAAAGACATAGTCTAGCATCCCTGAGTGGGTTTCTCCATAATTTGAGTCACAACCTCCCACAGATCTGAGGTTAGCATTGTTTTACTGTTTGATACATCTCAGCTTCTAGAGCTGTTTTCCAGGGCATCTCTTCCACGTCCAATTTAGGGTTTGTCTCTTTTGTCTTCAGCCAAGCTGCACTCGCTCACCGTCCCTTGCCTCCAAGTCCTCTGAGGGAAATGAAAGCTGGTCGGGGAGATGCAGTCAACAAGGTGGTAGGAATTTTAATGACTGGCTTTCTGCCGCCTTTTCCTCTCCCGCCGTTTTGGCACTGGAATAGTGATCCGGCAGGCTTTGCCGTTTGGCACCCACTGACTTTCCTCGCTAAAAAAGGTGGTGGACAGAATAAAGGGCAAGTCCACCACACCCCCCTGCCCACTCTCTGATAAAAGACAAAGTACATTTTAATTAAGGCCAAGGCAAAACAGCTTGATGGATCTTATTTTCTGAAAGGTTTATTCTCTTTACGTCTGTTTTCTCTCTCGCTGTTGCTTTTGTTTACTCTAGATGCTTCAGACAAACTACTAACAGCTTATGCATATCCATATTTGTATGTATACTCACATTATAAAAATGAAAATACACACACATAATCATACACTGTCACAAACACTTTATTTCACACATGAAATAAAGGTGACAGGCCATCAGACCCCTTGTGACAGACATTACCAGAGTCCAGTGAGCAGAGAGCATTCGTCACGACCAATCAGAGGAGCCAGTAGAGTTTGTTATTGGAGCTCTGATTTTGGAGCAGGGGTGCTCATACACTCAGCGGTAGGTAAGGCTGACAAAGTCCTGGCTTGTGTGTGTGTGTCTAAGCGCAAGTGTGTGGCACACTCTGTTCCTATCAGACCTCACTCTCCTTCTCTTGAAGCAGAACAGATCGTCTGGATAAGCTCACCCAGTGGCAGAGAATTCTCCCCCACCCCACCCCGACCCCCCACCCATACGTACGCACACATGCACGTTTACTCCTATATTGCATGCCTCTCCTCCTTCCTTCCCTTCATCTCCTCTGTCTTGATCTAACGCTCAACACATAATGGAACAAAGACAAGTGTGATTTCCCTCTTTTTTTCTCTCTGATTGGGCCTTTTCAGTTTGTATACTGTAGATGAAGGTTCTGAGTTTCCCAGCTCAGGCAGGCAGCCAGGCAGGCAGGGCAGAGCAGGGCCGAGCTGCTGGGAGCAGACAGCAGCCAATTGTCAGTGTGAGGAAACAGATCGCTCTGCCTGACTACGAGAGCCATGGTATTTTTGCAATGTGTATGATGACTGATGCCGCGGCATCAACAGCCGTCTCTCAGGATGTGAGTGGGAGACACGGCTGTGTACACGTACGCACACATACTGTACCTGCACACATATGTCCAACATAGACTAAATACTTTTTCTTTTCAATTTTTCTCTATTTGTCTGCATTTGATTGAGTATTTTCCATTTGAGGTTCCAAAATGAAGGGAAAAAAACATGTCTTCATAATTATAGACTGAGTCAACTATATTCCAGAGATATTGTATGATAAACCTGAGGTAATCCTTCTTTCCATAATGGATTTAGAGCATTCTGCAAACAAACTCTTCCCTTTCTACTCCATCCCACAAACACTACTTCAGATGTCCAGCTCCCAGTGGTAACAAAGTTGTTTTATTATTTATTTCTTTTTTATTTTCTGTGCAGCAACAGTTGACACAGAGTTTGTTTTCCAAGATGCAGTATGATGAACAAATTTGTTGTTACTGCACTTTGCGTGTTAGATTGTAAAGTCACCTCACAACAAAACAGCCAGATTCAGGACAATCAGGAATTGTTGTTCACCACAGGCAGAGAGAGAAACCAGAAATCCATTTACTTTTAAGCACCACAAAGACGTCAGCTGGTATTAAACCATGGTCACTTCATTTCCTCTTTGCTGGCATTGGAAAGTTGACTGTAGCCGAACTGTTAGATGACATCACACATGAGCACAACACTAACAACCACTTATTGTAAATCAGTCTTTGAAATCACAACACAGTGAATGTGGTGACTGATGGTGTGAACTCAGTGGAACACATGATCGAATGATGAAACTAAGTTTCACATTGTAATAATCTTTAGTTCCATAAAAACTTCTATGGCAATAGAGACCAGACAGTGACCATTACATTTCAAAATAAAACCATGTTGTTGTAGAGGGATTCTGGAGATTTAGTTTGAAGTTTTGTTTACTTACATGTAGGTAATTCCTGTAGTTTAGAGTTACAGGAGACACACACATACATACACACTCACACACATACACACACACACACACAGAGACATGCATACAGCAGAGCAGACCATCCCACAGGAAAAGTTGAGAGGTGCCACTGTGACCCTCAGGCTTTCAGGTGTGTGTGTAAGCCCAGTCTTCCACTCATTGAAGTCCCAGCAGCTGACAGGCTATAAGTGTCCCACAGTAGCCTTGTTCCAACTGACAACTTCAAAGGTTACACTGAATGGGTCACAACAAAACATTATTTTCAGCATATGTGTGACATGATGGTGGGAGGGGGGGGGATCCCCAAAATAGAGTGGCAAGTTGTCCAGTTTTACCACATGGCAAATGTCACTGCATGACATATATGGGCTTATGAAAATGGCAAGCGAGGACAGGGCAGTTCGCGAATCAAATCGTCTGTCACACTTTATTAGCACGGCCAGAAAGACCGAGTCTTTCCCATCTTACTATGTGACACATTTGGTCCACAGATGAGCTCCATTGTAAAACAAGCCATTGGATGTTAACAGAAACCACACTGCTGAAATAAAATCCTTCCAGTGATGAGCAATCAGCATTAGTGTGCGGGCTAACATTTGCGTGCCGGCACCATACTGCGCAACTGTCACTCTACACTCTTCCTCGACCTCATCTGAACAAACATCACTTAAAATTCACCTAGGAGCTGCACATGCTGCACTCTGACATGTGGGTTTATTGTTGTTGTTTTTTTCAGAAATGAGAAGAGAAGGCCCAAGTGGTAACAATTTGAAGTCAATAAACTCTTCTCCTCTAAAATGCCCTGGCTTCAAAAGAGTAGTGTGGGTGTTCTGCACGGCGGTAATGGAATTGTTAAGCATGCTCAGGGATTTGGCAGCCGGCTCCCTTCGGAAAAGAGCAGGAGTGGAGGATGACAACCTGTTAAAATCCAGTGTTTGTTTCTGTCTTTCTCTCCCTCATGATTAGGAACGTACATAAACATGCGGAAATATAGGAAGCGGGGTGCATATGATATTGGTGCTTTTAGTACGTACAGTAAATACAAAGATTTTCTTTCTTGAAGTACATGCAGGTATTGTATAAATACATATGCTGTGCTCAAATTATGACAGAAAGTTCTCTTTTTATATACAAATGTTTAACTTCAGCATACATCCAGATTCTGTAACCTTAGTGATGGTGTATTCTGTGCTCTGACTGGCCTCTGTCCTCTGGCATAGAAGCTTTTTCTCATAAAGGAGGAAATGTCAATAACTAGGGAGAGAGAGGGAGAGGGAGAGGTAGGGGTAGGCTGAGCACGAACCTATTGTGCAACATGTGTTTGGGCGTCTGACACAGGAGGGCAGTCTTTCAACGCTTCCCTCCATCTGTGGAGGAGACCAGCCTACTGTTTAGATGCACTGTACTCTCAGGCCTGGGCCTCTGCAGTTTTAATTATTCTCTAACAGGATGTCAGGTGTATTATTACTACGTAATGGATCATGGTTTCATTCCCTTATCTTCATCAAGTAAGAGAAAATGCGTCTGTGCTTCTACTTGACAAACAGACCTCACTAATAGCTGGAGTTTGACTTCTGTTTGCCTCTTTGCTCTCTACCTCTTTTGCCTTTCGCTTCCCAACTTTTGCTCAAGTTCAAAAAAGTCACTTCCATCCCCAACCTCCTCCTCTTACCACCGCTACAACACCTGTCCCTCCGTCACCCTTTTTCAGTCAAGAGTGCTTGAGCTGTCATAAGTGAAACGGGCTCCAGAGTCAATATTTATCCAGGCTGTGCGTGAAACTATCTGCCATTTCAGCACTTACTGTGCCCCCTCAACAAATAACACGCAGCTCTGATGCACATTGAAATTCCTCTGCATGTGTTCCTCCCCCTGCCTCTTTCTTCCTTCAGTGTTCCTGCAGACTAATTATGCAGTTCGTCCACCCCGTCTCTGTAGGTGTGTGTTAAAGAAATTCTTCATTAACTCTTCTCTGTGAACCCCCCATCGATCCACCCCAGGTTTGTGTGCAGGGGGTGGGGGTGATCTCGGGAAGCGGGGTGGTCCTGCAGAGGAAGTGGCGGTAAACCCCGGGAAGTGCTGTTGTTTTTGATGTGTTGCCGAAAGTTCCCCGCCCCCCCCCCAAAAGCCCCACCCCACACACACACACACACACACACACACACACACACACACATCCACCTCCATCCACCATCCACCATCAACCACCCCACACCCCTTTGGCTTTAGCTCCTATTAATCATCCTGTCAGTCCAGCAACACACACATTTGCTTTCTCACCGCGGACACACAAATACACTGTGCAGCAAAACAAACAAATAAATAATGTAGCTGGTCACTGCCAGGCTACAGGAGTCTAAAGGGAGAATGAGAAAATAATCTCTATGGAAATAGAAGCGGTGCAGGAGAGCTGCTGTTTGTTTGCTACTTGCAGTGTTTGTGCTTCAGTCGTTGAAACCTTTATTGGCCTTTGTTGGGTTGTAGAGTGTTTGGTGTTTTATGGTTTGTTTCCTATGTGATGTCAGGCTTATAGTGTAAGTGTGCAGCTTGGCCTAAGTTATTTTTTCCTCATGCTGGGAAGTCATCCGCTCCTGTGGGGAAAGGAGGCTAACTTGAAAATGTTTGCCTCAGTGTACAATACACCACAGCACTGGATGTGTGTGTGTGTGTGTGTGTGTGTGTGTGTGTTTGCGTGTGTACGTACACATCAAGGAGTTGTATATCTGTGGATGTGTATCACGTTGAGTTTTAGTCATCTTTGTGAAATCCCTTAGAGTGCCCCTTGGATTGAGGGCTTGCGTACCTTGGCAGTAGAAACATATTACTGAAAAGCAGATCCATTTAGCCCGAGAACGTCAACAAGAGGTGTAGATTTAGGTAAGAGATGATAACTCTGCTACAGTAAACAGCTGCTTTACCTGAACTCATGAATATATGTATAATCTCAGAAAATGTTGCTGATGATAAAAAAAACTTGTCATTTATGAATTATCATTACATATGACATGTCCAGTATATGTCCACACTGCTCATTAGCATTGATTCGCTTCACAACTTGGTGGAGAAAATACTTCACCGCTGAGCCTTTCCCATCCCTCCTGCTAAGCATTTTTATGGCTACGAGTATGTGTGTGTTGTGTTGTGGGGCCCCACTATAGCTGGCTTCAGTGACGTCACTCCTCGCATACAGTATTATAATACATCAGGGCAGCCTCAGTGGTCGTATGGAGGCTGTGGGACCTGGAGCTGTTACATATCCTCCATATCCCTGAAAAAGGACTTGTGTTTCACTGTTTATGGATCGAAACCTTAAAAGGGAACAAATTTTGGATTTAAATCTGTGAATCCTTTTTACTCATTTTGTGATTGTGCTTGTTGGGTTTGTTCTTTTTGTAATCTGTGACTTATTAAATCAATTAGTTATAATGATTTTTAATGGACAATGAATTGCAGCTCAGATAGAGATTAATGCTCCGATATAGTTCACGTGTCTTGCTCATTATAAATACACCTGACTGTGCTTTTACAGTTAGTGTAGATAAATATATATAACTATTGATACAGTAACAGACACCGCAACCTTTATTTGTCCATTGTACTTTGTAACTACACATTTCCCTAAGCCCCACTGTGTTATCAAACCTAGTAGCAGTGAAAAGTAGCTGCTATGATGAGAACAAAATCCCAGGTCAGATCTTTGCAGGAGGTGAGAACACAAATCTCAGGTTGGACCTTCAAGGGGGTTTGTTTCAAAGATGAGAACCAGAAATCCCAGAAGCTGGTGTGCTTCAAAGGGCTGCTGAGGGGGTGGCAGACGGCTCTCTGGAGTCCTAACCTGCTGCCATGCCAGGCTGGTGTGAAATGGACACTTGTGGGCTCGGCCTGTTCTATCTGTCCACAGTTGTTAATGATAACATACGCCGGCCTCAGCACTTGATGCTGCCCACATGAGCCTCTTGTAACCTGCCAAGTTGTGTGTATTATCTCTGTGCTAAGACTTCTGCACCCGTGTTTGCTACCTACCGGACTCATTCTGCATAGCGGCTCTCAGCGGGCTAGTTTAGTGAGGGAAATTGCTGTCCACAGCAGACTTTATTTCTGTGATTGCAGGCTATTTTTTTTTTCCTTCATTGTTCAGTTCATGTGTTTCACCTCAAATACCTGTCAAATCTCATTCTGGCTTGTTGTGCATGAAATTTGACTATATCTTTTAAGCGACTGAAATGTTTTAGCCTAACTAAAAAATGAAATACAGGCTCACATATTTTTTTTCCCTAGAATATTTAGCCCTATGTTTTTATTCATTTATTTTTTTAAAATAAAAACAGGGAGAATGATGATCTACCATGAAAACCTGAAAATTATCATGTTTGCAAAATACCTAATAGCTAATCTGTTTCCTGTTTAGTTTAAGAATATTCTAAATTGCTGAATCAATTTTATTTTACTTTAGAATATTAAATTCATAATATTGAAATAAATAGTCCACCCAATTTTTTTTTTCATTAGTTTGCCTTTAGTTACCAACACTGTGCTGTGTCACTGCGGTAACATACATATATATATTTTTTAACTGTCAGCAGCACAGGCCCAGAGGCCTTTAGGCCTACATCACACATATATTTGGACCTTCCTGTAAATACGTGGATACATTATCTCCAGTGCCGGCGTATATTGTTGCAGTAGGCTCTCTCCGTATATGTCACTGAACTTACATAAACTGTGTGCTCTTTGGTTGAGTCGTAAAATATGACAGGCTATTTTCCCCCACCGCTTCAAACTAAAAGATTAACATTGTGATTCCCAGTGTCCCAGCAGACAGCTTGATTGATTACATCATATTAAGGTCATTTCTACATCGGGGTAATTTTCACTCAAGCCTCCCGGCGATATTTTAATGTGCATTTGTTTGGCGGGGTTGTCGGCTCCTCGCTCCTCTGATCTGCGGGGAAATGGATGGCGACATTAACGAGCGATTAATTAAAAACAACAACATTAATGATGATAGGACGGGAGGCGGTCGGGATGCTTTGCCGTTTTTTTTTTTTAATTTTTTTTTTTTTTTTTTTTATGTAGACCTCGTTTCCAGACAGATTTATTCCGATTTTGCACATTTCTTGTTTACATTTTGAAAATTGATCGTCAGCTGTGGTTTTTGCTTAGACCGATTATTGTTTTTTAAATGATAATTTTCCTTTTAATTAAACCAAATGGTGACGTTATTGATGAAAATATATATTCGTTGCTATTTGACATTACATTACAAATCTAATCAGGCATAACCTGTAATTTTAACTGTTGCCATCAAATACGATTTTTCATTTTTATGCGAAATTAACCAACAGATGCCTCTGAAAATAAATCAGGCAAGATCATAAAATATATATTTTTTCATACTGAAGAGAAAAAACGAAAATGATTAAATGCATATTGGTTTGTGTTTTGGCCTGGTCCATAGAAGGCGGTGAGTCAGCAGTGTTTCAACTGGACCTGACAGCTGAGTGCATGTTTCAGACATCATACTGCACTGACTCACAATTAAACAATGTCATAAAAGAATTTTAACCAGTTGCAATAGTTTCGAGGTGCAAATTCATCAAGATCAATATCTAATATTTACCGGAACTGCAGTTAAATATTTTGTCAAATATATGAATCAAATGATTCTGGTTTGTCTTCTTCTTGCTTTTGGATTAACTGTTGCAAAGTGTACATTTTTCATCGACGAATTTCAGAACCACCAGTCACACTCGCACAGTCATTTTGTATTTTAGCTTCTTTTTTTCTCCAGATGTAAACTGCCACTCCGCTCCAGTGCCGGCTTCCTGCAGTGTGTCTGTATCTGCACAGTCGCTGCCCTCTAACCTCTTCATATTCCTGCTATCAGTAGCTGCGGCGCAGCGCCCGTCTGTCTCTGACAGCATGTTAACAACACTGCAAAAGGCCCCAAAGAAACGTCTTGGATTAGCGGTCAGATTTCCCATTTCCCTTAGACTCACAAGGTCTTGAACCCAATTAATGGCTAATAATTACCAAGGCAACTTCACTATGAGCGCTTCTGGGGACTTCATTAGAGGAAAGGAGGGAGCAGCCCGTTGTGGAGTGCCTCTCCAAACTCATACTTCACTGGAGGAAAAAATTGGGATTTTCTTATTGATTGGCTGCTGGGATGTTAGTGAATTTGTACTTATCGATCTGTGAAGAAGCAGCGTGATGGAGGTGGTTGTTATTGTGTTTATCATTTTTCTTGTCTGAGCTGACAAAGCTGTGCGGGTCATCGTCACCTCCTCGTGTGGGCGGTCATGTCACACCGCGTACAGTATTGTGCGGATGTGTGTTCACGCGTATACGTGCGTGCGTGAGCGCGTGTCTCTATACGCAAAGTCCCAGCGCCCCCGCCGCAGCTAGTTACCATGTTTACTCTCCCATTACATCGACTGTGGCAGAATTACAGTTAGCAAATTTACAATGCTCACAGCGCTCACAAAAGGGACCGCTGCGGCTTTTTGATGTCCCCCCGGTCCGCCTCGTCCGCAGGCCGGACCGCGAGGTGCTCTGTTTCACATATCTAATGTGCGCTGATGTTATCTGCGCCCTAACGTCTAATCCAGAGACCCGGAGCCCTTTCCACTGTGGATAAAGCTTGGGTTTCAGCAGCCTATATGTGTGTGTGTGTGTGTTGGAGGTGTGGGGGTGGGTGTGTGTGAGGAGGGGCGGAGGGGGTACAGTCACCGCAGTCTGACCACACCAGTCCACAGTGTTATAAACTTCTGTACTCTCACACCCCCACCCAAACGCACTTAGCATACAAACACCTATCATCATCCGATGATGCCCAATGATTGACAACGATGGTGACAGTAAATATTTTTATGTAACATCTTGAGACTAATCATTTAGCAGTGTTAGCTATAGCCTGTGTTTTCTTAATTAATTCTGGTACCGGTATAATCGTCTATAAGATGTCCTAAGGTTAACGTTCAGTTATTATCAAAAAAAATAACGGTTATAGGCGTACAGAAGACGTAACGCGTCATCAACAGGAGATTAAGGACCCTGAACCAACTTGACGCAAACGGTGTCCTTTATACTTGAACAATCAGTCCGCACATAAATAGGCCCAGTGCGTGCGTATGTTGTATAGGAGAGGTGGAGACAATGTCTTGACATACAAACAGTGCAGTCTATAGAATATTGTATAGCTACTGTATGCAGACTACCTGCCACAAAGGTCGCACTGTGTCGTTTAAAGTCGCAGTTAAGTCGTTACCAAGTTAAATAATAAGAGCAAAAATAATAAAATAATAGCAGCAGCCAAACAAATGCCTAAATCGATGCATTTTATTTAACTAAATCGTGCTATTTGTTTGTGGTCACTTTCAGCTGATTAAGCGTCGCATCTCTCTGTCGTCAGTCTAATTAGACGGATTAATAAAACAGAGAGGGATCCTGTGCAGATGACTGAGCACGAGTGCAGCAGCACACCTCTCTTCCGGGGGCTGAGGAAACAGTGCTGCCTTCTTGTACTCCACAAGCGGCAGCACAAAAGAGAAAAAAGAAAAAAAAAGCCCACATTTCTGGAAAGCAAATCCTCCAGAAACGCGAGGTTTTTCCTGCGCAGCCGTTCTGCGTTTCCACAAACCCGTTACAGGTCGACGTTTAAATGACGCAGAAAAGTATTTCCCTACGGGCCTGTGTCGGAGAGCAACACGTTTTTTCTTTGCAGACATAATCACAGTTAATTGCTCCTTTTAAAAAGGTGTTGCACCATGTGAAATCATCTGTCCAACCTGATGTGCAAGAAATATTTAGAGGCCTGTCCTCAACTGTCCCGGGTAAATAATTTCGACAAACTGGCTAAAGTTGCGCTGTATGCCTATTTTTTCAGTTTTCCTCTGACCGAAGCTAGATGAAGGACTCGGTATCGATAAGGCCAATCGATTAAGACAATGGATTATTGATAGTTTGTCGCCACGCTCCCACGCTCCCTTCAGACACATAGGGATAAACAAAACCTTTGTACACCACATAATTTATTATTTGTTTATCGACCTGTTTCCTTCTTTTTGTCCGTGTTACCTCTGCGCCACTTGCGAGGCGGTGGAGCATTTGTCTCTAACATTTAACGTCTGAGTCTGTACTTGAATTAAATATGGTTTTAGGGATTCTTCTACAGAAAATGTTACATGTATTTAACAAGGTGACCACCTCCTGACACCTCACACCAACCTCCCTGTAGGTATGAAAACTTCACAGGTTTCCTTGCTTTCTCTAAAGACCTCTTCGCCTCATGATGCCAAGACCAACTCCCTATAATATTCAGATAATGTATGCTAATTACTGCTGATTATTATTGATTAATGATCGCGTCATTCATTGCACTTCAACTCTTGGGAAAACATCCCACGGCAATTTCTGTCCAATATAGGCTGGTGACGTGTTTGATGAACTCGAGCCTTTATTCAAATCAATTGTTGCTTCATGTGCATTATAATGAACAACAAGCTGCGGCTCAACAAGGAAACCAAAGAAATGTCAGGCAGGCCGCGACTTATTTGCAGTGGTTTTATGCCAATGTCTCGCTCAGCAATTCAAAAAGGCCAGGAATAATAATAATAATAATAATAATAATAATAATAATAATAATAATATGTATACTACTACTACTACAATAATAATAATAATAATAATAATAGTACGGTGTAATTGGTGTGCAGAGAATTGATGCCGCTCCTCCCAGCAGACTGCAGTTGCTCCATCACCACCGATCTTTAATAGGCTCCAACATAGAGCCGCCTTTATTCAGCCAAACTAGACGGAAACCATTCCCATATGACATGTAGGCTAAAGGCCCAGGCACCACAGGAATATGACGAGCAGCCTGCCACCATCAGTCTAACCGTACTTTATTACTTTTCTTAAATAATAAAATACAAATACACTTTTAATAGCCACAGCTTCTGTCAAGTCTCATTTTGTTTCTTTTTTTTTATAGGTTATTACCCAATATATCAGTCAACAACAACAACAATACACAGCGTTAATTTATCAGTACAATATCATGTAATAATAATAACAATAATAATAATTTGGTATACTCATGAACAGCCTATTACAAATTTGATAATGCAAAATTGTTGCTATAAAATTAATACATTGCATGATAAGGGGATACCAGATTTTCCTCATATAAATACAGTAAATTGCTTACATTGCAAATTCAGTATTAACATAAAAGTTAATTAAAAATGCTGCAGAATTATGTAATTGTGTTTGAATAAATACATATGTCGTAAATAGAAATCTAAAATTTACCTTGTAGTCCTTCAGCCTACATCAGACTGCTGGGTGCACGGACTAACGTAAAGGCGTCTCCTCCTGCCTGCAGCAAACAAACAAACAAACAAACAAACAAACAAACAGGTGCAAGGCAAAAGTCATATACTCACAAAGAGAAAATCTGCAGTCTATCCACCTCCGTTCAGGTGATCTGCGCTTAACTTTACGCGACACAAGTGGCGCTAACAGTGAACACAAACACTTCTCCAAGAAATAAGTGCTGCAGAAATACGACTATTAGAAACGTGAACTTCTCCCCGCTGCGGACCAGCGGTGCTGGTGGAGGCTCCGTGCATGTGTCAAACAGCTGCTGGCCGTTGCTTGTCCTGAGGGCAACAAGGTTTACACACACACACACACACACACACACACACACACACACACACACACACACACACACTCAACCAAATCATAGCCTGTAAAGTGCAACTCCAATCGAGCCGTGCACCTATTTACGCCTGCATGTGAATTAATGAAGTTAAAAATAACCTCTGCAATTCGAGCTCTTTTTGGCACAACACATGATGAGATACCAGCAGCATCAACAGCCCGTAATACACTGTTTATACAGAGTCTATTTATATCTGTAAATTCAGGAAGAATCTTAATTTGTTAACATTTTATGGCAAAAACATAGACATGAGAAAAACATCTAACAATAACAATAATAATAATAATAATGATATTGATAATAATATTAACATTTTCATTATTAGCTTATAATACGACCTTGGCCTCACCATACCTCTGTGTCCACCGCCGGCTGGAGAAAACCAAGTTGTCGTTGTTAAAGGGGTAAAAATCCAAGACCGTGCTGGCAGGAGCTGAATGGGGCGGGTGGGGTGGGGGGTGTAGGGGGTGAGGATGGGGAGGGGGTGGGGGGGGTGGACGACGATGGTAAGGGGGGAGGGAGGGGAAGGTGAGATGTTGAGGAGAGAGCAGGAGGAGGAGGAAGAGGAGGAGGGGAAGAGATAAGTGATCTAAAGGGGAGACGATAGGACAAAAAAGTGATGATGATGAATACATTGGAAAGTTTTTTGGCCCCGGCGAGGGTGTCAGATTGAATGGCCTGTGCGCATGTGCGAAGGTGTCCAAACTGACAATGCTGGTGAGATGAAGATAGTGTTGTTGCTGCTTCTGGGCTCACGGAGGACGACGAGAGGAATCTACAAGCCGACAAGATGAGATCCAAGGCGAGGGCGAGAAAACTGGCCAAAAGTAGGTCTTCTTTTTTCCCCTGTTCTTTATCGCGTTCAGCCGCCGGCTCCAAACTCCGGGGTCTTGTATAGATGTCCAGTTGTGTCCTTGTCATTTGTCATATCCTTAAGAGAGGAGGGGGCGACTCTTTGTCCAGAGATAACTTTTCTGCTAAAAATGTGCTCCGCTCCGGCTGCTCAGTCTCGTTTCCTCCTGCATGCTGCGGTCTTGGCTTCGTTGGTTCCCAGTGTCAGAAAGTTTCATGTGTGATGAGAAACGCCGCTGGTGCTTTAGTTGATTACACTCCTGTAAAGAGATAAACATTTCCGTCCAAATCTGCGCTCCCGTCTGGTAATTTGCTCTCTTTTCGCTTGTCGGGAGGTTCGGCGGTGGCGCGGATTCGTTTCCCGAAAGTTACCAAGAAAGTTGTGTGAAATGCATAGTAACTTTTTTATAGAGCCGTTCCAAGTCTTGTGAAATAATATTCCCGGCTTTTGAAATAGTGGGCGCTGTGGCACTGCTGCTCTGCTGCTGCGAGCTACTGCAGAGCTCACATCGAGCTGAGCGCACTGGCTCACTCGTCTGCAAACGGGAGACGCCAAGAAGTGATTTTTTAGAAAGAAAGAGCAATATTTTAATGCAGATTTTTTTTTGAGTGGAGTCGATCCTGCTTGAACCGCAGAAGATATCGCTCTACGGCAACTTTTTGTTTTTGTCCCAGGGCCCTCGGACTGCTGCAGACTGGTTCCTCCTCCAGGGAATGCCAATCAATAATGCTTCTTGTGCAAGAAAGCGCCCATACGACTACTACTACTACTTAGTGGACTGCTGCTCGCGTCACACGGAAAATTCATGTATTCAGTTTTGTGAACATGCAGCACTTTTGTTGTTGGAAATGGACCATGTTTATTGTTTGACGTTTGTTTATTGTTGGTGGGTTGATGTATGAATCGCGTTTATTTATACAGCGTCTTTTTTTTATTCCTGCACTGAATTTTCTACGGTCAATTATGTGGGTCAATCTGCTTTTTATCCACAATTCATGTGAAAGACGATTGCTTAACAACATAACCATTTATGCAGGCCTGTTGGCATTGGCTTTCGATGTGTTTGTTAAATTTTATCCACAGTGAGTTTCGATTTTTGGTTTTGTGAAAATGCAGAGCTAAAACACAAGGCACATTTAACCTTGTATTTATTTATTTATTTATTTATTTTTAAGGACAATATCATTTTAAAAATAATTATTTTAAAATAAACCTGTCACTGTTTTTGTGCTGGGCATGCTTCATTGCATGTTTACAAGCCTTTTAAAAAGTTTGTTACTTTGCCAAAGCCACTGGCCTCCTTTATTCAACGTGAATATATGACATTAAAAATATCTGTAGTATATTTACACGTCAGACTTTAAGTTAAATAAATATTTGTGCACAGTCTTTCATTCAATACTGAAACGATTTTATTTTAAATGAGCCTGCTCTCCTTACAGTACGTTTTAAAAATGCTAACTGCTCCATCTGATAGGATTATTATTAAATATTCTGTGAGGGTTTCAGCGGTCGTGTGTTCAGGGAAAAAAAAAAAAAAAAAACAATTAAAAAAAAGAATAACCAGCACAGTTTTTTGCAGTCACGTTTTTGTCATTACTCTTGCATGTTCTCCATGATTGGTGCACACGGGGATCAAGTTCCCACATAAGTTTAAGACAAAGAAAGGGAGAAAAAGAATCGAGTGAAATAAAGAAAAGGAACGAAAAGCAAAACGCTAATTGGGCCACTTTGTGAAAATACTTAAACATGCCGAGTATCCCGCTTCTTGCCAGTAATTGCACTTGGTCTTGATCTCTAAACAGCCTTGATAGTCTGTTGATCCGGGTGCTAATGAACACAAATACCTGGCTTTGTGGCACTCTCACATCGGACCACTGGAAGTCTCTGCAGCCCAGAGGCCTTAGATGTGTTGTGTTGCAGCGGTGGGAGAGAAAAACGGAGCAGGGCATGAAAAAATATCTTGTTCTTCTTAACATTCAAAACATGCAGGCCCACAAGTTTTGAATACAACGCGTGGGAGTATATTCCACTCTCCTTTTTTTTTCTTTTTCAGCCGCCTAGGTAAAACACTCTCGCCTGTAGCTGAGTACAGTATGGGCCCATAGCAACATTCTCCAGCTGCTTTATCATTTTATTTTTAACCCTCGTGTATATGTCCCTCTCTCGGCACACTGCACACATGGACTACACGTTAAAGGCCATGCCACTATAGAAACCTGTGACTCCACAGTGCTTCACGCAGAGAATGAATATGGCTGTGTTTTAATAGGGGCTCGCATTGATTAGTATAGGCAGCCTTTCTGGTTTATTTACATAAGACTTTGGGGTCAGGATTAAGTGAGTGTTAGTGTGTTTGGACTATAATGTGATATCGCCCTCATAAGTGGGTTCTTTTACTTTACTTTTTTTTTTAAAGGAGATATCACTTTTCTTGCTCTGTTCCCCACATGTTAATATTTTGTTTGTTATTGAATTTACTAGTGGAGAGCATAATTTTAATTTGAGATCAAAGCCTACACGTTGTATTGTATTGTTTTTGATCATATTTATTTATCAGTGGATTTTAAGTGTTTAAGTTTAAGTGTTAAATACTGATTTCACAGATGATGATCACTTTTAAAATAAGTGAATAAATCCTCTGACACGTGAGCACTAACATCACATCTCATTTTATCGAGGATAACGGCTGTGATAGCAGACTAGGCTTCCTGTTATCTTGAATAAAATCGATACGTGCAGTGCAGCAAAGAATGTAGCAGCAAACTGAGAATGAAATTGCCTTTTGCACCTGAAAATTCACTTCATTTGCTCACATTGACGATATTTACCATATTCCATACACACGTGTGTGTGTGTGTGTGTGTGTGTGTACGCCATACAGAAGAGTGTTGGTGTGAGAAAAGTTTGACGCCTTGCGGGCTGTTTTTTGTTTGTTTGTTGTTTTTTTATTGTGGTTTTCTGCTGGGCCCATATGTATATGTTAAATTGGATTTACATAAATTAAAACTTCCGGTTGAGAGAGTGTAGATGTTTTTTTGTTTGTTTTTTTGGCCTGGTATTTTTCAATGTACAGGTGAGACACACACACACACACACACACACTAATAAACGCTGCTCCCTCGCTCTCCTGCACGCTCACAACCGAGCAAAAAAATAAAATTAAAAAAAAAAAAAAAAAAAAATCCCTCACCAAAGAAACCTACAGAAATCTAATTAAAACAGAAACATGTAACAGCTTTTCACACATGCGGAGAAACTGGTAGGAGTTGAATCCAGACTGATTCTAACCGCAACTTACACACGATATTGATTTTCTAAACCTATTTTAGTTACTGGGGCCGTCTGCATTATCAAGTCAATAAAATGAAAGGTAGCTCCACACGGTTTTTTTACGACCTGTTTCTTTCTCCCCCTTCCCCGTTATGTTTTTGCTGATTTTGCACAAATCGAAGCCACCCCCACCCCCTCACCCACCACACCACCACTCTGAACAAAATGCACTCAATTTATGACAACTTTCCTCTCATATACCCCTTTCTGTCTCTCTCTCTCTCTCTCTAGCTTCCTTTTTTGGCCTATATATACTAATTGCCAGATAGTCTATTGATCTTTGTGTTAAAGGCCCTTATTAGATGGACTCCCAGTCATGAACTTGGCCTGGCTCAACAGCTTCTGATGTTTTGACAGAAGTAATAAAACCCAACCCATTACACTTTAAAACCAACAATGGTAGCTATGTTGAACTTCTGGCTAAACGCTCAGGGTCCCGTGCAGGCTCCCATGTATCACTGCTATGCAGCTGTAATGTGTGTCAGATAGCAGTCCTCCATGTTCACAGATTAGAGCCTGGACATAAAAATGATAGGATCATCAAAAGAAAAGGAAATGTAATGTCAGTGTGATGTCTGGTGGTGACTGCAATTCACAGACTGCTTTTTTGCACCTTTATGAAACTGTAAATTTCTCAGTCTTAGTCGCTTTTATTTTGAATATGTGAGACAATAGAAATTCATTGAAATCTCGCTGATGACTCTCTGGGTGTTTTGAAGACGTTTTTGTTTTGTTGCTAACTGATGAAGGCTAATGATTAGCCTTTAAACACAAAGCCATTTTTGTAAAATATTTTTTTATTTTGGTAATAATGCAAAATGAATGTATACCTGTGAACTCTTTTTTTTAAATTAGACCTCTCATAGATAAAATGGGATGAGAAACCTGAGACTCTTGTGGTTCCATGGAGCCCATTTGCATTCATGTGTGATGATGTGAATGATCTTTGCAGCACTCCGAATGAGGCAACGCTAGTTCTACAGTTTTACATCTCTGTTCATAATGACTGACTGTGGACCGCTATGATAATCACAGTCTCGTGAATCTTTGCACCTATAAACTGAAGCCACTCAGGTGATGTCATATATGTTGGCTTTGTGTAGGAGTCTTGTTTTTTCAATTTCCAGAAATTTCCAGAAATACTGCTCACCATCCTGTTATGAAGATACCCTGCTTTCCAGTGATTTGTGAAATCAAATTTGTGATACTGAATCACTTCATTTACTTTCTTTTTCATGGTGCTGGGAATTTTGATCTGAGCATTTGGACTGATTTTAGAACCATTTGTGTCAATTTTTGAGGGATTGAAAAAATTGTGTAGCCTAACTAATTGCATCAGTCCACATTTGGCACGGCCACATATGCTGCATAAGTACTTGATTATGGAAATTTGTTGGATCTAAGTTCCTCATCCTAGTGTGTGTACATGAAGGATACAGTTTAGTGTGTGTTGTGAGCAGTAAGGCTCTTGGTCTTCTTTCCGTATTTATGGGTCTGGTTCCTCATCTTTGTGTGTTCAGTAAAATATCTTTGTCCTGTATCTTTACATTCTCAGAACATACTAAACAGTATCTTCTCTGTCATTATGTCTAAAAATGTAAGGATTTTTCATTCTTAACATAGCCATAAATTTGCCTATTTGTAACATATTAATTTGTTGTAGAGGAAGTTACTTTGGTTAAGTTTAGGGTAAGGTTTCAGTTAGTTCAATGTCAAGCCACTGTCTGTTTCAGTAACATATGGTACGCATTTGTTTCACATAATGTGATACAAATAAAGATGCATTGCCTTTTGTAACTATATCTTCGAATTTGCTTTGAAAGCAGACTCTTGAAAAATGTTCTTTCCAGTAAAGTATTCCTATTACCCTGAAATGTGGAGGACAGTGTAGTCTGAGGTCTCAGTTCTGTTCAGTCCTAAATCTTTGAAACAGTCAGCCAATAAAGAAAACGTTCATGATCTCTTCCACCTGCGCAGGGAATAAACTAAAGAAAGAATTCAAATGTAAAGAACTTGTTACTCAATGAATTACTGGAGCTCTAAAGCTGTAAAGAGTGAGGAGTAATTTATTGGCGATAGTTCAATTGATATAGTACAATTGTTTATTTAAACAGTCTGTTTTATGACTGATCCACTGAAAAGTTTTTTTTTAATGTTTTCTTTTGCTAACTACAGCACAACTCTCTCTCTTTCTCTGACTACTGTGAGTTCAGTGCTTTTGTTACTGTTGTCTTTTATTACTGTTGTAAACATGCTGCTGTTCTGGCCAAATATCCCTTGGAAAAGAGATGACAAAGACCAATCTGGTCAAGCACACGTGCCATAAAATGTAAAAATTATTTTGAAATATAGATGTTGGAATGACTTGAATGGATCCTAATGTGCCTTCAAAATACAGAAAAGGTTTTTTACGTATAATTTTTATACATCGTTCAGATGTTTCAGGCGTTCTCCTTGCCTTATTCTATGTGATGTCATGTGGTTTTCTGTCTTATTGTTTGGCCCTGTGATCTCACAACAGGTCTCGCATGAGCGTCCACTGTTACATTTTAAAGATATGTCTTAGTTTAACTCTAATTTTATCACGACAAATGAAGATGCAGTGATAAAGAGGGGAATCTTGGCCACACATTTAAAATTTATGTGTTCATTGAGTAATCCATATTCAGCATTGTGTTGGCTTTAGATTTTAGAGTCAGCAGAAATGACTGAGCAGCAGAATGTTGAATGTTAAATTTTTAAAACATTTGACTAGTTTCATAGTCCCCTGCTTTGCAGTGAGACTTCTGCTTGCACATTTAGAAACTATACGTGCGCAGTAATGCAGATGGGTCCTGGATGGACTCACATACACACACAAGCGCACACACACATACATACACACACACACACACACCTTGGCGGTGACAGACTTTTGGGCATTGGTATGATTTAACCCCAATCAATCACAAACTAGAAAGGTTGAGTGTAAATGTCATCCAAACAGCAGGAGCTGGCACTGTTGGCTGGCTAAATGTGTGTGTGTGTTTGTCTGAATGTGTGTGTGTGTGTATGAACCATTTTGTGCAGTTGTTGGAGGTCCTGTCACTGTTCGGAGCTTTGACCTTGGCTAAGTCTGGCACAGCGATGGGTGGGCACCTCTTACACCTGGACACATGTAGACACTCACACATAGACACACACACGTTTTAGCCCCATGCTTCCTGCCTGGTCTCATGCTGGCTAAGTCAAATTTTGAGTTGACATACAAATACCATTGCATTAAGCTCTTGCACATGGCTCTAAATCCCATTCATTCCATTGATACGTTGACCTCACATTATCCAGTTGGCAAATATGCCTCTTTCCCGCCTTGCACCATGACCTCATCCGCCATGTTTGTAAAAACACGGCAATCTCCCAATCATTTGGCAGTGGAGACTGTGGTATGCCTGAGAGAGTTTAAGATATATCCCTGATGTTTTCTTTTTTAGCAGCCCCCTGTTTTTCGTCTCTCCTCATACCCTTCGTTTTCAGCCTGCAGTTGGGGGCAGGGTCTTGTTAAAAATAGCTGAGCAGCATTCGAAGAGCGGTATGTGTTGGCGAAAAGGGGGTTCAAAAAATGAAAAGCCATTACACTGCAGTTAAATGCATTTTGTCTTGACCTGTGGCTGCTTATCGAGTTACGTCCCACCACTGCCGGGCCGCGTCTAGAAGATTCCACCCAGCTTCTCAGGGCTAAGAATACACCACCACTGCTAGAGTTGTCCCATAGGAAATACAGTGCCTTATCTTTACTTCTTGAGTATGCTGATTAACGCTAAATGATTATCTCTCTGTGTGTCTGGTGTGATTGTGCACCACCCGCTGTTAAACAGTGTGTGTTGTTTGCAAAACAAGGGGCAAATGTGTCAAGTCCCTAATTAGCGTGTTTAAGCAGCCCTCATGATTCCCCCCTTGCATTGTGATATCCCCAGGATTGCTCAGCATTGTGACTAGTCTTATCTGGGTCTAATCCCGATTTGTTTGGTATTAGCCTGTTCACTTTCTCCCTCTCACTCAGTCTTTCCTTTAATTTCTTCATTTGTCCTTATCCTGCTCCTTTTATCCATTCCTGAACTTCCACGTCTTTTATGTTGTCCTTTCTTTCATCTATGCCATGTTCTCTGTTCTTGGTGCAGGAAGACTGCATCTCAATGTGGAGACAAGTTTCAGTAAATTAAAAAGGGCTGGACAATGATAACTGTTTTTGTTTATCAATATTTTTCTGATGAAACGTGGTGATATCATCTATTCATGTCAGTGCTACAAATTCCTGTTGTACAAAAAATGGTTCAGAGGAAGTTGTGATTTTTTTTTTTTTACACACATCCACAGTTTTGTCTCATGTAATGCACCACAGACAGTTGGTATATCATGACTTGTATAGATAATATTGTTTATAATGTGGTCCAGCTTTGAACTTAGGTAATGCAGTGATCTAATATCAGCTTATGTGCTAAAGCCTTTTTTTAAAATTAAGTACATGTGCATTTTAATGGAAAGGTGATACAAGTTGCAATAAGTAACCATAGAAACCCTTTTTTTTTTACCAGCAGAGAATTGCTTATAGTTATCAATATACATGGTGAAATGTTACATTAGATTACTTCTCAGTGAATAGCACTGAATGAAATGTTTCATTTTGTTATTCTTCTTCTGTAGTGGTCTCACAAATTGTAGTTCATCATTCCACACACACACATACACACATACACACACACACACACACACACGCCCTTCAGTCCGGGTCCCAATCTGGCACTGAGCTGATGATGGCTCATCCTGTCCAGATATGATAAGCAGACAAACTGCTCTGTCCCCTGGGCTGTTTGTCTGCCTGTCTCCAACACAGACAGTGGTGTGTAGAGGCAGCGTGGCCCTAAACTCCCCCTCTGCCTGTTTCCCCTTTCATCAGACCGCCAGTTCAAAGCCTTGGCTCCATCTTCGCTTCTATCTCTCCCACTCCTCCCTCCCTCCTCACCGTCTTTCTCACTGTGTTTCGTCATTACCACAAAGATGGGCACGCAGTGTCTCATTAAAGCGGATTAGAGACATCTCCACGTCTCACAGGGGCCAAGCGGGACGTTTCTCTTTTCTAGTCACCCTCCTCCCCACCCTTTTCTCTCAGAGATCAGGTTCTTTGATTTGGCCAGATAAAGGCCCCTTTCATGTTGGTGGGGACGGTTAGCGATTACACTGTCAGACCCATCGTTTTGGTGAGTTTGACAAATTTGCCGTGCTGGGTGGGGCGGGTATGGGGATTGTACTGGGGGGTTGGGGGTAGGGGAGGGAGTACAAGGAGATTCACAGTAATTGAGCTGTCATTATCCAGTGACCCTGCCAGGCGCTAGTGCGTAGGGCTCACCAGTTCTCTATTTGTTTAATACTTGGCTAACTTTCTTTGTGAGTATGATGGATAGAAAGAGAAGGAGGTAGAGGGGGGGTGGGGAAGTGGGTTACCGGTCCCCAGATGAATGCCTCTGCTTATTTGACCACCTCTCTTGAGTGCTGCTGTCCATGAAAATTGGCTCCACTACATCCCCGCTGTAAGTTTCTTTTCTCACCCAGCTCCTCCCTGGTGCAACACAATTAGGCCCATATCACCGGCTGCCATTTATTTTCATACAAAATGAAAACTGGTGGCATGTTGATTACTGAACTCCCCACAGACAAAGAGCCACTATCGGTGTGGTTTAATTTCATTAAGTAGAGTGTGGTGCACGGGATAACTATATTAAGAGCTCCCTCTCATTGCAGGCCCTCCATTTACCTCTGCCACTCTGTATGCTAAACAAATCCTTAGGCGTTACAGTCGTGGAATTGGAACAAATCTCTTGAAATGGTTTGGTTAAAATGAGGCACATTTCCATGATGTTCACACTTTTGTTTTTGGTAGTTTCTGGTAATCTTTGTGACGTTCTAATTGAAAAACTAATTCATACTCTCAGGTATTTCTTTTATTAATTAGCAAGTGCTGAAGTTGCTGGATTTTTAGCGTGTTGTATTCATACTTTTAAAGGTGTCCTTTGACAAATAGATGTTCAAGCATTCTCATTTGGTTGTTACTAACTGGGTTGTGTATTTGAGATGTGGGCTACAAAGACGCTCTCTGGTATGAGTGAGGGAGAGGGAAGAAAGTCTTTTCCTGGCAGGATAGTGTGACTGTATTAGTCCAGAGATTTTGATGAAGGAAATAAGAGCCCTCCTCGTTAACCTGGAGTCAGATTGGTTGTGAAGTGATGAGTAGGGTGGAATGTGTGTGGGTGTGTGTGTGTGTGTGTAACCATTCATGAGAGTGTGTGCACCCTTGTTTGTGTGTGTGTGTGTGTGTGTGTGTGTGTGTGTGTGTGTGTGTGTGTGTGTGTGTGTGTGTAGGTGTTAGAGGAGTCTTGGCTAAAACATTTCAAGATGGCCCATTAGCCAGCGCAGGCCCGTCCCCTCCCGACACTAGGATTCCTCTGTGCTGACCCCCTCTCCTCCAGCCCTCCACCTCTCAGCCCCTCTGTCCCAGAGGCCCCCATCCTCATCCTGCCAAGTGTACGGTTCCAAAGTAACGATGAAGCTGCCTGCGTGTGAAAATATTGAATTGCAAAAACATCCCTGGGTGAGAGGGTGTGTGAATGGAGCTTTCAGCGCTGGGCCCGACCCGGGCCCTGCGCTACTGACTGACGGACAACAAATGGCATTTTGTGTCCAGAGAGGGAGAGAGAGAGGGGACAGAGAGGGGAGAGAGAAAAGAAAGGAAGAGGAGATACACATAGAGTGGGGGGAGTGGGGGTCTTGAGGTTTTTCAGGCCTCTTCACTCCGGGGCCCTATATGCAGGTCTGAAATGCCTTATCACATGACCTGTCTGACCTTTGGCCCCCACTCTGCTAAGGCTGTCAGGCTGCTCTCCAACGGGGAACACAAAGCCTCACAGCCTCAAAGGCCACCATTCACCCCCCTGTGTAGCTGTACTCCAAAGGTAATAGGTAAAAGTAATGTCAATGACCTCCACTTTCCCTCGCTCTACAGGAGGGCAAAACTCTTAAGATTCCCAGATAATGTCAAAGGTAGAGGGTGGCCATTTTGGCTCCTTATCCACTGCCTCTACTTAGCTCCCATGAGATGAAGTGGAAAGCAAACTGAACTACCTCCTTTGTGGTAAATCCATTCTTTTGGTTAAAGAGACATTTCGTATTTTCATGCCACAGAAACCAATGGGGACCCAGATGGAAAATGATAGAAATGATTAAAAATAACATGGTATTGTTTTTTGTTGCTGTGCACTGGGAATATAGTTGTGTAACTCAGCTCTATGTGTTATCTAAGTGTGTGTGTGTCTGTGTGGGACATTAGTGAATTTCTGATGTCTCAAAGGACTGACTGGGTCACAGTATGACCGTAACCTCCTGTCTCGCTTTGCAACCCACACACTGGCATCTCTCTCTCCATCTCTCTCCTGACCAGTCCTAGGATTCTTTCTTCTCCTCTCTTTTTCTCTTTTTCCCCTCCTTCTCTGGAACACTGAAGTTTCTCTCTCTCTCCGGTCTCCTTTGAAAAGATGCGGCGTCTTTGTCCGGCCTGATAAAGGATGCCATAGTTCCCCTTTTCCCCTTCTTTGTGGCCCGGGGCTGGCGGCTCCTGTAGAAGTGCAAATGGTATCCTCTCGGAGGGGCTATCCCCGCGGGCCCTGGAGGGCCCTCTCTCTCCTCCAGGCTTGGCTAATTACCACCCCCCCCAGCCCCCACCGGCTCCCTGGTCCCTGGAACCATGGACGGCACATTCCCACAACCAGCACCTGGCCTTCTTTTCTCCTGGCCTGCTTTGATGGCTGACACCCCAGCCTACCCCTCCCTCCTTCCTCATCCTCTTCTTCTCTCCGCCCCACTACCTCATCTCTCTTTCTCTCCCTTGCTTTAACTTCTCCCTCGCTCACTTCTCTCTCTCTCACTGACTCTCATTAATAGAGGTTTTAAATTGCTTTCTGACCCTGACAAACTGCTCTTGTTGAAAAGGGAGATGTCGAAGAGGGAGGGCAGCGGATGTGAGCAAGAAATGGACGTGATGAGGGGGCCAGTGGAAAGGTGTTATGTATTATGTATCTATGGTCCTTTATATAGTTTGTCAGATTGTGCAAGTCTGCCTAAGGAGCAACCAAGCTGTCCCATACCCCAACTCCCCCCAGAAGAGAGAAGGGACATGGTATTTAAAAAAAAAAAAAAAAAGTACAGTGAGTGTACAAGTTTAGTTCTCACCCATATTTGACTACTGACTAATGTTCTTAAAACAAAATCTCAAAGGAAGTTTTCTCTTATCTTAAAATATCATATGGTTGGTACATTTTACGAGAGGGGCACGGATACACATTGGTGGCTCATTTGGTTTATGGTTCATGTGTAATATTTCTCTTTTCCTTGTCAAATAAATTAAGAAATAAATAAAATAAAACACACCATTTTATTATGGATTCTTTCACCAAGGCAGAGAATTAGTTTGTGATAGGCTTAAATTATACTGCATGTCAAGGACTGTGGTTTATAAAACTTGACCAGTGGTTGATGCAGATTAAGTTGATTTTACAGCAGTACACACACACACACACACACACACACACATCATATCTCTCTCTCTCTCTCTCTCTCTCTCACACACACACACACACACACACACACACACACCAGCTCACACACACATTCCTAATTTAGTTGCATATTTGCGTTCTACTAGCCGTAGGCCTAATCAATAACCTGCCCCAGTGGATTTGACCAATTCATAGCTGGCCTTTGTGCAGTCTAGCGATCCCAGCGAGGACATTTGGACAGCTTTCTGAGGAAAACAAATAGCTCTATTACAAGCTTGCGTCTCTGTGATGCTCAGTGTCCCAAAGGCAAAGTGCTCGACCTGTATTAATTGTAAATTCTCCACACAGGGAAAGGATGGGTTTTCAGCATGAAATGGCTTCACCTGGCAGAGTCCAGAAAGAGGACTGTTGTGCAAATATTGGAATATTGGGAATTTTTGTGAAAAGCAGTGGTGAGAATAATGAAAATAACATATTATTTTGAGTTTTGTTTTCAGTAGAGGTGGATTGTTCTGTGGGTTACTTGTTAAAAACCTGTGTTTTTAGTGTGCAAAACCTCCAGTATTTCAGTTGTGTTATGCTGTGTAGTGTATGCTTTCAGGACTTATGTTAGTTTGCTTAGATGAAGCTTACTGAACTGACATTGGACCACAAAGTATATTTCATGAGGTTTTATATATTTCATTTTTGCTCCACATGGTATAGTTTGATCATCAGGTTCAGATGTTTAGAACTGAATAAACTTCATCTGTACAATAAGATATGAAATGTTTCACATATTTCAGAGATGACATTTTATTGTCGATCTGCTGCGTGTAGTAACAACCTTCCCTTTAGTTTAAAAAACTGAGCATGGTGGAAAGAAGAAGTCATTTGCAGCACTGGTTTTATAGTTAGTCTTTCCAGTAAAACACACACATACTGTTCACACACACTCACAAATCCCTGTTTAGCAAAGCAGTGGCTGCATGTCCTGTATCGACTTCCAACTCAACACAGGCATAAGCAATGGGTGGCACTGGTCGCTGCACACACCCAGACCAGTTACACTAGTGTAGCAGAGTTTGGCTTTGGTTTTTAAGACTGGGATTAGCTCAGTGAGTATACAGACTTTGAATTAGAAAGACGACGTCCCAGTGAGCTTAAGAAGTGTTTCAACTGACTTTTAATGTTTTAATTGGAGTCTGGATGTGACAAACATTGCTGGAACAGTCATGTGGCTCCCATGAAAACTAAATGACATTGAATGTAGGAATCTGTGGTGATCTCTGTGTCAAACCCATGACTATTATAGCTATTATTGTTAGTTTTATAAAGCATAAATGACTTAATCCTCCTTTCTTTCAATGGGAATTACATCTCGTCTTCAACATCGCCTGCCATCCAGTCTGGACATCCTAAGTATCTCTCTGCTGCTGTCATTTCCCAGCCACAGCTGCCCTTCTCTGTACATTTCACACATCATCACCTATAGGACTCAGATGATGTCATGAACTGGGCTGCTTCTTCCTTGTCGGCCTCAACCATAACGACCGTCATTTGGATGTTACGTCTACGTTGGATCATCCAGGCATTAAAGTGAAATTCCACATGTGGATACTTTTACACTGTTAGATACCAATTTGTGATATTTGCTGCATTCCAGGAGTTAATTCTTTCTCAGGAAGCATTTGCATGAATTTGCTCTGCTGATATGAGTCCTAACTGTTGTAGAAGAGCATTAGTCTTTAGACATTAAACTTGTCTTGTGCCTGATCTGCGCTATGGTTTTGGAGGTACTGTCAGTGGGGAAAACTGATATCTTCCTCCACATTATGATAGTTTTCTCTCTGTGTTGATTGACAAACTGGTGACTTCACAGAGGTGTGCTCACACCTAAACAAGACATACAAGTGTTTTTAAAAGTTTAACCACTTGGACTTCACTGTGTTTATAGCCTGAGATGTTAGTATATAGTGTATATATAGCATATAGTTTGGTTTAAGGAGAGGCTTCCCAAGTCTCATGTCTCCCTCACTCTCCACCTCTCTCCTCATCAAGTCTAGCCACATCCTCTCTTTCGAGTACAGAAAAGGAAAGAGGAAGATCCGGTTTCTGAATTGTGTTTTATGAGAGGTTGAAACGGCCACTTCTGTGGTTTTTGTCTGTCCGTGCTGACCGTTCAACTCAAAGTTCCTGAGGTTTTCAAGACATGTCAATTAAGCTGTTTTAATTGGGAAGATGTGAGTCTGTGCTCCAGGACCTACATGTTGGTCAGATTGGGGAGGGGGGTTGAGGGCATACAGCTCAGTGTTACTGTTACTTCTTTGTTTTAGCGCCACGTTGTCTTTGCGAATCTGTTTCTCTTCATTTTCTTGAGTGCAGTAAAAAGCTCACTTGGATGACCGCATGTGCACACACACACACACACACACACTGACACTGACAGAGGCATCTTGTTTTTCAACCGCTCTGAGGAGTAGTAAGTGTTTAAGAATGGCACCGTGAGGCAGTGACAAAGCAAACAAAAGAGGCAGGTGGGTGAAGCTGCTGCTGGCTTCTCTCTGGCCTTGGCTCCATTTTATATGTTTTTTAAAATACTCTAATGTCCTTTTTATTAAGTATGACACACACTGGGCTTTTATAAGACTGGATTATGAATTAAAACCTACATTTTCCTACAGTTTTTTGATCATTGTTTTGATAATTTCTTGATATAATATTGTAAATATGTATACAGAATAAGACTTAATCTTTGTGAGATCAGGAGAGAATTTTTTTTGTTGAACATACTGTGTAGATTATGATGATAAAGTTACATGAAAAAAATGAATGGTGGTATTCACACCCCTAACTTTACACTTCTGCCTCTCACAGCAATGTCTTTAACATAGGGAACAGATTTATGCGTCGCTCTGCATTCATCTGCACTGCTCTCTCCCGTTTTAATTAAAACTAGGTGTGAGGTTTGCCATCCTCTGTTTTGACACCTCGCTATTTATCTGCCGGACGCAGGCTCAGGGCAGGACCTGCGGAAAAGAAGGGCAGATTTTTTGTTTTCGGAGGACTGCAGGGAGCTTTGATGCCAAGTTCCTCCGCGGCAAAAGGCAAGGCCCCGACCCAGCACATCTGAGAGTACTTTGGTGAAATAACAGCAAATGTTTGTCTTGTATTGTATGGCACGCTGCTGGAGGAGCGCTAAAGCCCTTTCTTCCAGCGCCTAAAGCACCTCTTAATAAAATAGTCAAGAATAACTCCTTCACCTTAATCTTCCCCTCAGATTACGGCACTCAGGGCGGGAAATTAGCAGCAGGCCCACACGCTTCCCTCTTTCTTTGACACGGCTACATCTTTATTTGCGAGCGCCTCCCTCTCTCTCCCATGCTCTCCGTCTCTGTCCATCACTGTATCCCTCTGTTGCTTCTTATAGTTTTGTTTTCTGTCTTTCTCTCACCATCCGTCTTCTCTCTGTGTGGTAGGCCAGATGAACTCTCTGTGAGGGTGTGGGGGGGTGGTGGCATTTTATTGGGTCAGTATTAGAAGCAACATGTGGCTAATGGGTGACTGCATTTTCCATGGTCTGGTCCTCATCAGTAGGGAGAAGGGGCCTAAACAACTAAACATGGCCGTTGACAATTGATACGAGCCCTTTTAAGTGGATCTGTTTGGTTGAAGAGGGGGTGGGGTGTGTGACTGAACACGCGCATGTGTGTGCACATTTGCCTTTGCATGTTAATTAGGATTCTAGTAAGACACACACATGCACACGCACTCACACACACAAACACACCACCACAGTATCCTTTGGGGAGCATATGTACCAGAATGTGTGTGTATCCCTTGTGTCCAGGAGTGTAACCCACACCTTGAGTACGGTAGCGGCGGTAGCTTTGAGCGCTGTTCGTCCCGCCGTCTGAACCTCGTAACCAGAACTATCCTTTACTGCTTCCTGTCCGTTTGGCCCACCTTCCCCCTTGCCCGCCTGCCATCTGGGTCTGCCAAGATGCGCACACACACACACACACACACACACACACACACTCATCCAGTGTAGTTAGGACAGGGGTCCTCATGCTCTAACCTGTGTCTTTCACTTACAACTACACCTTTGAAACCAATATCACACAGAGGAGAAGTGATAAATGGACTCCATCTATGTTCTCAACTTTTCTCTCTCTGTTCTTTTATTCTGACACACAGGGAATCAAAACCTACTTTTTCCCCTCAAAGCTCTCTTTCCAACAATTATATGTTTATTCAAAGCCTAGCACAGTGTTGAACATTTTACATCACACTCTTGTATTGGTGATTTCCAAATGTTTGAACAGATTTAAAAACTTCTAAGTACCCTGTATAATTTCCATGGCAAATAAGGACATAAGCAATAAGCTTACTTCCATGGCAGTAATATTGAGAGTCATGGGGATCAACATCCAAACTGCATCTGTTAGATTCCTCAGGAGCCTGAGATCAGCCTGACATCCTTTTGTAAAGTCCAGAGATCCAAGGAAACTGGGTCTTGGACTGGGCCTTTCTGTACAATGTTAAGGCTGCAGAGTCAGTGAAATGTCCTCTTAAAATACATATCTGTAAAACAGTTTTCAGTAGTAGCAGCAGTATTCACTGTTAGAAATTGCTCATGTGTTCATTAATAGTAGTTATAAAAGAAGTGGTAGCGCTAGAATAGTAGTTAATATAGTCCAACTATAACTTTAAACCTCCATTAAACTAACATCAAAGCCTCGTCGTACTCTAGGTGGGTATCTAAATTACGTACCTGTGTAGATAGCGTTTCCGAGCAGGGGGCACCGCAGGTTCTCAGTATCAGGGGTTCTAGTTGACACTTTGATCACTTCCTCCGCTCTTCATACCTTCATTGTGTTCAAGATCAGATCACACACACACACACACACACACACACACACACACCACAGGTGGAAGGGGCAGTGTCAGGTGTAGCGGGGGATAATGCAGCGATGCGTAGCAGCGAGCCAACATGGTGTCTGTGACAGTGACAGTGGCAGCGCGCTCCTCAAAGCTGCTTCTCTCCTCTTTCTTCAGCTACAGTCACAGAGTGTGTGAGGGACGTTGCTGGCCAATAAAATGTATTTATGCCTGAAAAATGGTGGTAGTCTCGACACTGGTGATGTAATTAACTTGAGATAAATTATTTAATACATTTGCGAGTCAGTTTGTTGTTTCCATGCAGGTAATACCTAATAAATTGACCATATGTATGAAAGAATCTTTTAGAAGAATCAATTATTAGCCTGAGCACATGTTGCCATGCAGGGATTCAAAGGTGAAGCTTTTTATTGCGCGAGGTTGATGTGGTTGGATAGAATTTCACTACAAACATGAAAAATCTAGATCGATAAAGTATTTCTTTTTAAATTCAGTACTTGTTCAAGCCTAATAAAAGGAAAATGCAAAAGAACATTTTTTGCTCTCTAAGGCTCAAACATTCAAAGAAACTGAGATAAAGAAACAGCTAAATTAGACTGTAGACAGCAGCCACAAATTGGGAATATATTTTGAATGGAGTTCAATGGTTTGGGTGCTGTAGTCCATATGTATGATGGAGGTCAGAAATGTCTCTAAGTGTTTTATGTGGCTGCAGAGACGGAGGCAAAACCTGATGAAAGAGGATAAACAGAATTGTTTTCACAGGTTTCTCATGAGGTGATGAGGGTGTGAGCAGGGTAGCACCAAAGACAACCTATTTATTTTCAGTGCTGCAGGTGCCTGCTCACAGCTTATTGGTTTTTTGGGTGACTCTTTTAGCCTAAAGAGGGCAATTTATGTCCCTCTCTCGTCTCTCTCTAGAGGCGGGGGCTGAAGTGGCTTGCTTATTTTAGCAGGGTCTCGTGGTCAAGACTTGTGGTGACATATTAATTGAGCAGTTCCTCTAAAAAAAAAGAAAGGAAAAAAGAAAAAAGAAAGGCCAGTGTCACGACTGGTCCAACAGTGTTTGTAGAGCTTTGAAAATTGGTTTTGTTCAGCTGGAAAGCTCTTAGGTGTTTATTTACACATCAGACTGTTTCAAATGGCAGCTGGCTCCCTCCCTCTCTTTCTGTATGTATGTTTGTGTGTTCTGTGTGTGCATGTCTGGATACATACATGCTGTGTTTACTCACTTATGTACATGCCAGCTGTATAGTGCATGTTTGCATGTGCAAGATAAAGACCAGGGGAGAGAGAGAGAGACAGAAGAGAAGAGAAGGTGAGCTAGACAGTTTCCCTGGCTCACCAGCCTCTTGAGTTTCCATGTAGCTAGTTATCCTTGCTGTCCTCTTCATCCATTATTGACCACATTCATTCACACCAGCATCTAGAACTCATTACAACGCCGTCAGACACAGTCACAGGGTCATGTACCGCTGAAAATGGCTTCCTGTCTTACTGTGCACTCAAAACTCAGACTAATTTCACTGTAAAAGAATATCAAATTAATTCAGATTTTGATAAATACCTCTTACTTATACTGATACTTATCTGGGAACATTTCATTTTCTTTTTCTTTGTGCACAGGCAAAAGTATCTTACATATTAAATCAAGCAGCAGGATAGTTTGGGAAAAAGAAGCTGCACTAGCCAATGACAGCATGGGCTCAGTTAGTCTTTCTAATGATCAAGTCCAATATTACTTTAGCCCTACCTCTGACACTTCATGTGTGGTTTTCTAAGGAGAAGAGCACATTTATTTTCCCAACTTCTCTCCAAGGAGTGACTTTGAGTAATCAGACTGCGTGTGTGTGCGTGCGTGTGTTTGCTCACGAGTATGAGCTCATCTCTGTGGCAAAGGTGACCACTGCAGAGTATAAACTGTCATCGGGATAATTTACAGATTTGTAAGTTGTTTCCTTAGCACTGCTGTGAAGTTGAACATTACATTCAGACTTACATTGTTCATATACACACACCTGTAAATACATAGGCTCTAAATTCTTGGGTTATTTTCTGAGGCTCGGGTGAAAGAGCTCAGCAGTTCAGTGCAGTTGATGAGTGAGGGAAAGTAACTGCTCAGGCACCCCACAGTATATGAACACAGTTACCAAGACAACAATTGTTTTAGCTGGCATTTCTGTGAAGAGGAACATTAAAATAACAACATGAGGCTTCGACAAATTAGCCAGTTGGAAAGCTGGAAAAATGACACATTTGTTCTGTATTTGTTCTGGAGAGAATACCTCGTTTCAGGAAAAGACAAATCAGAGTTTGCTTTCCACCTTTGTTTTCCATCTTTTTGCGATTGGAAATTTTTAGATGCATCATGGGAGACGTGAGAAGTAAATTGTGTTGTATTTTACAACATAGAGTTTTGTGAGTAGACCTAATAGCTGTATGGACCAAAGACTGTGTTAATTTGGACACTGCGAAAAATAGGAGCTTGACTAAAGTAAGAACACAAGATTGTGTATATGCAAGTATAAAAACAGAGAAACACACATGTGCATATATACACGTACATGCACACTCATGCTCCCCTCCATGTGTGCACTTTCTAAACTTCAGCAGGCAGCTAAATGATCCAGATATATTAGCTGTCTGAATGAAGTGAGGCTGATCTCTCTCTCTCTGCTCAACTGAAGTATCAATAATAAGATTTATCTTCTTCCCCCACAGCCTTGATTCAATTATCTCCATCTCTCTCCCTCTTTCTCTTCCTCTGGCTCCCTCCCTATTTGCCCCTCCACTGTGGATCCGTTTCCAATTGAAGGCAGGTCATGCTTTGTGTTTCTCTTTGTCATGACAGGGTTCTTTAACGAGTGGAGGCTCCCTTCCACCGCGGCTTAATCAGATCTGGAAAGGAGGGAGGGAGGAAGGGATGGGGAACAGATAGGTGGGGGTAACCAGGTAAAAGTGGGGTCAAAAGTAGTTTACCTCCAACTCCTCATTGTCTGAATTTCCCCTTTTTAGCAAAATTAGATTTGTGTGGTCCCTCCTCACCCCCCCTCCTCATAACGTGTGTTTTGTGTCCAATCCCAGGCCTTTGAAGTTTTTGAAGGGTCCCTTACCCCTCCACATGCCCACCTCAGCTAACTTCCCCCTCCTCAACCCTAATACCCCCCACCTCATCTTGCCCCCCTCCACCTACTTCCAGACATACCTCATTACCTGAGGCTGTATTGGAAGAAGGAGTGGCAGCTAATCAAATTGACTCTGCTGGTTTTCTGCCATCAGAGGAAGTGCTGGCCATTGAGAGGTCATCGGTTCAATGCTAGGGTTCAGAAAAACGTCATGAAGTGGAAAAAAAATCTCTGATATAATCTCAAGAAAAACCAACAGTAGCCTTTCGAGTGCAGTTCAGGCAACATACTGATAAAAAGATAGGCCTGTAAGTAACACACTCCACCAATCAACTTGTGCCACTAGGTATGTTTACAACCACCTGTTTTCATATGCAGAAATGCTAGGAAAAAACACTAAAACAGAGGTATACCTTGTATATACTGTGTTACCTTTGTGTATTCTGCTGTAGATAAAGAATTATCACCATGCTGCAGCTCAGCAGCATTTGCCTTCATTTGACAGCTGACATTCTAGAGAGAGGCAGGAAACAAAGGCAGAGAGAGAAGGTTATCCGTGGATGTTATGGTTATGAGGTACGCACCTTAAGCATTAGACCAGTGGATGCCTGCACACAACCTCTCTCTCCTCAGGTGCACAGTTTACTATGTAATCTTGTCATGTCTTCTTAAATATATTTGCATATGTAATAACAGCTCATGAAAACATACACATATTTCAAATTTTCAAGTATTCACCTAAAACTTCTAAACTCCCTGGATCTACTGGTACTTTGAGCTAACTCTGAGGCATCCCATCAAAAAAACCAAAGGAAGAGTGAGTGAATTCAGAGAGACAGAGTTGACTCTGTTTACAATTGGCAGGTCTGGAGTGTGAACATCTTGAGGTGAGCCTCTGGCTAACTTCATAGGAGCTGTGAATGAAGTCTTTCTTATGGCCTGCACTATGCAAATGGCCGCATGCTTACACACACATGTGCAGTGAGTGCACTTACACACACAAAGCGCCTCCTCCCTCAGAAAAACACACTTGCATTTACACACACATCACTTGTTGGTGCACATGAGGGACGAGGCAGCGGCAATGTAGCTGTTAGAGCGGCCAAAGGCATTAGTTGGTACAGTTCAGCCGCTTTGCATTGGCTCAGTGTGCAGATTTGGGGTGCGGGGTGGGGGGAGGCCTTGTTCTTACGATTGCTAGCTATTTGCGGTGTGCTTGGATTTCTACAAGGAATACAGGGTATGTTATAGATACAGGGCATCTGTCCCAATGCTTGTTTCTGGGTGGGAATCACACCGTTTTTAAATTAGTCTGAAGGCGTTTGCATTGGATACTTTGATACAAGTTTCGACATTGTAAGGAAAAATCTGTGTCAAATGAGTAACCACGTGCAGCTCACTCAAATGCTATTTCAGATACATTTTAGCGATTTAGCTGACACTTTATAGTGTGACTTACAATGAGATGCAGATAAAGAAAAAGCAGATAGTTTGACTCAACAGGATGCATGGATGTTGACGGGCTGTAGTTGACTTTTATGTTGTGGGATATTTTCCTCAGCCACAAGCCACCCTGATGCCACATTTCCACACAGTGATGCCTACTATATGGTATTTATATACCGCAATAATTCAGCATCTGTTAGAGATGAACAAGATCCATGATGTAGTCTTTGTGTGACAGCTGTCAACAGCCTCATCTACAATGGCCATGTCACATTATACACCATTGGCATGTTTATGATCTGTGTTGTGATGGCTGTAAAGTCATGAATTGTTCCCTTCCGCAGCTAAGTCGTAAAAGTCGGCCAGTTTGCAGAGCTCCGAAAGCGCAATATTCACAGACCGGAGCGTAATAATTTTTACAGCGTATTGTTGAACTGGCCATTCACATCTCACAAATCACCAGTTTTGTCTGTTTTTATTCTTTTTCTTTTCTAACAGACAATTGTGACTGAAAAGAGGAAAACATCATTCAATTAACAATTTATTTGTCATAAGTCTTTTTTTTTTTTTTTTTTAAATAGGAATGTTTTAATATAGATGTTGTTCCTCCCTGTGGTTGCGATGATGGTGTGTGTGACTGTTCTTTTGACCTTTCCAGAGTGTGTACAAACTGGCCTGCCCTTCTCTGGCTCTTCCCTCTGGGCTGCAAGCACACAAGACTGGGACTCAAAATTGCGATGAAGGCCCCGAAGGGGGTGTATGTATGTGTTGGAGAGAACGATAGACGGCATCAACATGTTTTATGTGTGTGCGTTGGCGAAGGGCAGCGGTAGAGACATGTCATCTTCAGTGAGCGTCCTCTGGCTTTGGCTCCATGTTGACCTCTCACCTAAATTAAACCTCCACAGTCCTCTCCCTCTCCTCCCTCAACCTCTCTCCGCTGCCCACTGCCAGGCACTTTTGTTTTCACATGGCCGACTTCTCAGGGAACACGCTCATATTTGTGGCTTTCGGGGTTGGCAGCAGAGTGTGCTGCGCCTGTCAAGTTTTTTCACTCCGACTTACCCCAGCACCCAAATTGAACTGTTCAGTCATTTCCTGTCATCCCCCCCTCAACCACCTCCCCATCCCATATTTGCCAGTAATGTCAAATTTTATTGTTGAGTCCGCCTGGGCAAAACATCATGTCCTGTGGTATGTCCCTTCCTCTGCATAGTAATCGCCCACTCTGAATTTATGAAGAAAGTGACCCTCCAGAAACATGGTCGCCGAAAACCTCCTCGAATCCAGATAAGAAACTGACAGGCAGCTCTTGGTGAGTCCAGCAGTTTTTTGGCTCCCGAGGAATACATTTGTTTTAATGACCTACAAAGCAAAAGCAAACATTTTGGTCTTTTTTGAGTACCCGCAAAACCGTTAGCATGAGCGCATGGTTAGAGGAATCCTCCACGAATATCATCCAAAGCATATCCCCGAATGTGAGAGAGAGAAAGAGACATGTAGAAAGAAAGGGAGAGAGCAAGATGGTTATCTGAAGTGAGGTCAGAAATGAAACATGTCATAGCAAATTAGACCCATGTTGTTTGAATTACTCCGGCCTGCTTCTTAAAGAACAGTCTGCCCATGGAAAAAAAAAAAATGGGCAGAAAGCGTGTGTTGAGTAAGAAGAGAGAGAGAGAGACAAACATATGGAGAGATGGGAAAAACAAAGACACGAGAAACAATTTACAGTGGGAGCAAAAGAGATAAAGAAGTAGGAAGATATGAAAAGAAAGAATAACAGCCTAAGTTAGCAAGAGAGAAAACAGAGGGCGAGAGAGAGGCTTGACAGAAAAAAAAAATGATGTTTTCTCTGGAACAAATAATGTGACTCGGGCTGAGTCATGGGCCTGCCGAGGAATGATGATGATGATGATGATGAGAAGAAACCTTGGACTCATTCCTGCTCCAAGCTAAGTTTGGGGCATCATTTACCAAACTACTGGAGAGGGGCCCCTGCGTATGTGTGTGTATGTGCAATAATAACCACATTCTCTAAGCATCTTCGGCCACCGGGGCCTGTTTTTATAGCTGGGAACAGGGATGGGCCAACACTCGTTAGGAAGACTATTTCGGAAGATGGGAGGAGAAAAAAAAAAATCCGGAGGGCTTGAGGGGAGAACGATGACCAGAAGGGGGTGTGCAGAGGGACAGAGGAACCCGCAAGCTCACAGACCGGACCGTCCAATGGCAAAATGTTGCACCAGAGATGAGCCAAAGTTCTGGCTTTCTCTGGAAAATGGCCTCCTGAGACTGAGATCCTTGCAGTTCTTCCCGGACAGGATTTCACAACTCTGGAAGGGCGAGAAACCCTGAGAAAGCACTTTGAGAGGCGACAGAAATGGAAAGGCTAGACTGTGTTTGAAATTTATCAGACAGAATACATCAAAAAACGTTCATCTTCATTATTTTTTCCTTACACAATGGCAGAGTCTTCTGTACTTTGTTTTAAAATGCGCCTGTGTCAGTTATTTTACTCCCATGTCACATTTTCTTTTTTCACAGTCTCTTTAAATCCGCTCTCCAAGCGAAGATAGAGACATTACACAAGCACAAATTATATGTGTGTGTGCACAAGAGAGAGTTGGAGAGAGATATCTTGAAATCAGCATATTGTGCAGCCACAAAGACAGGTATTAATGGATGTAAAACACACTCATACACACTCAAACACACACATTAACACAAAAAAGGGAAACAGTGCAAAACAACCGGGGATAAGCTGAGCTCGTAATCTTTCCTTCAACAAAGGAATGCATTTATAAGACACGTGTGTTTGTCTGTTTGTGTGTGCCTGTATGTGTGTGTAAATGTGTGTGGCAACAACTGTGTGTTCGCACGCCCACAGTGTAAGTATCTCATTTTGTATTGTGTAGCAGTCTGCCACAGTGCAAGTCATGCCACCATAAACACAAGGGGGGACAGGCGTCTTTGAATAGCAGCAGTGTGTGTTGGAAGACATCAGGCGGTGAATCCATCACGTTACCACTGACAGGCCCTGCGATGGGAAATAAATATTTACTCTAAGCTTCCCCAAATCACATCCAGAGATTTCTCTCTGCGTACTCTCTGTCTCTTCTTCTCTTGTCCTCAGTTTCTATCCCTTTGTATTTCAATCAGTCTTTCCTGCTTCTGTTTTTTTTTACCTGAAACTGCCCATTTCTCTCTTAGTCCCTTTTCTTTACCTTCACATTGTGTCACTCACGCTCCTTCTCTCCATCATGGTCCCCCGGAAAACACACAGCAGAGCAGGGGCCCATGCAGACGTGGAACACAGGTCATGTTTCCACTCAAGCACGCACATACACACACGCCAACTTGCACAAAAAGGGGTACAAACATATACACAAACATGCCCACCACACACACACATACACAAACACATGCAGGGTCAGCCTGAGATATCCATCTGGGGTTTGTCATGTCAGACATGGCCCATGTCTCTCTCTTCTGTAATTATGGCAGTATTTATTTTTTCAGATCGTCCCGCTGGGTTAGGAGCGTCCCGTGGTGTGGTTTGGACATGGAAACACACTCCTCTCAAGACATCCAGCTTAGCAGAAAAAAGGGCGCACAGTACATTGACTAGAAATTGGTAACCCATAATTCAGAGATTTAATGTAATGTGAGTGTGGGCTTTTTTTTTTTTTTTTTTTCGAGGAAACGTGCATGTGTGTGCTTGAGAATTGAGTGCACAGCTGTGAGTGCAAGTACAGGAGAAAGGGAGTGAGGCTGTAACTTTTCACAGCGGAGTGAACGCTCTGCAGATTGAGTCTCACCAACGCCAAGAGAGTGGGATTCGATATTATAATGTCTCATTGCATTACGTAACACTTACGACCCACCCATAATATCTTACTGACTTTCTAACAACCCCTGCATGTGTAATGCGTTTATAAATTCAGACCCTGTTGCCCTGTAGAGAGTGTTCATCTGAAGCATGAACAAAGCAAGCAACACTCTGGGAAATTATGATACATATTTGTTTCACTATTTTCTTACTTTTTACAGATTGGATGAATAATCGCTCAATCAAAAAAAAAAAAAAAATCAACAGAACAATTGATAATGAAAATAATCATTATATTTTCATTCTCCTTATGGACTTAGAGTCACAGATCACCCAAGTGTTATCAATTTAGGAATAAGCAATTCTAATTGGTTTGACCACCACTCCTGTCATGTCCTGTTATGATATAACTTACTATTGTGTTTGCATAGACATGGGGATGTGATGTAATGTCACTGCAGGACAAGTCCACAGGTGATTATACAAGAAGGTCTGTCCTCTAGTAATTAGCCATTTCATTGCAAGGCCGCAGTAGGTAATGCATTAGATGCATTAGCAAATTGAAATGCGAAGGACCTTTACAAATTAAGTTATGGGTTTGGGCAACTGCGTTGAACAGAACTTTTAAATCTGTCTTATTGTTAATGTGGCACTTTTCTTAGCCGTGAGCGTCTATAATGAGACTAGCAAATAATTTGATTGTAAAATTATTCAGCAGCACCACAGACTATAGCCTCCAGAATCAACGCCTGTCTCAAACAGTTTCAGCAAAATTTGTCAGAGCCATCATGAAGGTTGGATTTATTGAAAGGCTGCTGTATTAGAGTGCCTCAGTTCAGGTTACTTTATCCGAGCCCCACCCACCTCTAAATCCTGGAAAGTCCACTCTGTCCTAAAGATGACTGTCTCTTTTCTAACCCTTCCTGTTTTCCTCTGGGTCGCACGACTCATAGTAATGACTGTGCATGTGTGTGTTTGTGTGAGTGTCTCCCCAGCTGAGTGGAATCACCCTCTGTCCTGAGCACATTCAATGAACTTGGCACTCACGGCACTCTTTTCACCATTCTCGGCCTCCTTTCACTTTCTCTTCCCTGTCTGTCTGTCTCCTCATTTCTCTTCATCGCCTTGCAAACCCTTTACCCTCTCACCATCTTTTTATCACTTTTCTCCAAGCTCCCTTATTTCTCTCTTGACAAAAACACAGATGAGTCCCCCTGAAGAAAAAAAAAAATCCAACAAGATAGAGATAATGGCTTATGTCCAATCGGCCCGTGGTGCTAATCAGCAACCATCGTGGGAAAAGCGCAGAGGGACGGGGGTGGCGGTGGTGGTGGAGTTGGTGGTAGGAGGAAAACCAGGCCCATTGTCCTGGGGAGATTAAAGTCCCCGAAAAGGCGGCATTGTCCACCAACGGGGATAAATCTTCCTCCTCCCGTCACTCAGGGCCTGAATTCAATTCTCCTCAACCCCTCCTAAAAGAGAGGCTTATCTCCTGCTCAATAGCTTGTTGCGCTACAAGCCAGGCAGGAATGCACTGAGTTGTATCCCTGACACCCGCTCACTGAGTTAAAAAGGAATTAGGGGGGAAAAAGAGAGAGCGAGAGAGAAAGTGAGCGTCTGAATTGCGACCTCTATTTTGCCAGAGGATGTGCACTGGAAGGCAGATTGAGGTGCCGATAGAAGCTGACAGACGGAGAGGGGACAGGAGAGCAGGATTGATTGACTGCTGCCGGGGGATTGAGGCCAGTGGAGAAGAATAGCAGCCCGCTCAGTCTACTTTCTCCAGGGCTGCGAGCAGCATGGTAAACTGCTGCCCCATTGGAGGACAGACAGAGGAGCCACAGCGGAAGAAACCACTTGGGAGCTCCTGGCATGCGGTCTGGATGCCACCTAACAAACACCCCCCCCCCTCGCTCCTTTTCTTCCCTTTCCTTTGCCCCCTATTGGTACAGCAGCATCTCTGTAACTGCAGTCCAGGGGGCATCACCAGTTGCTAAGACCCACTGCTTCACAACACTTGGATGCCCCACACCCCCTTCAAACAGATTCAATTCAGACCCCCCTGGTCCCACCAAAAGGGATAGACAGAGACAGAGAAAGAATGGTTGGCAAATAAAAAGAACTTGTGCGGACTCAGACCCATAGTCCCGCTCTGTTTGGCCCCGAGAGGAAAAACAAGCCCTGCGTCCCCATTTTTCACCCCTTTCTCCCTTTCTTTTTCACTCTACTCCCATTGGAGGTATCTCCGGGAAGAGAAACAAAAAGAGAGGAGAGAAAGCGAGAGAAATGGATGGTGAGAGAGGGAGAGATATCGATATAACATCCACTGAATGCCCCTTCACTTTACCACTCCTCTCCTTAGAAAAAGTGAAAACAAGGTTCCCCCCCCTCTCTTTTGGACTCTCTTGCCCCTCCATACCCTCCTCCTGTTGCCCCTTGTATAAAAAAAACAGGATTTTTCCGCTTTGCCACCAATTTCCACATTTGTTGTTTATGCCCACTCTGCCCTTGCTTTCACAATGCACCCCTCCTTCCCTTCATCCCCCATTTACTGTGACTTGGCTCCACTTAATGACGGGGCTTACACCTGCTTACAGGATTAAATTAATTAGCACGAAACAGGGATTGGTGGAAAGGGGGGGGGGGGGGGGTTGAAGAAGAGGAAGAGGCGGAGGGGTGGCAGAGGGGGGGACAACAACAGGGGGTCAGGAGAAAAGTACAGCAGGAAGAAGGCACAATAAAGAGCAGGCAGCTCGGTGGCTGGTGCTGGGCCTCATGTTCTGCCGGATGCCGGGGGTGGTGGCTGTAGGAGGGGGGGGTGATGGCTTGTTTTCAGTAGAGGAAATGGGGTTGGCCAAAGGTACGGGGATGCCCTGGCGGCTGGTTTGTGCGACGCAGGAACAAATGGTCTCCTGAACAATGTTTGGGTATGAGGGTCAGAGGTGACAGCCACCATTGTGGGGACATGTCTGATCAACAGCAACTCTGCTGCTTGTTCCTGGTTCATAGCTGCTTTCTTTGTCTGCTGCACTGCCTAGTATAGTGCAATGGTTCCCAAACTGGGGGTTGGGACACTCACAAAAATGGTTTGAAAGCACTGGCTTAGAGGGGCAAACAATAAAATGCAAAATAGGAAAAGTGCTGAATTACACAATAATTTGAAAAAGGCAGAATTAAATGAGGAAATGGCGACTAGAGAACCAGAAGAGGGAATACTTTGATTCAGGCGTCAGATTACAATGAAGATTCACCACAATTTGCCTTGTAAATCCTGATCTAGTAGCTCACATCTGACTGAATCATCATCTATCTACCAGTTGCCATCCACTCTGCCGTCCGTTATTCTGATTACACATTTTCAGTTTTGATTGATATAACCTATAATGTGTTCTTTATTTAGAGAGGGGTTTATGAAAGTGCACAGGCTTCAGCTTTGCCCGGCTTCTCCTCCCTGGGCCGGGCTGTCCTCTGTCATCTGTCTCATTTCTCATGACCTCAGTCTTCTCTCCGTCCCTCTATCTCTGTCCCTTTCGAGCAGCTAGCTGTGCGGTTAGAGGGCTGGATCCATCACGATAAGCGCTTGCAGATGGGCCTCAACTAGCCCTGCCATGCTAGCACACTCGGCTTGTTTCCTGTCAGAAGTTTGGGCAATATCGCGCCCTGTTTGTTCGTAGACAGAAATACAAACTGAGATTTGCATGCGCATGCAAACAAACTGAGGTGTGTCTTATCTACGAGCTAAAGGTGTCTGTCATCAATGTCATTTAGGCAGTGAAGAAGAAGAACGTTACACTGATTTTAAAAATGGGAGACGTTTGTCGAACCCTGGCATGCAGTCACATACAAATACACACACACACACACACACACACACACACACACACACACAGGGTTGTCCTCACATGCAGGTCACAGCAATGGTCACATAACTGGAAGATTACATTTATTATACCCATGCCTATCAATAGCCAGTGTCCTTGAGCAAGACACTGAACCTCTATCTGTTCACTCACTGTATATGAGAGAGAGAGTCCACTAGATGCTTGACATTTAATGCAAATGTTTCATACACATGCATACGTAGACGCACTCAGACAGGGGACCTAGTTGGTGACAGATAGTTGGTGTGGTCAGGCCCATTGTGTGGCAGTGGTCACTTCAATCCTTTCCATATGACAGTGATTAGGCAGGACACATATAATGCTTGTAGATCCCTGCTCTGCCATCTAACACACACACAAGGCCAAGACACCCACGTACACATTCTCCCCTCCGACCCCCACTCCCCCTGGCTTAGCACATTCTGTACCTGTATTAGCAAACAGCTTAGCTAATTGCTCTCTGTTATTAGTGTGTAGAACAGTACACTTTGTTTGTGTTTTAGCTGTGTACTAGCAGAGATGGATTGTGAGCAAGTAACAGATGAGAGCACTGGTTGGATAAGCATGCTATTCTAAATGCATTTGATGTTTGTACAATAATAACTGATGTATACTCTCTTCTTTTAGTTCAAAATATGTTCATTCACCAAAATAAGCATATTTCTTTTACTATAATGTTCAGACTTTGGATAATTAGAGCTGCACTTCTGGAGCAGGGTGGTTAGAATTGTGATGTGTTGGGATCAGGGGCTTTGCTTGCATACAGGAGTGCCTGTGAGTGTGGTGGCGTGTGAGAGAGTTTACAGCTGTGACAGTCTGTGGCCTTGCCAAATCGGCCCTCATGCTGATAACACATTGACAAGATACTGGCAGACAGTGTTGGTGGATTGTCACAACAGCATATTCCATCAACAGGTGAAGACCAGAGGCAGCGATAAAGCTGCAGGCAAGTAAAGTGAAATGTATTCTCTGACTGCACAACGTGTCATGGTGGAGACCTTTTCTGAAGAAATTTCAACCACAAATTTAATAGCGACTGCAACCAGAGAACTAACATGTGAGTCAGGTTTATTTGTGGAGCCCTTAATGACAGTAATGGTCTGAAAAATCTACACAGTGCAAACACTGTGAGTCAATTAATAAAAATAATCAATGCAAGACATTACACTGTGTGAGAACAAATAAAAACTGCCATGAAACTTCAATTAGGAGGATACATTAGAAGAATTTTACTGCTACACAGAAAGGGTTCTTCATCAAGCAATGAAAGGTCCACAGTAGCTGCAGCTGCAACAGAGGTATGTCTCATTACAGAGAAAATCAGTTGAGGAGAATCAGTGATTGTAAATTAACAATCCGACAGAGGGAAACAGCATAATTTATGCTTTGAATATCTGCAGTGTGGTCAACAGAGGTGTAGTTCGCGTGATTATTTGAGGTATTTGGCAATAGACGACACTAGTGGCCTGACTTTGTCTTTATCCTTGCCTGTAAACTCTTAAAACCTGTCTTTCTGATGCCTGCTCTCGTCGTCTTCTTTCTTTTACCTGTTTTTTTCCTCCAACATCAGTAGGATCTTAGCGCACAGTTCAGATGGCTCATTGGCTGCCCGTTCCCTATCCCCTGCCGAATGCAATCAGCAGGCACCGCTGGTAATAACTTTCATTCATACACTTTTCCTTCTCTATCTTCTCTTTTTGCTTCCCTCTGTCTTTCTTTTTCACATCCCCCACCCCTCTTTCCTCTGATTATATGCTACCTGCATACCTACCAACTCTGTTGGACAAAGGTGGCCAAATTAATGGCTATACCCCGTGGCATGATGAATCACATGCTCAAAATTAACTTTCATTCAGCAAACTAATGTAAACCAGAGAAAAGGGAAAAGAGAGAAAGAGGGGAAAGAGAAAGAGGCCCTGCTTCTCCAAGCTTTTCTGGAAGCCTTGATGACAGATGCAGTGTATGGAGGAACAATTGTGCTTCAGGTCCAAGAGAGGTGCAACATATACAGAGAGGATTTAATGAGACACAAGATTAACTTCACCCACACAGCCTCTTTTTTTGTTCTTTGCACCTCTTTCAGCAAATACCCTGTTTTTTACATATTTATTTTTGGACAGCGCGCATGACCACGAACATCACAATCACACTCTCTGTCTGGTGTTTAGGCATCTGTTTGCTTTTTGTCTCTCTTTCATGATCCAAATGATGTCATTAAAACAACAAAAGTAAAGGTGGCTGCCTCCAGAACTGCCATTTGCCCCAGCCACCAGATAAATTGCACGCTCAAATTTAACATCAACGCAGGGGGCAAAAAAGACAATAGTCACTGAGGGCCCAATGGCATCAAAGCGATTAGTGGCTGCCCAGGTAACCCCCACTCCCAACTCCGCCCCACCCTCGTCCCGTCTCCTCTTATCAGGCTAATTGAAGACAAGCTCTTTGAGACAGACGCACAATAGGGCCAACGGTAGAGTGGCATTTGAGACTCAACGGGTGGACCGGAGAAAGGGAGATGCTGGGGTATTCTATAAGCACCCCCACCTACCTCCTCATCTAAATCCCTTTCTCTGTCTTTCTTTTATCCCATGGCGTCTCATTCAGCGCCCTACTTGACATAGCTCGACCTCTGCACCCAGAGTTTATGAACTGAAGCAGCAGCTATTTATTTGGTGTGGAACTAATGTGTGGCTGTACCATTGTGCAGAGATTTGGAGCAATGTTAGCATTGTGTTTGATTTGCTGTGTGTGCTTGGATAAGCTGGTGGTCAGCAGACTTTGGTGCTAATACCATTTCAAGAACCACTGACAGCTGGGGTTGACTACATTGTCATCTGTCTGGAAAAAAAAGTTATGGCAAAAGCACAAACTAAAGATTTTTCAGTCAGGGTTGTTCTTCCTCTGAGTTTGGTTGTTTTGACTTTGAACTTTAAATCCATGTATCAATCTCAAAACAGTTCAAGAGCTTTCTATCTTTAGACAAGTAGAACACGTAGCACTTGCCTTTTTGAAAAGTGGAAAGCACTGCACCATTCTATCATTTTCCAAGAAATGCAAGCCTCCACCCACTGAGTAAACAGTGCTAATCTTCATAAAAAGATCAGTCTTCATTATTCATTTGTTCGTTCAAAGGTGAGATTGTCATATCCTTCTCTGTGGCTATTTATCAAATCTGTCTGTGCCAGTTTGAGACTGCAAAGGTGGGTTTATCTAGTTTGATAGCTACTGTACTGTAACTACTGTCTTAGAGCAACAAATAATTTGAAATTCAACATGCATCAATACATTTTTCACGCCCCCCCACCCCTCAGCTCTTTAATGTAGAAAGGTGTAGCCCAAGGAATTTAAGTTTATTTTTTTGACACCAAGTCACCTGCCGGTGTGATATCAGGACGAAAAAAAAAAAAAAACCTGGGTGTTTATCAATAAGATGGGTGCCTTGAAAAGTCAAAGTCACAGATTAACAAGCCATGGCTTGTCCATGTGCTACCTGCTTGTGTTATCGTGTAGGTGTGTGTGTGTGTGTGTGCGTAAAGGGAACAGGTTAGGTTTTGAAGTGGTTGGGTTGTAGCAGTCTCTTTGGAGGCCGTGCAGCTCCAGGCAAACACAGAGCTCTTCTTAAACAAACAGGGGAGGACAGGAGAGCAAGACTAATGATGGGATCCACACAGCTTACATACACATGAATAGACACATGCGGACGCAGATGCACGTATGAACTCACAAACTCACTAGAGCAAAGACTAGAGGAATTTGTCCCCGGAAGAGGAGTGGTGGAGATAGACTGATGATCTGTACAAGAGGATGAAAAGAAGGAAAAGTCCCTGTCTCTGTTTTTCAACGACACATTCCACCTCTCTTTATTCACCTCTGGATGCCAAACAGAGGAAATGCCTTGTTTAAAATTCACATGCGCCAGTACAGTCATGGACTATTTTCCATTTTTGTTTGGTATCAGTGCTGTATTTTTGATGCTATGTGCTCAGTGTAGCTTGCCATTTGTGTTTGAGCGTGCACGTGTGTGTGTCTGCGTGTGCATGAGTCCACACCCGCCTGAGCACCCTGACGGCATTGTGCAGCAGAGTCCTTGACAGAAGTGAATTAATCAGACCCCTCTGGTCCATTTGTCTCTATTTGGGGGGCTAATTGGAAAAGAAGCAGGTGTTAATAGAGAGGAGGAGAGAGCCACAGTAAGAGTGTGTGTATGAGAGTGTGTTGTGTTGTGTGTGTATGTGTGTGCACGTGTGTAATAGAAGTCGCAGGGCTAAGTTAACCAGACTTAATTAGGCTTGTTCAGGCTCCAGCCAACCTTACATCTTTCTCTCTCCTTATCTGAGGTGAAGGCGATGGTTGGATGTGGGGGAGGAACTGAGGATTGCAGTCAGGCCTTTTGTGTGTTGGCTGGCTGCACTCATGAAAAAAACAAAACATATAACATTCAAACTAAAGTGTGAGCATGTTCACACCTGATTCCTGCAGTACAGCAAACACAACTGCAGAAAAAGTTGAATTTGTGATGCCGCTTGCTGTTTAGAGTGGGCACGGTGTGATAGACGAGGTTGCATGTATAGAGGATGGGAAACGCCGCTCCCCTCTCCGCAGATATTTACCTCCACTGCTGGTGTCTGGGATTGTTTGTTTGAGATGCTCAATTGCGAGTGTGTGGCAGGCCTGTGTCCTGTCCCGCGGGTAGCTGGCGATAAAGTTTGAACCTGTTTGGAAGCTCAATCAAAGGCCCCACTAGCTCGTTAGCTCCCTGCATATTTAGCTGTCTAAGTGATGTCAGCAAGTTTTAATGGACGGCAGCTTTTCTCAATTACGCAGGAGGGAGGCAAGCAAACTGTATCCAGTGCTATATGTGTCTGTGTGTGTGAGAGCGTGTGTGTGTTTGATGTGGTGTTTACTCAGTTGAAAGCTGTCTCCTGTGTGGTCTCGCCACAGAGTTATCCCCCTCCAGATCACACACACGCTCACCTGAGGCACTGTATGTATGTTTGTGTGTGTGTGTGTGCATGTGTGTGTGCGTGCATGTCTTCATAGAGACGAGTAGGTGTAGGTTCAACATGTGACACATCTTTTTGAATTTTTGAAGTGCACTGCGCTTCCCACCAATGTCCGGTGCACACACATGTGCATGCAGACACATAGAGCCAAACACACACACACACACACACACACATATACAGAGATTCAAGACATAAACATACAACAAAATCTTCCATAATATTTAGATATTTCACTACACACACAACTCCAGACATGTACACACCCATGTATATATACATGAAGACACATTGTTCTTGCTTCTTTCTGTCTGCCTTCATATCTGCTTTTGTTTCAGTCTCTCTCTCTCACACACACACACACACACACACTCAAGAGTTCAAGTATACAGCAGCTTTAGTGCTTCGTCACTCAGACAACCAATCATCAGTCAATCCATCCATATGGCTGGGTGGATGGCTTGAACATCAATATTTTTTTTGTTCCCACTGAAATGTGTCCATAGTGTTGTGTATCAAAAAATGTCTAGTATCAAAAGTTGGCACTGAATACTTAGATCTGTGCTTCTTTTTACTCATGCTTTGAATAGACATCAGTTTCTGATTTAAATCAGAATTTAACCAGTATATTTAGACAAAGGTCTTATATGGTTTCTTGTGTTTAGAAAACATTTTACGCCAGAGAGGTCTGTTTTCTTTTAGTTAGTCTTTCTTTAAGTAAAATAATTTAGGTGTTGTACCAGCACTAGTATAAAAAGAAATTCAATAAGTCTTATCCATCTTTTGATTCATCCATCTACCTTTATTTCTTCTCAATTATTCTTGGCAGATTTGTCTAAGGAGGCAGTGAAGAGGTTCTAAATCATTAATTCATTTATCAAATTTAGTTCTTAATGTTACAGCCATTCAGTCACTACAACCTTTCAGACTCTCCCACACATCTCTTGTTATTTCTCCCTGCTTCCTCTTCACTCCCTCTGTTCATCTCTTCATTCTCCCTTCCTCTGTCTGCCAAAGTTGCTTCCAGTCACTTTTCATCGACACATGCAAATGCAGTCAGTTGAATACAGGCAGTGCTTCATTGACTGGAGAGGAGAATGCTGTGAAGGAGCAGTGTTATGTTTATTTAAGTGTGTTATTATGTATTTATTTATTTGAGGAAAGTTTTGTCTAAAATGTTAAAAGCTCATGTGTGGTTCTGTGTGTGTGTGTGTGTGTGTGTGTGTGTGCGTGCGTGCGTGCGTGTGTGTGTGTAAAGGGTGTGTTAATGTGGCAAAATATGCATCTATGTGAACATTCTGCCCTCCTGAACCTGGGATGCCCCCTGACACACACATACACACACACCAGTCAGAGGTGGGATGACTGCAGGCGAGGAGGCAGGTCGGCAGCGATTAGAGGGGCTGTGTGCGTAATGGTTGCCATGTGCGGACCCATCTCATCCACCATTACACACACACACACGGCGCCCACCTCCTGAATCCCTCCAAGATACCGTACACTTTTAAAAACATTAGCCACTAATGCTTTAATGCCCTCGCGTCGACGTGGGGTTTGACTGGAGCTAAAATGGCAGACACAAAGGAATGCTGGCTTGTGTTTGCTTAGTGTATGAGGAAGGGCTCTGGCTTATTTTTGATTCAAACATGATGGAGCTGCAGTCCCAGCTGCATGCTCCTCAAAACATGTCATGGATGCATTAAACACAACAATACAGTCAACTTGTTTATCTTCATTTTTTCTAATTGCTTTTGCATTTGCTGTGTCATTTTCGCTACATTTACATTGCGCATACTGAAGCACCATTTTCTTTGGTGCAGATCATTAATCACAGGCTTCCATGCAAAATGCCGACCGGTGTGGATATTTACATGAGAATGGCGGAGAAATGCTGCCGAGCCAGTAATGACTAACGAATGCTGGGCATGGCTAGTGGCCTGTCTCTTGAGCGTGCCAGGTGTTTGTTCCAGGCCAGGCTGCATGAAAAGCAGCATCTGACCTTGGGACGGGTGGCTGAAACCCGAGTTACCTCCACCACATCTAAATGTCGGGCACCTGAAAAAGTCGGAGGCTCCTCCCCTCTGCTCTCTCCTGTTTGTTCGCTCTTTCTCTCCTCTGTACCTGTTGTTCCACCCTCTGTGATGTCAACAAAGAAGAAGAAAAAAAAAAAAGTGGGAAAGTACCAGGACCCTCCTCCTGCGTCTACTCCCTCCTCTCTTCCCACCTCCACCATACGCACATACAGAACCTTTGGCCATTGGACACTGAACAGCTTCCTTGTCTGTGAGCTCGGTGAATGTAAACACAACCAAAGAGGGCGCAAAAACAAAAGTGTTATTGCGACGGATTCACTGTGTCAACAGCATAGCTGGTGAGCTTCATAAGGGAAAAGGGGGCACAGTCTAGACTATTTACTGACAAAGGGAGCGGCTTACAAGGGAGTTATTTAATGTACAGTTCACCTTTGCATGCACCCGGTTAGCTAATCAGTAAAAGAAACATTTTTGTCACAGAAGGGTGCTAAGATTCTTCCCTTAAGTTCCTTACAGTGATGTCGCTGTGCAGATGTATCACATTCACGAAACAGGTATGAAAAACACATTGTTCCTACCCCAAGATTTTAGGAGGGCAGGAAATTGATGTAGAAAACAAGATCTTAATGTTAGCCCCTGTGAATATTGGCATTGAGGAGTTGAAGACCAAACCTTTCAGGTATCACAGATTTCAGCTGGTACATTAGCTAAACATCGTTGGTCGCTGTTTGGCAGGAAGTAGCATTCCTTGAAGAATGAATGCTTTTCTTGAGCTTGTTCTTGGAAGGCAGGGCAGTGAGAGACATCTGTATAGAGAGAGACCCCACCCGACCTGCGACACACACTCAGACGCTTGCACACGCCAGAATGAGCAGCTAAACTGTGAAAAGTAATTGTTTCTCGGATCTTGATTAGTAATTTGGGGGAAAGGGGTGATAATGAGACTGCCAGGAACTTGGCACTTGAGTGCAATTAGCAAAATCAGATGGAGGTTAATACAGACATTGCAAGGTGCTCGGCCAGTTTGTCAATAGAATAGACCGACTTCTCCTGTACCTCCTGTAGCTGAATACACTGGTGTGTTTACATTTGAAACCAATAATCTATCACACCCGTAGTTTAAAAAAAAAAGGCCATAACCAAGGAAATCTGTCTCTAGTTAGCACTAACTTACATGTTAATGAGCTTAATCTATTGTGACTGCACTTCTTGTGTTTTCTGGATGGACGGAGAGGAGACAGAGGATGATTTTTGTGTGTTAGAGATAAACATCCAAATAGACGAGAACAGTGGCAGAGATTTGGTGATTTGTTACTTGTGCCCAGCTTTACTTCATGCTGTTCACTAAAAGATTGTAGTAAAAGTTGTGAAGTTAAGAACTGTGTTCTTTGCTCAGAATTAAATGGACTGCTGTTGCCCCTTCACATTTTCTACAATGTAACTTTTTGATACATTAGTGAATGAACTTCTCACCTCTCCTCTAATCTTTCATCAGTTTGCTCTAATCTATCACTGTGAACCCTTTGCCTTTAAACATTGATCAAGTAGGGATCAACTTGATCAATGTAGAAAGAGCTCTCTCTTTCTCTCCTTTGTTTGGCTCTGCTTCTCTCGCAGTCTCTCTCCTTCACACTTGACTTGTCCCCCGGGTACAGGAGATTAATAATGCTAGTTCTTTCACCATTCAGTGGAATGCAGAAGGAGAATTGTATAGAGGTCCTTAATGAACTGGGTGGCCAGTATTGGCCTCAACACCAATTAACACAGCTTTTAATTATGGCTCTAATCAGAGCAGCTGAAGGTCCTTGCAAACCCTGAATACAAGTGCCCTGCTGAGACATGCAGATGCACACGAGCACATGCTCGCACTTTGACTGCTGCTATACAAAAAAAAGGTTTTTATGAGAAAGGATATGTGTTCACTTCAAGAGTCGTTCATTCCTCACTCAGCTTCCCCTCCTCATTTATCTCCCACTTTCCTTTTTTATTGTTGACCCTAGACCTGTCTGACCCAGCTAAAGAGGGTTGAAAACATATCTGGCCCCAAAATAGCCCAAACACTTTTTATTTAGAATCGCTAAGGCAGCGAGTCAAGGGTACACGCTGCCCCCATCCAAAAACATGAAGCAACAGGAAGAGAATGTCTACTGGTGTAGTCTGCCAACTTCCCAAGCTGAGGGAAAAATTGGTATTTTTATTATGAAGAGAGGACGATGACTGGTTGACTTAGAGCTCAGAGAAAAGTTAATTTATGTCACAGGGGGAAAGACAGAGGAGACATGCGACAGGCAGAGGTAATGAAGAGGTCAGTTATTAGCACGATTCCCCGAACATAAAGGACTCTATTTGTCTTAGAGCTTAGTTTGTCTGATTTCAGTTCCAGTGTTTCAGCAGCTGTCTAAGAAGTGGGAATGGCTGCCAGCTACAGTGCTTGATTCTAGTAATAGGGATGGAAGTTAAGCTCTTGAGAGTGTAAGTGCTGTTCTGGAATAAGTTTGACTCCTTTTGGATCAGACTCTCAGCAGGGCCTGGAAAGGACTCTAGATCAGCAACCCTCCTGCTCCACTGGAATATTACATGAGAATATGTAATTTTTGGCAAAGACAAGCAAACAAGTAGTAACCTCAGCCCTCTCTCACATGCATTTGATCAAATATAATTATGCATGTATTGTAATATATGAGCACACTGCATGTTTAAGAGGTGAAGTATAAAAGCCTGTGGCAGAGATGGTCAAACTTCTGTCAGTCTTCCTATTGAACTACAAAAAGTTTACTAAGAGCCAAAAGAATTTGCCATAGAATAAATTTTTTTTTTTCCGTCAGCAGTGTATGATGTATATTACTGATGGAAAAACGACATAAGCAGCCATCTTTCAGCATTTAGTATGTTGCAGGTTGTAGTATTGTGACAGTCAGGATCAATAACCAAGGTCACATGGCTCAATTATTTCATGACTCCTAAATGTCAGACCTAGTCCTGCGCATGCGTTGGTTGTACGGTTGTTTGCTTGCACACATGCAACACAAGCTGGTTTGTATCTGTATCTGTATGCATGTGTTTGTGTGTGTGTGTGTGTGTGTGTGTATGTGTGTGTTTATGAGCCCAGGTTGTTTTGTGAAATGATGCCTTATATGGCCTCAGATCAAAAGCTGCAGTAGAGTTCGCTTAGAGGAGTCTGGAGAGAGAGGGGGAGAGAGAACCCGAGCTGAGGTTGTCTCATTCTCCTCTGGCTGAGATCTCCTCATATCCCTGCCATTTTTCCCCCATGATTTCTTTATTCTCTGTTCTCATTATTTCATCTCCATCTCTGTCTTTCGCCTGTCTCTTTCTGCATATTCACTGGGAATTGTTAGCAAAGCTCACCTACTGTTTCTAATCAGCTGCCTTTGTAGAGCACAGTGCCTCAATACCAGAACATGGCTCACACTGGCAACACACACACACACATGCACACACGCAAAGGAAAAAAAAAAAAAAAAACACTTCTGGAACATTTATAAGTATGCCTTTTCCCTACCCTTGCCTTTTGTATCTCACTCCGTCTCGGCACTGGCACAGATATATGTAGATACACACACGTGCAATCTTGTGCACATACAGACAGTGAGATAGCATAGCAGACAGAATGGCATTAAGAATGACAAATAGAGGAAGATAGATAGTAAGGTAGACAGACAGAGAGAAGCAGAGCCCAGAAAATGACCCTCTTTAAAGCCTGTTAGAAATCACAGCCGTCAGCACACTTAGAGCTGGCATAGCAAGCTGTCGGAAAACAGCCCGTCCGTCTCTCTGGTTCTTAAAAGCGTCCCTTCTTTTCCCCTCTTCTTCTCCCTCTTTTTCCTTTTCTTTCTTCCTTTCTGTGTCTCTTTGTCACTCTCCAACTTGGTTGTACTTCCTGTAACCCTGGTAGCCTTTATTCCGTTCACTGAGAGAATTAGTTTGTAGTTGCACTGCAGCGCCCAGTGCATTGTCTGCCTTTAGTGTCTATGGTCTCTTTCATGCTGTAGGCGGTGAAGGAGACTAAAGCAGTTACATTGTGCAACTGTCTTCCTCTTTTTCACCTTTAGGAAGAGCAGTTCCTCTTAAAGACGGACAAACATGCAGAAGATGCTTTACAGACCAGATAGAAGTAGCAGTAGTAGAATCACAATTTCAAGTAAATATTGACAGTAATGTAAAATATTAAGAAGCCTACATAAAGTTTAATACAGTATTTAGTAAACATTAAGTGTGAAAAACTGAAGATATATTAATAACATATAAGAAAACAGTTTTTGGGAATTGTTTTTTGTCCTGGAACCAGTTCATATTTGTTGAGTCTCTATACAAATTGAATTGGTTGATTTCAAAGCAATCCTGATCTTTTCGTCACCTGCTGTGTTTCATTATATCAGCTTGTACGTCTGCGAGGCCCCTGATGCTGACACAACACACACTCACACACACACGTACCACAGACACACACACACACACACATCTAACCTAATTAAAATGGCCTGGTTAAGCACCATGCGTCAGGGCCTAGCAGGGGTAGGTGTTAGGCATGCGGAGGAGGTGGGGTTGTTGCAGGGTGGGGGTGCACAAATCTCAACTTAAACGCAAAGAGATTAGACAACTTTTGCAAGATATTAGCTGTTCAAAAATGAGAAAAATGTCCCTAAGCCTCTTGTACAAGTGCTGGACCTGGTCAGACAAGGCCTGCTTTTGTTTCACAGGCAGAGGCATGGAGCACTGTGTGTGATTAGTGTGTGTGTGTGATGGTGGAGAGTCATCAGGGCTATGGTGTGCAGGATGAGGGGACAAGACTGATCCAGGCCAGTATGTGTGTGTGGTGGCTGCATAACAAGCAGGCCAGGTATTAGCAGTCAGATTATAGTCTTCTCCACCTTTCACCCATGTGCTACAAAACACAGAGAAAGAGAGAAAGTGATAGAAGAAATAGGAGTGATAGAGATGGGAAAACATAATAATTTATTACTTCACCTATTTACATTACATGACGCCTCTGTGAATAATTGGAAAACAGTGTGTGTTGTATTTATAATCTTAAAAATATGAGTTCTATCATGAATACTACAGTGTATACATGTTCTGACTAACATCTAGTAATTGTAATAAACAAAGTACACATCTTGTTGTGTCACTATCTTAAAGCTTACTTTGACTACTTTATAACATGGAGTAAGAGTATGGTGTTTTGATGAGTCTGGCAATTGTGTGTTTCCAGAACACATGTTGAGCATGACTGTATTCATGTCAAAAAATAAAACCTGGAGAACAGATGATGTGTAAGTGACATACATATTGTGTGTCCTCAATTTTAACAAATGTTAGTTATGATAGTTTGTAACCCCTGGTAGCAAAAATGTCTCTATATTTCCAGGCACATTTTTTCTCAAATATCCAATAGCTTGTGAATTCAGAGATTTAATGGCATTGCAGTTGCACTACTAGAGCTAAAGGGACAGGCAGAGTGACCACCCACACGGCCAACCCTCACTATCTCCAGTGGAGGTGAAAGGTATGCAGTGGAGGTTCAGCACTGAAACATGAAAACATCACCTTCCCATGTAAATTGCTGAACCTAAAACACTGAGATACAAAGCTGCTGTTTGGATTGGAAAGTTTTTAGTTGATTAATTTTCTGTTGCTTGTTATCTGTGTTCATGTATGTGTAAAGACATGTTTGTGTGTGTCTGTGGAGGCACGCTGGACGTATTTTGGACACACAGTGGAAGTGTATTTGTACTCAGCAGTGGTGTGTTGTTTTTGTCGAGCTACAGAGACAGAGAGAGATAGGGAGGGAAAGAAGAGGGGTATTTAATGAAGCCCTCTCTGTGTGATAAGGAGAGCCACCAGAGTCCCTGGTGTGTGACATGGCCTGGCCCCTGTCATCACAGAGCTCCTGTTGTGGCTGAGAAATATCCACCTCTACCCGTCCCCCTCCCCACCTCCTTTCCCTCATCGCTAGCCCAGAGAGAGAGAGAGAGAGAGAGAGAGAGAGAGGTGGGGAGACAGTCAGACAGACAGAAAGAAAGAGAGAGTCCAGACAGAGGCCATGTGAGTGTGTGTCATATGGAACAGATTTAGTGCTAATGACCCCCACCTCCCACCCCTCATCCCCCTTGCTCTGTGCCCACCCTCTGCCACCCATTCCTACAACACCACCCCCCACCCCACATCGCTCCGTCCTGGCCAGTATCATCCCTTCATAAGGAATGCTAGTCTGTTCCAGCTCCAGTGTCCCATGGCTTCACCCATCCAAAGCACCCATTCACCCCTGTCACCCTCCCCTCACCTCCCTTACTGGTCATGTCCTGCCTTGAGATGGACTTAAGTCATAAAACTGAGGACCTGTGACTTGAACGTGACTGTTGTGAGATTTGAATTCAGTTTAAAACCAAGCAAACAATTAAATCTAGGAACAAGCAGTATGCACACACATACTTAATATATCAATTAACTAATAACTTATTTAGGTTTTCCCTAAGACCTGTGAGTTGACTTGGACCCACTTTGACATACTCAGGACCTAATTTAGACTAGTATTGAATGACTCGAGTCTTGAGACTGTGACTGCAAGGGTGCAGAGGTGGTGGTGGAAGGAGCAGATACTTTGTCAGGTTAAGATGGGTGAAGAAAATGAGTGGTGGATCAGTGACAGAGAAGGGCAGTAAAGTGGAATGTACAGAGGAGACAGTGTTGAAAAGGATTCAAAAAATGTGTCAAAGGATAGATTTCACCCTGAAGTGCTGCTCTCACAGCAGGTGTCACAGGGCTTAAACAAATCTATTTTAATCTACTTTACCTAAAGTCTCAGTCATAGTCAAAATCATAGTAACATCACCCACTGTTTTAGCGTCAAATAGTAATAGTATCACCAAATACTTTTCAGTACAAAACACAATGTGGGGATTCTCAGCACCTTCCAAACATGTGGCAGCGGCTGGAGTGTCCACCACTTAAGGACTTGACCTCAACATCGACCTTCACCCAGCCCATCGGCCCCCTGCACTTCCCGTATCTCTGTCACACTGACACTGGCATTCTTTCACGTTAGCGCATCGCAGCGCCGCAGATAGGCCTGCCAGACACCCCCTGTGCTCTCCTTGTATCTCTGTCTCACACTCACACTCAAACACACACACACACACTCACTCAGACGTGGTTAATTGGTAACTAGAGTTTATGGGTAGCCGGGAACTTATAGTTGGACTACGTTGCAGCGAGAGGACTCATGAGATAATATGTCGGCTTTTGGTAAGTTATGATCACACGTATGAGTGTTGAAGAAGTATGTTTGAAGTATGGCGCAGTGTGAGATTAGGGTCCATGCATGTCGAATGTTGAATTTAAGTTTGTGTTGTGATGATGTCGTTTCTATCTCATGGCGGTGTGTTGAGAGGGGCGTCCGCCTTATATTTAATGTGGACAACATGGGATAACACTAAACACCTGTTTCTCTGTCACTGTGTTTCTGAATGTGTATGCATGTGAAGCTCCTTTAATTCACACACAAGTTTTGCAGTTCTCTCCTCTAGCCAAGTACTAACATTTACAATTGCCACACATATGAAACATTGATTCTCTATATTTTTCCCCATTTAACCTGTATTCCGCATGTATTGCACGAAATTCAAGCTTTTTTTTCTTCTAGAGGGAAGTTATTTTCCCCTCTTTGACTCATCAATCAATATCAATAAAGTGGTCTATTTATCTATTTTACCCTCCTTCAACAACTAGGAGATCAATACTCATCTGTCATGGTTTCACCCACTGAATGTTATCGCTTGTGCCGGAGATTAGCCCGCTGTAGCATCTTATCCTGACATTTTCTGTTATCCTGAGTTATGTAGGTTAGAAGGAGAGGTCTGTCTCATGTTCTCCAAGCTATACTTGCCCAATGGCCTCATACTGAAGAAATAACATCAGAGTCACAGAGCAGGTTTATTGCATATCTGGCACAGTGTATTTTGCTTTGCATTCACTTGATTTAAGAAAGTATTATTTTATTTTGATGTCTTCTGTAGATTTACTTTTATTATTTTCTTAAGCACTTCTTGGGCTTTGTTTTATAATTTACTTTTTTTTTTTTTTTTGCCATTTTTGATAATAATGTGGACCTTTCTTCTTACATTTCCTATTTTGTACTCCAGAGTCCAGAGATGCTGTGTTTTTCTGTTAGGTTATAGGTTAGAACTGATATGTCTGTTTTCCCTCTATTTCAACCCTTCTGTTGCATCTTAACATACTGCTAACCAGCCTGCAGATGCTGAATTGAAAAGAAAAAAGAAAAAAAAAACATGAAAATGTGGTGCTTTCTCTGTCAAACCGTTTAGGAGGGTCATCCATATCCCAGACTGTCACAGCACCCAACCAGGGCCATCCTTCATGCCTCTCTCATCCTTTGAGTCCTGACCACTGTCCTCCATCTGTCTGTCAAGCCAGGACTTGACCTCTCACCTCTGGAGGTCCGCCCATCTTGTTACCCCTAACCCTCAGTTGATTGTGTCACTGACCAGCAATGGTTAATGTGAAAATTTAGGGCACGCAATTCACAGAAAAGATTCACAGATGTGAAAAGCCAGCTACAAAATCACATCCAGAAAATCACTCAGTGTGAAAAATAAACTGAGGGTCTCATAATATTTAAAAACACAGGAAAGTAGCCTGTATAAATGTTAAGATAAATTGTCTGCAGTTGGGTAGGGGAATGGAGGTAGAATAATACCACAGATAATACCACTGGCTCAAATAGTTTTAAAAGAGCAGTTCAGAGTTTAAAAAGTCGTGTCAATGAGATGGCATTGTTAACCTGCTTTCCTCCTTTTGAAGAGGGGAGCAGGACTTACAATGTGATACTAAGACATCTGACATCAAATTTTAGATTAGTCAGAAACTACAAATTTCAGTTAAAATTGAAAAATCTTAAGATGAAAAAGATCATCAGTATGAAGGGAATTACGCCATTAGAGAGGAGTGCAAAAGTAAAACGGTATAGACTTAACCCCCCCCCCCCATCCTCCTCTCTCTGTCTCTCCTTCCCTTTCCCTGTCCTTGTATCTTGATTCCTGCTTATGCCCAGACTGATGAGCCCAATTTGGACTGGTTCTGCAGCCGGGCTCAGTTTGATTAATGGCTTAAGGTGAGGCAGCATCAGTGCTGCTTCGTCCTTGTTTCATCACACACATACACACGTAGCCACTCATTGCCACCAGACCAGCGTTGTAATTGATGACAGAGGGCGAACCATTTGCAAACCAAATGTGGAAGCAGGAGACAGAGCAAACTCTGCCTCTAACACCTCTCCTCCTCTCCTCTCTTTCTTTCTCTCTTTCTTTCTTTCCTTCCCTCTCTATCTGTCTATCTATCCTCCTCCTCTCACTGTCTATACACCCGCTCTTTCATTAGGCGTTTGTCACATTGATATGAAGGGCCAGGGCAGCATTGTGACATGCTCAGGAGGCAGTATAAATATTTGATTAGCCCTAATGGAAATCGTCACAGCGCACTAATTGCGCCACACATTATCTGAGGTGCCATATCAGCGGCGGACATCCCCTTTGATCCTCCCTTCATCTCCCCCCTCTCCTCTTCCTTTTAGCCCATCTCAGCCTCTCTTTCTTTTGTTTATGCAGTTTATTTTGGGTCAGATGTCATTATCTGACCCCCACCCCCTCTGCCTTCCTGCTTTTTCTTGTCAGTAGCTTCTCTTGTTTTCATTATCTTTCTCTCATTGCACACTGACGTCTCTGTCTGACGAGCCTCTCCTCCTCACTGTTTGTGTGTGTCTTCTATGATGAGTGTTGCCGGTGTTTCTTTCTGTGCAGTAACTGAGGTGAAATAGCTGCAAGGGCTGCATACACACACAAATGCACACACACACACACACGGGGGTGGGGAACCAGGGGTCAGTACACAGTAGAGAAGGCCCATGCATACTTGTTTTACTTGTTCTTATCTCATGATATAGCACTATTACATGTAATACAGACATTAATACCATAAAATTACTATAAAATAAACAGACATGAATGAAACCAGATAAATAAATAATCTGGTGCTGAATAGAATTTATATGTTTTTGACTGAACATTAAATTGAGGGAGGTGCTGATTCAATGTGTGCGGATATTATGGCCATTAAATCAGCAAACATCTGTCTTAAATAAGATGATTATAAAAGATTATCCTCTTTGATTTCTTTCCCAACTCTTAGGAGTAATGTGTCAAAAATTGTCACACAGTCGCAACTCAGCCTTAACAGCCTGAGAGTCAGTATTTTAAATAAGTTGACATTTACTATTTTTAATCACATTTTTGAAGAGCTTTGTAGTAAGCAGTAAGTCACTTTTTATTGCCCCAGTCACAACTCAACTCAGTGAATGTGAACCTACATCCTGACTGCAAAACTCCCTGCCTTTATTTTACTGACTTACTTTCAATGATACTTTGAATTCATATCATTTTCTCTTTGTTTTTTATGACAAATGTGTATCCTTTAAGTGCAACCAGAAGCTTTAAGCAGTTGTGGTCCTTTTGATGTGCACACAATGAGGGTTTTTTTAAAACATGTCCTTCCTTAACCTCCATCCTGTTTGTATTTACTTGTTGTTATTTACGGCGCGTCTGTTTGGTGTCGCTCTTCTTTTTTCTCTCTCCCTCTCACCCTCCCTCGGACGTTTCCATTTAGCCAAAGACAAAACAAGTTAATTAGATCGGAAGTGCAGGCCTATCAATGGGGAATCAGTATTCAAATCAAGGCCTTGTCTGGACACAAACAGCAGGAAGCCAAACAAGACTCCGGCGCTGCTCAATGGGAGGATGGGAGAGGGAGAGGGAGAGACAGAGAGAAAGAGAAAGAGAGAGAGAGAGCGAGCCTGTAGTTTTGGGGGGGGGTCATATTGGCAGAAATACACAACCACACTGTTAAAATGCTGGATCGGTTGTATTTCTGTGTTTCCTTTCATGATTTTGTGTATTTGAATGTGTGCGTTAATAACTTTTCGTCCTTAAGAGACTGCAAACATACAGTATTTTCTGTGCTGTCTTGTACTAATGTCAGTTCAAACTTAAACTTAGTAGCATTTCAATTCTTTATTTCTCACTTTGGTTGTGTGTGAACTGCACTTGCTGTCATTTATTAAAAAATTATCACTAGTTTATTACAACGCACAGGTACATTTTCTTGTTAGGTGACCTGTAGTGGCTGTATTAATCAGACTTTCGGTAGAGAAAGTCGGGTGAAGTAATTCATAGAGCAACAACCAAACCTAGTAAGTTTTATACCTTGACCTAAACAAATTGAGCCATTTCTTACATAAGAGAGACAGAGTCTCTGAACACCATCCATCGCATGTAACGTGTAGCTTTTAAACATGTGGTAACTTGGACCATAATTATGAGTACCAACTAACTACTGCTGAGATGTTTTGTACAGTGGCTTTCACAAGACATTTTACAATATTTGGTTTGGTTGGTAACACAAACAGGTATTGTGTTAGGATACTAAACAGAGGGAAATGTTTTTTTTTCAGTATGGTTATCAGCATTACCTTTTCAATAAGTAAAATAAAGGCAAATACATGCAAAGCAATGCCGGGGAAGGGGGGCTTGTAAGTAATAACATTCTGTTAGTAACAGGAAGCAAATTGGAGTCGAAAACAAAAGAAGAATCATTCTTATATTTACTGTGTGTACAATATAAAATATGTTGCTGTTTTAGAAACATTTTGTACATCATCTCTGCTGGTTATCTGTGTGTACATTTGAACTTAGGGAATTCTTTTCTTTGACTCCCCCAGTGATTCTCTCTGACTTTCTGTCCCTCCCTCCTCTGCCTCTGCCCTTAAGCATCAGTACTTTGGATGTGAATACAGCATCCACTAGAATATGGCGGTTTATGTAATGTGCTGCTGCTGGTCTAACTCAGAAAAAAGGTTGTTATCAGATTACTTTTAGGTATTTAGGCATTGTCAGGAAAGTATCAGAATGGCTTCATTTTTTCCAAATACACTCATAGGTATGGATGTCAAAGAAATGGGAAAGGGAGAGGACAGGGGAGGAGAAGCAGGGAGAGAAGAGGTGGAGAGGGAGGGAAGGGTGGGAGGTAAAGGTCCCATTATCTCGTGTGGAGGGCCACCTGAGCTAAAGACAGCCATTTGTTCCCAAATCGACCTGTCGACCCCCGCCTAATTACCAGCCAATTATTTCCAAATGGACCACATTCTCCCCACACCCTGCACACTTAAAGAGTAGAGGGACAAAATTGCCTCTCTCTCTCTCTCCCTTTCTCTGTCTCTGTCTCTCTCATTCATTCTTCCAATTCCACTGTCTTTCTTTTTCCTTTTTTTTCTCTCGTTTCAGCATTTTGTTATCCAGTGAGAAATACTTTTGTGGGTTATTGTTGCAGGCTTTTTAGTGTGTTGCCTAACCAACCACCCAGCCAAACACACACACACACGACACACACCTCAATTTTATTCCCAGTTCACTCTCTGGTTCTTTGGGTGTTAATTAAGTGGCCTAATTATGGGAAGAATTGACACTGAACCTGTGTGTGGGTGTGATTTTTAAGTGTGTGTATGTTTGTGTGTATGTGTGCATGTGCATACTGTAAGTATTTGGTTTTAAGAAACAGGAAACAGTTTGATTATCGCCATTTTCACACACATGCATGCAGAAAAACATGTTATAATGCAGCCGTCAGGTAGCTGCTCTATCTCTATATTCTCTCTCTCTCCCTCTCTCTCTTTCTCTCACACTCTCCCATTCTCTCTCTCTCCCTCTCTCTCTCTCTCTCACACACTTTTCCATTCTCTCTCTCTCTCTCTGTCTCCCTCTCTCCCTCTCTGGCACCGGTCAGTCTCAGCAGGCCGATGTGTATCGATGGGTCCGGCATGCCAGGAGCCACCCGAAGGAGAAGAAGGCTGTGCCCCTGTTCCCAGAATTCTTTGTGGTTGACCTCCATTGTTCACCACCACTTGTATACAGTATTGTCAGACTGATTGTGAGCCTCCGCTCCCTCTCGCTCCATGGACGGCTAGCGAGCAGAGCAGAGAGGGGAGACGGAGGGAGAGAGGATGAGGAGGAGGAGGAAGGGAGCCGTAAGCATTGTGTCCCTTGCTCGCCATTCTCCTGCCTTCCCATCTGTTTCCCTCTCTTCCTTCCTGTTTCTGTGGGATAGTGAACAGATTAGTAATAGCACCGGCACAGCTCCTAATAGGGGAAGTCATGGTCGGGAAATACGATGGATCGGTTTGAGATATCATCTGGCTGAGTGGTGCAATAGTTTTGAACTCTGACACCTAGCTGCTTGCTGGCTGACTTTGATCACTTTGGTGCAGAGTGTGTGTGCAAGTGTGTGTATGTGCAAGTCAGAATTCACTGTATTGTTGTAATTCTGCTGTTTTACTCATTTACCAAACATGTCAAAGTGTAAGAGGTGTCAGATGATGTGTTTATATAACCTGCACTTGGCTGCATTCCCCTTCACATGGGGCGGAAATACACCTGTAATTACAATGCTCTTACAGACAGTATGTAAGCTTCTAATATTACGCATTTGGTAAGTACAGGCTAAAGAGATTCGGCTCTGTATAACTTATACTGCTGATGCATTTCTTAATGTGATGATTATTTTTTTAGATTAATGTTGTCGTCGTTCAAAAAAAATTAGCACCTCACAATCTCCATAAATGATGGTTTATATCTTTTTTTTTTTCCTAACCATTTGTCCAACAAAACAAGAAAATCTGACATTGAGCATTCTCACTCATGGGATGATATAACCACAGAAATTAGCATTTTTACTTGATAAATAGCCTGAGTAATTTATTAACAACATTCTAGTCATTTGACCAATCACACACTTCAGATTTTGTGGTTTCTGTGGTTTTCTGGGTGTGGGTTAAAAGCTGTAATTATGGGGATGACTGATGCTGGCTAACTGAAGAAACTGAGCAAAACATCCTCACATTTTGGAAATGGCTGCTTAATAAATGACTCAAGCAATTAACTGGTTATCAGTATCAATAGTTACCTTTTCTGTTATTTGACTAATGATGACAGCACTATTTTATCTAATTAAAATCACAGAGTGGAATCAGCTCACCTCTGACAAAATCTGAACGTTAAAAACTTTAAAAAGCCAGTATTTACCGAAGGCCTACTGTATTGATTTGTATTATATTACAGGTGTTTGAGTTAATGTGTCCACCGCCTGTATAACCTAATCTTCTTGTATAATATAATGTGTATCCTGCTGAGCACTAGCTTAATGTCTCCACAGGGAGAATTTAAGCTTCATCTGATCTAATCGAATATACATATTCTGGAAAGTTCAGTGTTACATGGCTTAATATGTCTCCATTAGATGTGTGTGTGTGTGTGTGTGTGTGTGTGTGTGTGTGTGTGTGTGTGTGTGTGTGTGTGTGTGTGTGTTCTGCTCGTTGTGAGCTGAGACAGCGCTGCGTACCGGCCTCCTGGCTGAGTTTGAAGCTAAGTGGATTAGCATATCTCCCATGTCAGCTCCACTCACTGTGACAGCCTGATGACATGGGACTGTGTGACGGCCGCGACCCACCTGACGTCCACTGCTCAGGCCTCCCAGCAGGTGGTCTGGCTCTGGGAGAGGGAGAGGGAGAGAGAGAGGGAGAGAGAGAGAGGTGGGCTTATGGGAGGCAAAGTCATGTTCTCAGCAGTTATGAGTTGAGGTAAACAGCAAACTTGCCTTTTTGTCTGTCCTTATAGGTGTAGAGAATAGGTGCTTGACTTTTGCTTTTTCCATATGTCTTGCTCCTTCTGTCTGTACATTATCAGTTATGTCAGACCTATTAGAAAATAATTTGAATCCTACATATACAAGCATATCGTATTTGCGTAATTGCATGCATTGTTTTAAATGCTTTTGTGTGCCAGTTAATGGACCTACAAACAATGGCAAAAAAGTAGAGACTTTTGTTGTATTCCTCATTTGATTTGAAGTAATTTCTTTCAGGAGCTGAACTACTTACTTATGGCACACACAGACATATTCTCTGTCTTTTTCTTTCTTTAGTTTTCTTACTCACACCAGCTTTCCTCTCCTCTAAAGTCCTACACTACTCCCTTCTCTTTATCTCATATGCTTTGCTTTTCTCACACTTAATCTTCTCTTTTGCTACCTTTCCATCCTCTCTCTCTTCTTCTCTCCTATCGCACAGACTCACTTCTCTCCTATGACCCTGCTAGCCACCTCACACTCTCATTCTCTCTCACCATCTTCCCCCCACTGCCACCCTCCTCCTCCTCCTCCTCCTCCTCCACAGTCTCGTGCCGGCCTAGCCAGGCAATGCTAACACTTTTGTCAGGGTGATTAATAGCACGCTGGATTGTCGTTAATTCACTGGCTAATGACTGGAGGGAGCGGGCGAGAAGAGGAGAGGAGGAGAGTGGAGAGTAATAGACTGATGTATGGGTGTAGGCTGCTTCCAGTGGCAGAGGTGAATATCATCACCCCCAACCCCTCCTCCATCCACACCAACACCCCTCTGTGCACACTAGCACAACCTCAGACATGCAGCTACTGTGTATAGTGACCAGAAAAACCTAGGAGGTTGCACACACACACACACACACTCACATATGCAACCTCACGTACAGGCATGTGCAGTGAACATGATTTTGCATGACAGAAAACAGATATTGGGCTTTCTGTTTGATGAAATCAGGTCCTTCAGGATCTCTCAGCATTTTTTAATGACTGCAAAATCACTCAGTTTGTGATTTTTGCAAATAACTGCACTAAATATTTTAACCAATATTTGTTATTTTGAGTTAAATTGTGTTACATTCATATAGGACAGCTCAAACAACTGGTGTTCCAGTGAGAATAAAATTAAATTTTAGGAAGCTTTTAGGCTCAGGAATCTCTCAGGCATGTCTGCTTCAGCCACGCAGATTTTCATTTGACTGTGGTTTGTAAAAGTGGTTCTTAATTGGATTATTGTAAGTGTGGTGATTTGTTAAAATGTTGCCATCTTTGCAGAAAGTTTGCTGGAATTTCAAAAAAGAGAAACAAAGAAAGAAAGAAATGAAAAGAGAAATGAAAGAACTACTGGGCCTTGCAAATATTGCAACAAACAAACAAAACAAACAGACGAACTGAAAAGTATTAAGCTTGTTATTGCTGACACCAAGCATTTTCTCTGCTTCACATTTCCTCATATTAGACATTGCACATTGCAGTGAAGATAATATTCTTATTGTTTTTAAGATGGACAGTACTAAAGACATGCAGTACATAGGAGGTTGATCAGGATCTCATGAAATTTCATTGAGTCAAATGAAAATAATTGACCATTGCTTCACATTTTAGACCACAGACCATCACTATAAGAAAAGGTACCGCCAAAAAGATATGTCTATTACACACATGCACACAAACAGACTCACAAGATTGCCCTCTCTCCTCCCTAGTTAATAAGAATGGATGGGTTTGTTCTGCACGCTGTCTGCCTTGGTGCTCCCTTAGCTGGCCACCAGGCCCTCCCGAGTGGTTTGCTAAATGAAGCTGCACCGAAAGTGGGTGTAGGGACACGGACATGGACACACACACACACACACACACACACACACACACACTCAGATGAAGAGAGAAAAAGAAGGAGACACTGAGAAGTGGTGCAGTAGTTTGCTGTTCTCCCTCCCTGCTCTCATGTTATCTGGGACAAATGCAGCACTTCACCTTATAGAGCATACATGTTTTAAGTGGAGTTTGTAAAGGGCGTCTTTCTTTAACATTTCATTTATTGGAACTATACACCCTGCCTTGGATTTCATGTCTAAAAATAGTCTTAAAATGAAAAGATGAGCTAAAGGCTTTATTGATTTCCATCCCCTCTCTGGATATTAACACATGTAGTTCATGCTGTCCCTTCCCCTTTGGATGTCCTCATGCATTGGATTCTCTAAAAAAAAAAACCCTACTATATTGAAAGAAGATATAAACTATAAATTGATTTGTGAATTGTTTTACATGGTAGAGAAGATTTGACTACAGTGGTGGACATTCAAAATTCGCTGCACCACCTTGTTTGTGTGAATGTGCTCTGACTGTTTTCAAGGGTCGATGATGTCTGGTGCCACTGTCCCACAAATGTTTCCCATATTTGGGAGTTTTGCTAAAAGGGAAATATGTAAAACATTTAGTAGTTACACTCATCTGGAACAGTGAGTAACATTACTCTCATTAGCTGCTGTGGCATCTTAAGTAGCAGTGCTTTGGTTTAAATTAACTCTGGCTCTTGCTGAGATATGTTTTGTTTAACGTGGACAGGTTCGTCCCAGTTAAAGGGCTGATTGAGGAGGTGACTGTAAAGATGAGATGCGTAGATGTGAAACTGAGCTCCTGCTGTGAAGGTTTTGGTCTTTATTGTGACTGTTCCATATAATTAAATTGTGTCTCTTAGTATTTCACTGTTTTCTTGTGTTATTGTCACATGATTACCCCATCTCACTTTCTCATATAATTTGTCATGTTTTTAACTGCCAATACCCACTTTCCCCCTCTGTTCTTCCTGCTCTGTCTCGCTCCTTTCTCTTCTCTTCCTCTTGCTCTTTTCATTCTCTTGCTCCCCTCACCCTCTTCTCTCCTTCTCTCCCCCCCGGGAGATGTTTGCAACTCAATTTGGCAAATGTAACTCAATATTGATTATTATTAATATTTATCATGTTTGTGAACATGTTTTCTCCTAGTGCTATTAATCTGCCCTGTTAATAAATGTCTGCGGCAGCCTGGGCCCTGGGGCCCCTTGGGACTACAGGGCCACCACACACACACACACACACACACACACCTGCTCTCAGCTGCAGGAGGTTGCCTGCTGTCTTCTATTTGGCTGGAGGCTTGATCTTGCTCTCTCTCACACACACACGCACACACACACACACACACACGCACACTATTGGAGGACAGAATGCCTTTAGGCTGTTCAGCACAAATAACACATCAATACATCAGCCGTGTTGTATTGGCGCTACACACAAACACAAAAATGCACACTCACGTATAAAAACTCACAAAAGCTCCAGTCTGTTCTTTATTGAGCTGCACTGACCAAATTCCATCCAGTTGTCTGTTATTTTTATGTGGAAATGTTGAAATGTTCACAAGTGCTGTGGTTATAGTTTTTTGTTCTTCATTACTACAAGAGAGAGGAAGTAAGGGAGAAACAAACCAGAGCATAGAGGCTAAGGACAGCTCCCCCTAGCAGGTTTTACAGACAGATATGTGTAGACTACCAGTCAAAGATAGTAAGAGAAGAGTACCCATGTAGGCACACACACACTCTGAACACCATGCCCTGAATATTGGCGAGTAACAGGAAATGCATAGTACAGTATGTGTGGATTTCAGCCTAAATCTCCACACACTGTGTATGTGCATAGATAACACATGAATCTCAGGTTTGTTTTTATGTCATTTTGGTCATATAATCAAAAACACAGTGTTTTTATATGGACATAAGCATTATAAACTGTGACTCATGAAAGCATAAACTTTAATGTAGCAATAGCTGTATTTAAAGCATGTTACAGTTATTGTGTAATTATTATGTAGAGCAGCAGGACATTTGCAGCCCTGTGGGGGAAAAACATAAATCTCTACAGCATATTTAAATGTGGATATACAAAAGCCTTTAGATGTTGCATTTTCTATTGTATTCATTTTGACCCTTCCATGTGCCCTCTTTCTTTCTTTCTTTCTTTCTTTCTTTCTTTCTTCTCTGGCACTGTGATCCTTCTTTCCCTACTCTGAAGAAGCCATGTTGTAATTTTAAGTGTTGCTTGGAAATGTTCCCTGGTGCTTTTACAAGGGGAAACAGTGTGGCGTTCTCGCTTGGAGAGGATTGCTGGTATTGTAGCTGACTGTGCCCCTATTGCTCACTCATTACTTCCTCACTGCTACCACACACACAAACACACGTGCACCAAACACACACCTTCTCCCTCTGAAAACACCCTCCTTTGGCTACCTCGTCACATGCTTCCATTTATACGTCATTTTGAATATATGGTACCCCAATGCCACCGTGGAAATGTACACCGCTGTACAGTTTTTCACCTCTCAATCTCACTCACTCTACCTTTCATTTGCACTTGTTTGAGTTTTACAGCTGCCTCTCTCCTCTGCCCCCCTCTTGTTTTAAAGCACAGAGTGTTTAGGCTCTTTTGTGTGGAGACAGAATCATCAAAGGCCTGCTTACTACAGAGAAACAGGTACCAATATCACTCTGTGGCCCAATAATGCAGCTAAGTGGGACCATATTGACACAGCATAGCGGCACAAACAGCAGATTAGGCTCTGGTTTTCACACTTACCCTCGCCAGACTTATACGCACATGTGCACACATGTATGCACAGAGCTCCCACATCAAAATGTTCGGTCACTTATTGCTCAACCAGCTACCCATTTTTCATATCTGTCATGGTCCACACATTCTCCCTCTGCCTTCAATTTTTTTTTTCTTTCACCAGACGATCTTTTCTCCCCATATTTGGAGCCGGTGCAGAATTTTGCATAGTTTTGCCTTTTCCCTGGATACTGTCTTTTCATCAGTGGCTGACTTTCCTTTTGAATTGAACCAGATCAATTTACAGCCAGACAAAGATACAGTCTCTGTGTGCGTTGGAGGGGGAAGGCAGTGAGGGAAAAGGACGTGTGTGCTTTATGATGGCCATCACTGGCACACACGTCCTATTTCCAGCTCTTTTTTTTTATTATTATCATAGCGATACCCATGACTCCACAGTGCTGCTTGCTCTCTAGCATGCACCTGGCTCTGAATACTCAGCCTATTGTTGGAATCTGTTCTAGCCTGTGGTTCGCAGTGTTTGATAATATGTGCATCTCTGAATATAAGAAAAAAATACACCTTTCACCACAATTTTTACAAAGATTTTAGATTTTTTTTCAATGAAGGCATGACTGCTTATTCTGCAAGAAATTACTTGGTCCTTATTTGATGTATTATTTATAGTTTCCCTCTCAGAATTCTTGCATGCAGTCAGTGTTGTTTCTTTCTACCCAGACTACGTCGACAATACGGCTCAGTCTATATGCCACAAGGCACATGTGTTTGTGTGCGCCCAGGCAGACGGCAGAAAATGACTCCAGATCTCTATCTTTCTGCATTTAAGTCTAGAGTGCTCTGATTAAACACAACCACAGAACAATTTGCCCGTTGTAAGGCCCTTCGATTAAACCACTGATTTTCAGCACCGTGTCAAGTTATTTTGCCATGGCAACGCTGATTACAATGTTATCAGCATTTCATATTTTTGCAGTATTTTTATTTTTTTAATCTTGGATCTTGAAAGGAAGTACATTCAGATTTTTTTTCTCTTTAATGGCTTGACATTTGTCTTTACGTGCTTGTCTTTTGAAATATTTCACATTGTTAACTCTGTGTTTTAGAGGTTAGTGTCTATAAATGTCATATCTATGTAATATCTTGTAATTTCACTGTGACATGCAGTAATTATGAGATATCATCTTTACCTACAACACCATCTGATCTTTTGCACATGTGTTTAGAGTACGGTAACAGCTCCTGCAGTTGCAAACAGATGTGTGTTTGTGTGATAGCCTGCATCTGTATTCATACGTGCCCTAAAATCTTTGTTATTGCAAGCCATGCTACAAAGCAGAGAGTGCCGTTTATGGCACGCATTTACAATTTATCAAATAAATGGGATGCCTTCATGTGGCCTGGGCCCGGCTCTCAGGCAGAGCAGCGTAGTTTTCCACTGGAATAACAGCCGCTGAACAAGCAGCCCATTGTAGCCGCAGCCAGCACCGGGACCCCCAAGGTGCGAATTAATGATTGACCCCTGATGTAATCAGGATAAATAGCTCCCCGTAAAAGAGAAAGAGATGGTGAGAGGAACAGAGAGAGAAAAAACAACATAAGGAGCCAGGGAGAGGAAGGCACTATCTGGCCCGGTGTTTTTTAAGAAGCCCTCGGGGAGACGAACCTAACATCTCTTTCTGGGTCTTTTGAGACCCAGAGCTAACATACAGCTGTTTAAAAGCAGCTCAGTCGTCAGTTTTTAGACTCTTCTCCTCCTCCTCCTCTTCGTCCTCTTCCCGGCCCCTTTCATTATTTTCCTGCTTACTTTTCTCATCTACAACTTTTTTCAGCACTGGTCGAACATGGTCAGCTTGTCTTACGTAGGGTAGGAGAGAGAGAGGGAGAGTTTGTTTCTAATGGCGAGCAATCTAAACATTTCCCAGTTTTCTCACCAGGCAACTTCTTTATGAATTAACAAAACTATGACTGAGAGTTGAACTTGTTCATTATCACACTGCCACGCCATTTCTGCCTCGCTTTACTGCTTCATGTGTCTCACAAAAGATGTTTTGTTCATTAAAATTAAGAGGGATTTTTTTCTTCCTTGTCCTTGTTACTCAATTATTTGACGTAGTGATCTGTGCATTTTTTTTTTTTTTATTTATTTTTTTTTTTTATGCACAGAGGCTCTTAAAGCCAAATGGTATTTAATAGATTTTCCGAGGCTGTCTCTCTGCTTGTCAAAATTGCTCTGAGCGGGTCAAGTGCCAGGGAGAGTGGGGGAGTGAGGAGAGAAAGTAAGTGAAAAAAAAAGTGTTTAACAGCCTGAAAACACTTTTGATTGTGCAGAGGGAGCAGCAGATAGGGCCCGAGTTATAAAACTTTAATTGATCTGTGAAAAGTGGAAGCTACTGCTGGCTCACATGTTCCGATGCTTAATTGCATGCCTGGTCTGAGCCCCTATGAAACAGTGATCATTAAAAAATGGGTTCTTTTCCAGTCAAAATCACTGGATGACGCAAAATCAGTCATAAAAGGCCGGGTTTTACTGCTGCAGCTTTATATGATAAGTTTCCCGGACCTGCGTGGACAGGCTGCAGGTTTGCCAGGCGCTGAAAAGCCCTTGTCGCATGCTTTCATAGTTTCACATTTCACATTTAAAACTTACATGTCAGTTAATTTAACAGCTTTCACAGTCCACATCTGTCACTGGGCAGAAACCCAAATATTTATCAAAGAACAAAAAACTGATGCATTGTGCGATGAATGTGCTCTTGTACAATTTCAGTGATGACTCTTTTCCTACTTTGGTTTCTTGATTGCCTCATTCAGTCTTTCTCCAATTTACAATCAATCAGTACAGTCTGCCTCACTTTACTCGGCATAAACACAAAAAAATGAGATTAATGTTCTCTTAAACAGAAATAAAACATATTAATTGTTTTAATTTAACTTATTAATGTTGAATAGTATATCTATCACATTAAGTTCTATTAAAATTCAACCCACAAACTTTCATTGTGACCTCATAAACTGCCATGTACTAACAAGCACATTTTTAAAATGTCATGTTGCAGCTCCAGCTAAAACCTGGGATGCGGTGGCAGGTTTGGCAGCGGGCTAGATGGAGGCTAGCAGAGGGAGAGAGCTTGATTGGAACCACTCCTGCTGTAATTTTGGGCCTAGTTAGCCCGCTGATTGCCAGTCCCTGTGTTTAGATAGTAAAACTGCAGTGGTGCTTTCACTAAAGACACCAGGATCTGTCCAGAGATGAAAAGTAGGAGACACACATTGATGTGCTCAGGCAAACACACACACCAACAAATATGTACAGACTAGAGCTGGGTATTCTGTACTTTTTCAGTACTGACTGAATGTAGTCAGTAAAACTGATCATCATATGTCTTTACAGATTTCTCATCTTTGTAATCCTTTCTGATTGAAATCCTAATTTTACCAATTTTATGCTTTTTTATCAAGGCCAAGGTCTTGTGCAGTTGCTTGTGTTCTTTTGTTGAATAAAAAGAAAAAATTACTTGAGTAGTAAAAGCATGTTTTTATTCCTCAAATGAGATATTGAAATAAGTATTGTGTGAACATAAGTATGAAAACCCAGGTTCTATTTGAGCACTGATATTCAGAGGCATATGGTAAAGGGAACACATATTGTGCTGTCCAAAATCCCAAACAACCCACAAAGACTTTACATGTCACTCACCGACATGCACATTTACAAACCATTCATTGCCCATAAAAAAAAAGCTTGATAACCCAGAGAAATGTGATGAAGCTTAAAGCTAAATGTTTTGTGCATCCACGCACACACACACATAAATACACACACACACACACACTTGTTGTGCTCATCATCATTTTCACTCATGCTGGAGTGGTGGGATTCTGGAGCGCGGGCACAATCATGTTGTCAGTCTGTGGACATGACAATAATAATAGGTGACGAGGCTAACAAGGTCAGCGATAGACAGGACCATTACTTGTAAGTTGAGTCCTGGCAGAAAACAGTGACTGTGATGGAACTGAGAACTTTTCCCATCAAGGACTTGGCCATAACCTAAAGCTTCTTCTCTTCGTCTGTCTGGCTCTTCTCGGATAGCCTGTGGAAAATCTGTATGCATTTTGTAGCTGATGGCCATCAGATGGATAGGTGTTCTTTCCTGAGGTCCCCTAAATTCTCTCATTGCACGGTGTGGTTTTCTGACATATTTGAGGTTTGGAGATTGAAGTGGGATGTTTTTTGTAGTTAAGGGTCAAGAAGTCATCTGGTATTTTGAGATATGACTTCAAGTATTCAATCTCTGTATTTCATGTTCTGGGGAAGTTCATAGTCCATGCTATGATCTCCAAAGACCTGATATGTTGCACTATACCTCCTCCACCTGCCTACAGTATTAACAGCCAGCTCTGTATGTCTCTACTAGATGACAGTGAGCCAGTGGACAGCATGTACGACACAGAGGCCGACCTCCCAGGTTTAGCGGCCAGCAGTGGAGGTGGCGCTGACAGCCCAGAAGACGACGCAGAAGACGGCGTCATCAACATGTCCCCCCTGCCCTCACCAACTCCCTCCCATCCGAACAACAACCACCACCACCTGCTGCACCCCCACATCTATGCCACCCACCACCTTCACCACCACCTCCACAACAACAGCAACAGCAGCAGCAATGACCAGGACTTCACCACACCCAAGGAGGGCTCGCCGTACGAGGCGCCTGTCTACATTCCTGATGACATTCCCATTCCTAGCGAACTGGAGCTGCGGGAATCCTCTGTGCCTGGTGCCGGCCTGGGCGTCTGGGCCAAGACCCACATTGGTGCCGGTGAGAGGTTTGGTCTGCACAACACGCTGCATCATGGGGCCACAGGCAAAGACGGCTCCTTTGGATGGGAGGTAGGAACCACACTTATGCTTTGTTATGGGTTGTTTACTGTTTTTTTTTTTTTTTTTTTTCGCTTTTCATTCCACTACCATCTATCACTTTTGACAACTTAATGTTTTGTGTCACAAACACAAATGTACAGTAAGATATGAAATGGAAGAGTTATAAACAATGAAGCAAAACTGAAGAGGGTAAGTGAAAGAAAGAGTTGCTCTTTATTCATGCATTCACATTTCCAGCCATCACTCCTTATCCACAGGCATCTATCTCTTCATCAGCAAAGATGCCCATTCCATTTGCATTCCCTTTATGATTGGACCTCATCTTTGATTCCTGCACACAGAGAGACGCACGAGCAGACATACACACACATACAAAACACACTCGTCCAGAATTCCAGCAGCACAACGATGTCAGATGGAAAAATCTGGCTGATTAGTGGAGGTATCAGCTTTTCTGGGCATCGGTCCGAGCGAGCACACTCATTTGGTCACGCCACCCGATATGGAAATGGAAGAAGCGTAGCCCAGTGCGGTGGCTGCATATTGAACTATTAATTTTCATTTCAACATGACATTAGAGGATATTGAAGTTGCTTCAGTAAGCTCATTAGGAAAAAAAGGGAACTCCTGGTCTCTTTCTCTCCCTCTGTCTCCATGTGTCTCTCTTTCTCTCTTTCTCATATGCCTAATCAGAGATGAAATATACTGGCCTGCTTCTCATTTCACTGACTCCTTGACTCCTCATTTTTTGGGGGGCAATCTTTCACATAGTCTCATATTGTGTGTACATTTGTGTGTAATAAGGAATAGAGCTTTGGATGAGTTAATCATTTGAATACTGTCTTTGAAAAGACTTGATGTGCTTCAATTAGACACCACCAGCTGATGTACGAAGTACAAAGATGACTAACAGGCCATGTAATGTTTTTTAGAGATTGTTCACACCGCTTAAATGTAGTTTCTATGTCTTAAGAAAATCATTAAAAAGTGGTGCATTATAACAAAATACGTTAGCATGATGGGCCAGATGAAGAACAGGGAGAATTTGTTGAGCTTACACATTTCAAAACATCTGATATAGTTCTGTGAAGTTAACATTCAGGCAGACAAAAGAGAAACTGTATCAGAGGAGCATGAGTAATTATTTCAGACAGACAGATTGTACTAATTTGTTTGACCTTGCACTCAGTAAGTTAAACAGGCCGCAGACAACAAACCTCTGTTTTACAGAGTAAAAGTTTTAAGATAGTGGATGTTGAAAGTGTAGAATAAAGGTGTTCACAATTGATATTAGTAGTTATGTTTTTAAAGTAACAGGCAGTTCTTTTCAGTTTCTCCTGAGAAAAAATATATAATAAAAAAAATAAAAATAAATATAATATAATAATATAATATCTCTGACAAAAATTTCATTGTAAATAATGTTTCTGAATCAGTCATTGACAAAATTTTGAAGGAATCTTCAGTCTCAGCAACTCCTGGTGGTTTTCACCAAAGCCTCCATGTCTTTTTTCACCCTGTTTTCTTCTGAACAGTTGTAGGAGCATGCAAGTGATTAGAGCACACAGGCACACGCTATGTGGCAGTGTGCCAGGCTTAACATTTTCTTTTTTAAAGTTCATATTATGGCTAGCCATTCGGGGTGCAAAGGGCACCTCTCCAAAAGCTACACTCTCCCCGTAGCTCTCATGTTTTCTCTCAGTTTTCTTCCTCCTTCCTTTTTTCTCCCCAGACACCCAACTAATGCATATTCATCAGCTAAGCTTTAGCTCTCTGGCTTGTAAGAAAAAAGGCCACCTTCAGCTCTAAAGAGATACATTCACATGTGTGCTCACAGAAATGTCCTGGCAGTGAACACACACACCTCCTCAAAAAGGGAGAGACTCAGTGCATTGTTGCACTTTAAAAATGTCTAGTTTTATTTGGCCACCTCGAGTTGGACGAATATCTTAGAACTTTTGAAGGAAAATACCCATGATTTCATCATTATATCACAGTGTTATTTGTCTCTTGTTTCATATGTCATCTGGTAAGGTACAATACAGTGTGTATATGAACACAGTGCAGATTCTACCACTGACTTTGGCACATTTTTGGAGACAAGTATAGTTGTTTTTTTTTTTAAATAATTTTTTAAATGTTGCCCTGTTAGCCTGAGGTCGATTTTGTTTCCCTTCCAGGTAAAATCTTTGGTCTTTGCCAACCTGTCAAAAGGGAACGATTGATCCGTGTTCTCCTCCTCCTCCTCCTCCTTAATGGTGGTTGGAGGACTCACTCTGGCTCAGGGTGTATTATTTTTTTAAGATATCCTGTCTGGTTTGGGGCTGGAAGCCTTCAGGGGCTCTCCTCTCCCAGACTCTTATCACAGATAGTCATAACAGTCAGTCTGTTGATAGTCATCAAGAGACTCCCCTAGGAGTCCCATATACCCCCTTTCTCCCTCCTTTCACCATCGACCCCTCTACTCATCTACTGCCTCTGGTCTTAGACAAATAGACAGGCGAGGGAGCGACAGAAGTATGGCTGAGTGAAAAAAGATGTTAAAAGAAATGAGAGGGTAATGAGGATTAATGGGGATGGAAAGAGGAAGAAAAGAAGATGCAAAAAACACATTTCTCACAGCATCAGAAACACAGGAGGATTTTTAACATTGTTCATGGAAATTCTGTGAATGTCGGTGTGTTATGCCGATTCCCTGCCAAAACGGGAAAGTGTTATGAGAGGTGATGTCATCTGAGGTGTAAATATGATCATATCTAACTAAAACCTCTTACAATACGTTACAACTCAGCTCTTCTTGGGAGGGAGATGAAATTAGATTAAGTGCTGAATTTAGTTATCAGAGTGACTAATTTAACTGTGCTTCCATTTTATAATAAATTACAGTCACTTATTGTAGTAAGTTGTATTCTGTGAAAACATTTCCTCCTAAGATGTTTCTAAGAATTAAACAGCCCTGTTTTCTTCTGAATGACCTCTTCATTTTAAGTTGATTGAATTATCTTGAAATCAAAGGCTGTAGGCTGTACTTTATATGTCCTGTAGCCCTGTAATCCTTAGAAACACAAAATCACCAAAATTGCAGTTACAAGGTTTTCACCCATCAACAATGATATATGCCATCTGCAGTAGTACACTTGAATCCAAAACGCTTTAACTACATTGACTGCATTTTTGTGGATTTTTTACTAAGACTGGCAATAACTCATTATGTTGGCTTTGCGAGCACCGCGGTCTACCAACGAAGCCAAACAGCTCTAACAATCTCACGGCGGACGCTGTGGTGCTCTCTGGATATCTGAGTGGAAGTGTAGATTGGTGGAGAGAAACAGGGAGAGTAATAGAAAGACAGGGTGAAAGAGTAGGAGTGAGGGAAAGAAGAAAGAGGAAGGCAGAGAGGAAGCCTACTATTGTCTGTCCCGGGGCGTTGGGGACTGGAAGAGGTGTTAAGTCATACTCATTTCAGCGAGACGGACAGCTCAATCTAAGAGCTGCTTCGCTGCAGGCCATGGCCATTCTCTTCTGTCTCAGACTCCCTCTCTGGGCCAGCACCGAGCCATCCATTTAAAAACCATTATGCTCCCCCTTTAGCACAACATGATAGAACGTCAGGGCCCCAGGTCTACCATATGTGTGTGTGTATGTGTGTCTTTCTCTGGCTGTGTGTGTATAGGGCTGCCAATCCCCCAGGACAGGAAGGCCTGAGCAAGCACGGTGAGGAGAGGCCCTCAGAGAGTCCAGTGTGAGGATCTACTGTCAGAGTGACTGCTGCTATTATCTGCTTGGTAGATTGGCCTAACTCGCCTATTGATAGAAACATGTCACTTTACAATGGCTGGAGGTATTGTGCTCCTCACTGACTGGCATTCAATAGACTCACTAATCTAACTCTCCTTAGTATTTAGATGGCAGGGGGGAGGCCTACACATCTATGTTTGGCAGAAGTGGCGCATGTTAATAGGAGCAAAAACTTCATATTTACATGTAGGAAATGTACAAATAATTATAAATCCTTCCTTAGAGGGAAGAAGGAAGGGTGTGTAAAAAGAGCAGCAACTTTGATCTTTAAAGGAAAAACAAGGAAAATCAAATCTCTGTTTGTATTCTGAACATTCGTGAAGCGAGCAAACAGTATGGCCAAGCCCTCGCGATGTGATATTAATGGTGTTTACTCTCACTTCTCCTTACCTTGTGACCACTGGGTGTGTCGTAGCACCTCTGAATCATGGCTTTTGAAACTCCTCCAGCACCTAATAGCTTTGTCTTTTCTCACTATCTTTTGTTTCCCCAGCTTGAGTGTTTTCCTGTCTCACTGAATTCTTGTTTGAAGGTCAACGCACATCAGGTGATGCAGCGAAGTCTCATCAACTGTGAGAAGAGAGTCACTTGCGCATCCATTCTGGACAATTTACTGGCTGCGGAGCTTGTAATTATCAATCTTGATGTTCTAGAAACTGAAATGTAAATGGCACACAGCTCAATACCTTCAGGGTATCCTATAGTCTCAGGCATGATAAGCAGGGATATAACAAGGACATATTGTGCATTTTGATTTTAGGGATGTGCATTGATGTCGACCCTTTGGACAAGGTCAACACAAATGCTTTCACACACAAAAATATGTATCACAGAGTCCATGTCAGCCCTGCAGCCATATTTGTCTGTTTGCAGCAGTGGACCTTGGGATGACTTTGTTGCTAGGCAAACTTCTGTCTCCCTGTCCCTCATTCTCTTTCTGTTTACTTTTTGTGGGGTGATTTTCCATATCAGCTTCATTCATCCAGTGATGTGTGGAAAGAGGTGAAAAGTATGCTAGCTCTTCTGTTTACCCTGTTATTGACATAGTGATAGGCTAAGACGTCTGGCGGGCACTCTCATGTCGCCAAGGTCCTACGTGACAGATACCCATCCGGCCATGGCATCATGCATCTCCCTCACCATTTGTCAGGTTCTAAATCTCTTGCTTGACAGCTCACTTTTCACGATGACGCAGTGCTGCTTTTGTTCTCAACCTAATCGCTGAGCTAAGCTAACGTACTTGTCTCCAAACGTCAGGGGGAAGAAGTCCTGGCGCACCCTGACACTTATCTGTCCTGACCCACCCCTCGCCTCCTAAATTGTTTACTCGCCTTTTGTGTTTCGCCTGAGGAGGGTGGATGGCCAAGCACTTATGCAGCAAGATATCTCAATAGGGCATTCAAGGTGCAGCTTGCAGCTTGTCTGATCTGTTTGCCTTCCACAGAAAGGTGTTCTTTATCTTGATTTTTGGCCCCTAAGGTGACTGGTACCAACTTGATAAGGCAGAAACTCCCTGGGACTGCCCAGAGACAGTAGTCACACCAAGTAAATGGATAGTATGAGACATGGAGAGAATAAGAGGTAGCGAGATAATGAGAGAGATAGAGTCGTTTTCTGCTTGATTTGACTAATGTGCTTTTCAATGTTCTCACAGTGATAGTCATGTTCTGATGTTTCAATTATGAGTGTTGGTTAAGGTCAGAGAAAGTAAGCATTCACCAATCATAACACACACTCAGTCCTACATGAATCCATTTAGTCATCATCCATTTTTAGACGCTCAGTCTTAACATTACTTGTAGTTAACTTGAACCCCTACTGTGTAGACTATTGTATAGCGTGAGTGAAGCTTTTGACATAAATGGGGTCATTATCATGTCTTTTAGTAATCAAATCAGAACCATGGTCTGATGAGCTTGGCCTCGAGCTGAAAGTACCTCTCCTTAAAGCCACTTAACATGAAAAACAGCAGGCCCTCTTAGCTTTACCTCCTCAGACCTAGTTTCATTGGAAAATAGTGGATAATGGTATATTAAAGGGTCAGTTCACTTAAATCATTCACCCCAATAAAAAAAATCCAAAACAAAAATGTAATATTTCTACATAGCCATAGAACTATAGAGTTAGGGAGTTAGTTTTGAGATATCCACCACTGAGACTACTGCTGACACCTCAACAGAGACAGATAGTGAATCGATTGTGAATAGACACTTCTGGTGCAAATGAGCCTTTAAAGGTTTTGAGAAAAGCAAACCCTGGGCACATAAAACTTAAACTATCTGAACGGTTTTGGACTACCAGGATAAGTGCAAAAACACATTTTGGTGATTTGTGTGAAAAGGTTTGTCCAAACTGTTCACTATTTTGATTTTAGCTAGAGTAGACATACATATCACATACATTCAAAATACATTAAGTATCCTAATTTTGCATCAGTGCATCAATTCTGCATTTATACACTATATATTTACACCTGACTTTAATCATGATTTGATGTATGAAGTTATGTGTTAACGTAAGGAGTTACTTTGGCACATGTGCTCATAGTCCCACGTTGTAATGAAAGGGATATCAAACCTGTGGTCTCTAATAACAGTATTGACCAACAGTATGTGGTTTTCTGTCATCATTATTTGACTTTGACAGAAACCCCAAGTTTACACACAGAGCAAAAACACCAGAGAGAGAGTGAACACCACAAGTCCCGGGCCTGGGTGCTGTAATATCTTCCATTCATGTTCATTTTATGTAGGTTTTAAACATGCCATTAGCCAATTTAATCCAATTTTCCCAGCTTTCGGAGCACTCCAGTGGAACAGATTCCATCTAATATTAAACATATGGTCGCCGTTGCCCCTAGAAACACCACAGCAGCGCTGGGCTTTTTTAAGAAGCTGTTAAAGACAAGCCTCCTGTGTCCCAGTGCAAACCGTTGTCAATTATCTTCAGTGAACACGATAATTGATAACGAGGAAGCAGGGCAGCAAATTAAATGTCAGGTTTGATTAGAAGCCTGATGCCTTATCATTTGTTCATAACTCGTTACCAACATCTGTTAATTAGTTAATAAATTAATCTGCAGGGCTCAGATGAAAGGTGCACAGGCTCCCGAGGAAGTACATGGGGCAAAGTCATCCATCTTTGAAGAGAGTGGAACTCGACAAATATTGTCCCTGGGATTTGGGCTGTTATTACTTGGTCATTGGTTTCAGACCTCAGCCACTCCAGCCAAGCATTCTCAATGGGACCTCTTGTTTGCCTGAATAACCCCCCCCCCCCCACAGTCTCCTCACACATCTCCACCACAATGCTATCCTTTATTGCGTGAGGTTTCTCTTTGCAGACGTGCTTTAAACATTAATTTAAAACCCTCACGTTGACCCATCAGTCCTCTGTGGTGGAGCACAGGTAACTCCTGTCCAATCCTCCTCTCCCCCTCTCTTTTACTATGTATCTAGTGAAACCCCATCGTTCATCATTGCTCTGATGAATAGTCCCATCAGTTAGGGCCTTGAGGCAGGAGCAGACAATGACACTGCTCTTTGCTGCAGTGGAAGATGATGACATTTGTCAAATGCGGTTTTTACTAGTGATTAGATTTATGCCATTATGTAGAAATGCCCTTTTCTCTCCTCACAACTCTTGCTGCTGTTATGATATTTAGAAATTAGTCATGAAACAAGGCTCATGTTACGTCTGCTCTGATTTTTCTATCATACTTGATGTGAAACATCAGTATGAAAGAGTTATTTGTGTATCTATAAGTGTATAGGTGCGATCCCTCCACTGCAAGACCTTTGTTAGATCACTGGCTCTCCATTTTCACACACTTTCCCTTTCTCGCTCACATTAAATCTCAATCCCTTGTGCCGCTTAACATTTCTGTGACTCAAGCAAGAGGTGGTGACCTATTAATCAGGTTCCCGTGGCTGTTGTGATTTCCATTTTCCATAATCTGATACACAACATGGCCCAAAAGAACTGGCTGTAGAAATATCTATTTTTGTTAACTCCTTGCAGTTCCTGTGCTGGTCCACAGCAGTAGACCTCAGTCTGGGAAGAGTGAGCCCAGAGAGAAACTGAAGTGCAAGGCTGTGCCTTTTAATTACTTTTTATTGGGTGCAAGGACTAACGTTTCAGCACAGTGTGTGTTTTTGTCAGAGTCAGTCACAGTACAAGCAGTATAAAGGGCCCTCACAAGCATATGATTGGTTCTAGAGGAGAGGAGAGGAGCTCACTAACCAATCATCTTACAGTATGAAATAGTATAAAAATAAAAGTAGGTAACCTTTCTGCTGTTTATAAGTTTATATTTGTTTTAAAAGCTCCAGATAAATGCAATGTTGATGTATGATATGCTTTAGTGTGTTGAACAGACAAACATGTACGGGCATATAGACTATACATTACCATACGCACATACATCCACGCAAACATAAAGAGACGCAGGCAGGAAAAAGACGTTCTCCTATGTTATTCTTTCCTCTACTCGGTCATTTAGAATAACAGGGTAGAGTGAGAAGCGAAGCACTATGACGACATCAGATGTAAAAACACTGTTGAATTGTTGAGGTGTCGAACACGCCGGGATGTCTTTACTTTGGAAAGTCTCCGGGATCGCTCGAGTGATTTTCGCTCATTTTCTCCACCACTGTCACTGGGAGCAAGACCTGGCGTCTTGTCTGCATGAGACAACAAGGAGGTTTTGACAGAGGCAAGATTTGTAGAGGTGTGCATATTTGGTGTGTGTGTGTGTGTCTGTGCATCTATCTATGTGCACACAGACTCAAATGTCCACATTTTTGTTCATTAATCATCTTGGGCATCGGTCCACCCTCCACATAATCCTAAATCTGTCAGATTTCCCAAATTAAACAGGATCTTACCAGGAGTTTGGTGTAATGTCTTAATTTAGTACGAGTGCTTGTGTCAAGATGACAAATAACAGTTTGAACAGATGTTTCCCAGACATTTCATTTATGAGATATCATTGCCTCATTCAGTTTGTTTGCATTATTCTGCACACTAGTCACTGTGACAGTGCACTTTGATGTTTAATGACCATAAAGTGCATTGGAATGGTAGCTGATTTTGATGTTTCTTAATTTTGTTGTCATCAGAGGTACAATTACAAAGAATATGCATTAGAGCAGCTTGAAAATTAGTTTTCTGGGATTTTATTGTTAAAATATGGTTAGGATAGAGTCTGACATTTCTTTGAAACAAAAAAGGCCGTATGGCAAGCCTTAAGCAGCAGACTTTTTCTAGTAAGACCCAAGAAACCATGTTGAATAATTCTTTAATGATATCTCAAAAATTATTTAACATATTAAGTAAGTGATAACAGAGTGTGGATGTCCTGATTCTACACACTGTCTGCTTTTCCTATACAGCTGTCACCAATACTGTAAGTGTGAAAGTGACTCTAAAGATGTGAAGTAGTGTAGATGACTAAAAATCTTTACAGCTAGAAATGTGTATTCAAAAATCAGTGTTTACTAGTTTAGTAAAATGGCTGCTTACTAGAATGCTCTTTCATCACTGTCAACTAATATGAGTTAGACAGCTGTATGAAATTTAAGGGACAAAGATTTTCAGTTTACTTGGAAAAGCAACCAAGTCAAACTAAACCTTGGTCAAGTTTTGTCAATGCAGAAATAAACAAACGAAGAAGTGAGTGAACAAATGAATGCACAAACACACAAATCATTATAGTCCTCCGTTTATTCTCACTATGGGGAACAATAACCTGACTATTAGTTTGGGTGTCCGGAAAGAAAGAGAAGGTGAGAGAGGCCAGCTTGGTTTCTGCAAATCTCCTTAACGCTCAGAGCGGTGCCCTGAAAGCCTCTCAGTCATTCTGTCTTCTATAATTGTCATATGACTGTGCTCTGTGTCACTCTTTCTGGAGAGGAGGTGAGCTGATGTCTGTGCAGCTGGTACGCAGTGGTACCCAGCATGCCACCTGGTACCACAAAAGGGTAGAGGGAAAAAAAACCCTACTTCTCTGAGACTCTTAGGCCTCAGCCATGTGATGCGGAAGCTATGCCAAACAGCAGAACAAAAGCATTGTCATATTGTGTGAGAATGTGACCATGTGCGTATGAGAGAAATCACACATCACATGAAAAAGATCTTGCTATCATCTGTCAAAGTCATGTGCACTGTCATTCATGTTCTCTGCCACCTCTGTAAGACATGCACTATTCGTCATTATTTCACAGTAGATATCAAATTCTGACAACCCAAGCTTATAAGGACATTCTCTCTATGTCATTTTGTTTGCTGTTATTTTATTGAGCCTGAGTGTTCCTGGTGACAAAGCCTGCTCCCCTCTGCTGGCCAAGAGCTCACAATGCCACTTTCTGAACAAGTGCTAAGTGCCTTTAACGTTGTGCAACTGACGTTGTTTCTTAAGGGAGGGAGGGAGAGAGCGGGGCAGCCATTCTGGTATTGTGGTAGTGCAAAGTATAACAGCATACCAGCAAACACTGCACACACACACACACACACACACACACACACACACACACACACACACACACACACACACTTGAAGAATCGTGCCTTCCAAACTGCTGAAGTAGAACAAGTCAGCTTTTTTCAAGCCCTTCTTCCTCTCCTGTGGAGTGTGTGGCAGGCGTCACCATCACTCTCTGTGTTTACACCGCTTTCCATTTCCTATTTCCCTCTTTTTATCTCTTTATTGTTGTTCTTCTGCACTTGCATGCATGTTCACAAGTACACACACACACACACACACACACACACACACACACACACACACACACACACAGAGCTTAACATTGAGATGATGGATCACCACAGGGCCTTCTGAGGATCCCTCACGGAGTCTTGAATTCAGCAGCACATTTATATACAAACATGTTTATGTCCTGTTACAATGCTTGCAGGTAGCAGACTGTGTCTCTTTTTGCATGCCAATATACTGTCAAGTACTGATCTCTGAGAAATAGACATCATATTATGCTTTTAGGACAAAATACATGACATGTGCTTTCATTATGGCCAGACTCAAATCTTCTTTTGTGATTCATTGATTTTTCAACCCCCTTCTCTCAACCTTATGTGGCCTCCCTCTCTATTTCTTGTCTCCCTCCTTTCTTTTTGCTCCCTCCTCCTCTTTTCCTGGCCTCCGGGGTCCCAGTGCTTCTAATTCGGCCTTATCAGTGAAGTAATTTAGCTGCCACAGCTTGGGTTTCTGTCGCGCGGCAAGCGGCCCCATTGTCCTGCCCTGCTGTTGCTGAGATAAACCCTCAGATTGAACAAAGTCCGCGCTGACCTTTGCAGACTCCCAAATCTTGCTCTGTACACCCCACCAACAGAGATTCTCTCTGCCTCAAGCCTTTTTTTTCCCCTTAGGGTGGGGAGGCTTTGGGGCACATCAAGTAGGAGGGAGAATTCGAATGAGTGTGTGCTCATGTGTATGTGTGTGAAAGGGTGAGAGTGTGTGGGGTCAGGGTGGATTGAGTGAGCGTGAGATGGACAGGGGAGAGGGATTAAGATGGCTGACTGAGCCTGTCTATATTTCCAATGGCACTTCGCTCTAAGAGGGAGGCAGAGGAAGAAAAAGTGCACTGCAAGCAAAGCATTCAAGTGTGCATTTTTCTGTCTCCTTCAGACTGCTAGAGGAGGCTTTTGTGAGGCACATTCTCTGACCTTCCTGCCTTCCACCATTCAACCAGAAATATGATTTCTCTGACGTAAAAAAGAGACAGTTTGCGTCTTACTCCCTTCTTCTTGCTGTCGATGTTCCTGAAATGGTTCATTGAGAGAATCCTGACAAAAGCCCTGTTGAACTCCTCGTCTCTCCATTGTTATCTATCATGTCCTTCATTTCTTGGCAGAGGGCCCAAGAGGAGTCTGTCGGGATTGTTGCTTTGACACACAGTGAAACGGCTAAAGAGGAACGGTTGAAGCCAAGTGGTTGGGGGGTGGGTGGGATGGGTGGGGGGGGTGGTGATGCTGTGCTACGGAGGTTTGGGGCACAATGCAACAGGAGTACCCTCTCCATTGTGAACCACTGTCATCCTTCAGAAGCCACTCGACTGGCTCTCCACGCTGCAAATCCTCTCTGCTCTCTGTTCCAGCCGTCTGCCGGTCAGGCAGGGAACCTCATCAAAAGGTCTTGGAGTTAGGGATTGAGACAGAGTGGGTGGAGGATGGCAGGGTGGTATGGGGGGGTGGGGTGTTATTGTAGATTCGGGGTTGTGGTGGTGTGTGTGTGGGAGCGGAGGGTGGTGAGGGACAGAAGCAAAACAGGGCTCCAAGTTCAGGTGTGGGATTCAGACTTAGTGATGGAGGGCAGGAGAGAATCGGCACCACTCTATCTGTTGGCTAGAGGTGGTCCTGTGTTCATCCCACGCTTCATCCCTCCATCCATTCCTCTTCCTCTCCACCTCCCCCCACCCGCCACCACCTGCCTGCAAGCCACCACCAGTGTTCCCAGGGAGATGAGCGCCACAGGAGAAGAAGGCCCACAAGGGATTAACTTTTCACATGGCTGGGAGTCCTCGTCTCAAAAGACCTGACAACCCCAGACGGCTTGATTAAAAAAGAAAAGAAGAGAAGAGAAGAGGAAAAAAGGGAGGGAGAGAGGGAGGGAGGGCACAGGAGGAGGAGAAGAGGGGGAATTCTTCACATGATGGCCCTGAGAGAGGGATTTTGGATATTGGGTGTCTTTTTTTCCCTTCGTCCAAAGCCCCCATGTCTTGGTTGAGAATGAGCAAATTGTTCCTCCTGTTCTCTCGGCAGTCCCTGTGTTGCCCGGCCTAAAGATGTGGGTGGGCACCAGCACACATTGTTGACTCCTTGCAGAAAATCTAGAGAAATCATGGTGGAAGTGGTTGATTTTGATTCTACCTTTCATCTCCTTTTTTGCCTTCAGCTACCAAATACATCATAGAATCAGAATATTCAGTCATTCATTCCAGTTTTCTACAATGATGTGATTGTATCATGATGTATTATTTATTCATCTGTCATTAATGCATTATCAAAAGCCCTCTGTTGTTCTGTGTATGTCAGCATTGCATTACAGTCAAGGAAGACATTGGCAGAGAGAGTCAGCGAACCATTGCCGGCTTAAAGTTCTAGTGTTCAAGTGGCAAGGCGCCCTATTTCCCCTCACTCTATCCCAGATAAATTGGGCCTCTCAGGTTTGTCTGTGAGAAAGAGAGGACAAAAATCAAAACAAACGCTCCCACTGAAGTGAAGATGGGAGTAGGGGTTGGCTTTCCTCTCTGGCTAGCGGATCAGCAACTCAACCTAGCGGGACAGCGGGCCACTTAATACCTCCCATCTTGTCCAGGTAACAGAGTGGCCCGACAGGGGGGTCAGGGAAGGTAGCAGGGTATCGTCTTACAGATCACCACTCACCCTCTGGCTTCCTCCGCATGTCTCACTTACCCTCTTCTCATCTCCGCTGCTGGGACACACTCACCCTCTCTTCCCACACCCCTTAGCTAGGATAGAAACATCCACTGAGGGTTTTCGCAAATGTTTACACCCAGTTTCTCGCTGAGATGAGCCAAAAACTATATCAGAATCAGAATCAGAATACTTCATTGATCGCTTGCTGGAAATTGTTCAGAGCGACTATAACAGGCTGCACACGAGTTGACACATGCGCACTTGTCTTACGAATGCTAACCAACTTCATTGATTTCCTTTGGGTTATTTGAACTACAGACAAGAAAAATGGACTTGACATGAGAATGGAAAGTGCATTTTGAGAAATTCATGTTTAGTTCATTTATACGGCGGTAAAAAAAATCTGAAAGTACAAAGGCAACAGCAGTCATTACAAGAAGTGTTATCTCTAAAAACCTTTAAGGCTGTTTGGTAACTTCTGCTGTCAACATTAGCAGTGCAAAGGACAAGAAACTCCATATCCAAGGAGTGACTAACACAGTCAATTAACCCTAATATCAGCCCAGATTTCTCATTAATCATGCTGCTTTACCAGCCATATGTTCCCAGACTCCAAGGAGGCTCTGAACCTATTTGCTGTGCACTTGACCTTGCTGATAGACCCAGGGGAAAGCAAGAGTTGAGTTCGGTTCTCCAGGATGTTGTGTGCCCTCTTCTTGGTCTGCTGGATAAATAGATGAGCTCGCATACACATGAACAGAGCTCCAGTAATCAATACAGACCCACAAGTTAAAGAAACACAACCAACATACAGGATGAATAAGAATTACACGGTAGACGTCTAATGAAAGATATTGGAGAAAAAAAATATGAAGCTTGCTGCTTGCATAGTAATCAGTTTCAAGTAGTGCTGAAACTATTAGCCAATTTATCAAAGTTGATCAACAGAAAATAATTTAACAATTCTGCTAATGAATTAATTGTTTAAGTCATTTATTAAGAAAAAATGCCAATCATTCAGTGATTCCAGATTTGCTGATTTGCTGCAGTCATTAGTTGCTGCCCTAGTGTCAAGACAGTAAGGGAGAAAATGAAAGAAACCCATATTATGAAGATACTAACAGTAGTGACACATAGAAAGGAACATTGTATAAAATGTTAGTCTCTGGAGTTGTGCCTCTTTTTGTACATAGATAATTGACTTGGTACCTTTGGTCTTATCCATAAAGGCAGGTTGTGGAAGTTCAAAAGTACATCCAGTTTCACAGTACAGACAGTAGAGTGTACGGTGTGTTAATGTGACAGAAAGTAACAAAAAGTATGTAAAGTATGTGATCTCTAATAATATCCACTCAAGGCTTGGAACCCTGCTATTCCTGAAGTGACAAAAGTGACAGAGCTGATATGATGCACTGACTCATATTCTTCTGACCCTCGCACTAAATCAGTATCCAATCAGTATTTCTTTGTCTGAGCGCTCTTTTCCCGCAGCACGGCTATCATTAAGTGACTCATTTAGGCCATCACAGGTAGGCCCACATCATAGCCTGCTGGTGGCTTTTAATGGGGAAGGCAGTTCTTTCTACTGTAATGCATGCTGAAGTAGCTGGGGCTAATGTGACCCCTATAGTTTGGCACTGCATTAGTGCCACAAGACCCAGCAGTGAGCTTTTAACCTGGGGACGACAGGGCCATGATTATATTCACCACAGGGTTGGCTTGGCCAGTGGACGCTCAGCTATACTCACAAAGGGACATGCATACAGTGACATATGTGAACACCAGGGCTATTATAGGCTTATATTTCCTACATCTTTTCCACTATAGAGTAGTTTCAGCTTTAGACTTTATTTAATTCTGTTTTTGTGGTATCACACTGAAGTATCATTTGATGACACTTGTTTTCTCCAAACACTGACAGAGAGCTAGTATTGTATTGATGTGACCATCGTTATTAGTTGAACATTTAGACTGAACTTCTCTTCCCTTAAAAAGATCAGTTCATCAAAATGACAGCAAACAAACATAAATTCTCACCACAGTAATTTGGGTGAAGTCACCCTTTAATCTGAAATTGATTTTAATTGGTGAATATATATAAACCTGTAAATAAGCATATGTTCGTGCATGTACACATAAACACAGAATGTCTGTTTCACACAAAATAGGCACACTTATTCTGCCTGTCCCATTTCCCTCCTTGCCACTATATCAGCTCTACAGTTACCATGTTTACTGTCTCCATTCACTTACTGACTCTTTCTCTCACTGTCTCTTTTGCGTGCACACACACACACACACACACACACAGGATCCAATCGTATTTCAAGATAATTCTCTCTCTCGCTCCTCTTGTCTCAGTATCCTGAGCCACTAGACACTGAATGGAACACAGGGAAAGCTGATCTCACAGACACATATTCACACACACACACACACACACACACACACACACACATACACAAAACTGCGTGTGGTCCCACCATTTCAGTCCTCACCGTGCCGTGTTTCCTAATGCTTCATCAGGTCCCAGGGTCAGGGTCTTGGACTTAAAACTAATCTTTTAAGTTCTTCACTGTTTCAGTCCATTTTGTCTCTTCAGAAGTCGCTTGCCCACCTTTATCATTTTCTCTTCCACTGTTTCTTTTGTTTGTAAGATTTTACCTCTGTGTGACTACAAAGGGTTTGGTTGTTTTCTTTCCCATCTTTTTCTCTATGTCCCTCCTCTTTCTATTTTCTTCCTTCTTCTCCTATTCCCCCTTTGCATAATTCAAATCAGAATCCCCATGTGAGCACCTTGCTCTTGACCTAGCTTAGAAAGCTCCTGATTGCTTTAATAGCAGTCCTTGGATCTGGAAGGTGGGCGTCTTTAAGGAACTCTGTTGAGAATGGAGTGTGTATGTGAATGGTATGTGTGTGTGCAGTGTGTACAACCAAAGGGTGGTTGATTAGAACTGACCTCTAAAGTGTCAGGAGAAAAAAAAAGTACGAATATGCAAAGTGGACGTGTGCGCTTGCATAATTGGGGCAGGAAAGAGAGTAGCGAGGTCAAGTAGAACAAATGGTCAGCAGCGTGAACTCAAAGTCTATAAAAAACACACAAACACTGGCCACATATATATGTATGTTTCAGGGGCACTGGTCACTTTGAGGTTAGAGAAGAGAGGCTGTGATGGAAAAACTTGCCAGTTCCACTCCCCAGTTAGGGATGGCGAGCAGTAAAACTCCTGTGGTTTATAGTGGGAAGCTCCAAGATGGAAATGAGTGTAAGTGTGTGAAGCATAGCATTACTGAGAAAGAGCTTCTGTGCTCTGTCGGCCTACCCTTGGCAAGTAAGATTTAAAATATCAACTAGCATAACACAAAAGTATAAAAGCGAGCCGGCGTGTTTTGCAGAAGAGGCACAAATGTGCACAAGGCTAAGTCCTTCAACAGTGGGATTGCCCTAGCATTAGCCAAAGTCAGGAGCCCCAAAGTAAGGCCAGCTAAGGTTGGGGTGAGGCCTGGCAAACCCAAAGATTGAGTCTGAATTAGGCCCACCATTCAAAGCCACTGAAAGGAGTTCCTGAGCCTCCTATTCTCTACCAGCAAATTGGGAGGAAATCTGGCTATTGTGCAGAGTTTTGAAGAGGCTGGTGGTAGGGAGGGGGCTGCACACTGTGCTTACCTATAGATGAGAGTGGAGACAAAGGGTCCTGGGACATCCAGGAGAGGCTTTGAAATCCCTCTTGGCTAGAGACGGAGGCGGCCTGGAGTAGCTCCTGGTGTAGAAAAGGTCAGCAGCATAGACACCGAATGGAAGGGGATTTAACTTGAGAGTTTGCAAGGCTATTTTTTAACTACATTAAATAAAAAGTAACAGTAACAGTATTAACATTTGAACACCAGCTCTGTTTGCTCCAGGGGCTGTATTTACTTTGTGTCACTTGAAAAATCTGAAAAATATGTAATTTGCACAGGGGTGCCCAAAAGTTTGCATACAGCTGTACCTCAGATATGGTTAAAATGATACTCTACCCTCAAACCTGCTGTCTTACTATCAAACATTCACTGCAGGCTTGAAACGAAAGCTGGTGAAAGTTGTCAGTTCCCTCCTGTGGTCAGCTGCAATTAATTTCACTTAGAATTTCCCTGAGGGAAAAAAGTAACAAAATGTTGGTAAAAAAACTTCTCATTCCACCATGATCTACTTTTTGCTCACCACTCACATGACTTTGCAACAAACATGCTCACTCAGGATCTCTTACTATTCTATTTTCTACTTGCAAATCCCTCATATTACATTTACATTTTTAGCATTCAGATGATGCTGCTATCCAAGGCAACATATTCACAGCACATTTGCATATTATATAAACTAATGATAATCACAACACAGCCCCAGCAATGAGGTAGAGTTTGACTTCAGCTGTTCCTTACCATGGTGCAGCTGAGCTTCTTAAGTATGTGTGACATACTGACACCAAAGCACCTCTTAATGATGATGATGACGATGGCAGTCTTTTAGGAGCACTTTGATGGATGAGGATTGATGTGACCTACGTTGAATTGTGTGCGCCTACATGAGTTTTTGTGTATGAGAGAAGACAGACAATCCCTCAGGCTAAATAGTCACCACTAGCACACACAAATACACACTTTTTGATGGGCGGTGTTACACTGCAGCTACCCTCTTCCTGATCAGCAGTGCCGCCCGGGGCTCTTCCGGAGTCTCTCACCCCTACAACAGTCCAACACCCCCACCCCCCCCAATGTCTGGCCTAGTATACCAATGCCACCCCTCTCTTCTTATTTTCTCTCTTCTTTCTCTGTCTCTCTCTCATTAATCAATGTCAAGCCGTTCAACAACAAGGCCAGCATTCTTTCCCTGCCTGCCTCCTCTGTTCCTCATATATGTCATTGTGCCCTGACCCTCCCCCTCCACCAACTCAGCGGCCACCGTCATCTTTTCACATGGCCGCAAGAGCCGAAACCCAGGCCCACACTGCCAACATGAAAGCTTGTACAGAGGCAGTGTAGGGAAGAGAAAAAAGTGATGAGGAGACTTTGCTCTCACTTCTGTCTTTTCTTCCTCCCTTTTCCTGCCTTTCTCCGACCGGGAGAAGAAAGGGATGCCATAGTCATTTACATAATTCATGGGAGACACAGGAGAAAATGGGCCTATTGAGTGGTAAAAAAAAGTTTGGATGGAGCGGTCACTGGGGGTGGAGGGATATGCATGCCAGTCTTTGTGCCCCCGGACCCATCTTCTCCACTTCTCTCCATTCATTACCACTCCCCACACACACAGTCATTGTTCCATGTTCGTCATTAACCTCTGGTGTAAGTCAGCCGCCTCTCTTCCTATCGAGACATGTCTCCATGGGAAAGAAATAATTTCATCATGTCTTGGCAAAGCAGGGAAATTGATGTTCTGTGGCACTTTTTGCTGATGTGGAAATTTTGATGGACACCGCAGAACCAAAAGTCATTAACCTGCATGGACTGTAACCATCGAGGAGGAGGAATGGAGAAGCAGGGCTTCGCTTAGATGAACTTAAACTTGATTATGGTGAGGTGATGCTGACGTTATCCATAAAAACATATTCTCAGATGTGCTCACATAACATTCACACGTGTAAGACACTCAAGTACACACAAATCTTAAAATCAGCACCTCCAGCATGTCTAGATGTCCCCGGGGCACTTGTCAGTTTACCATTAGTCACGGGTGTCCGTTTAATTGTTGTATGCTGCATTTGCTCTCTTTTTTTTCCATACTGTATTTCCACTATTAACCTGAAAATAAGTAAAGCAAATCACAGACCATCCTATCACTAATACCCTGTTTAAACACTTAACTGTCCACGTTTACATTGAATAATGAGACCACTTCTCGCATGAGCTCCTCGGCATGCCATTTGTTTACAAAGACGCAGATTGTCTCCAAATCAGCAGTCATTTGGGGGAAGCATGTGCTTAGAAATCTTGCTCTCTCTCTGCGTCCTCCTTCCCTGAGCATCTGTATGTATTTGTTGTACTAATGAACGGAACAAAAGTTTCCGGGGGCCCTGTGGAAGGCGGGGGGTTGGGGTGGAGTGGTGGGGGTGGGTGTGTGTGTGGGGGGGGGGGTGGCGGGGGTCTGTGAGGGAGAGCAGCCGTGGTGAGGCTGAAGTGGACTGCGCTGAGTGGTCAGTCGGCATGAGGCTGACAGTGAGAGAACAGAAGACGAGTGAGAGTGATGGAGACTTGACCCTGCGACCTCTTCCCTCCTCACTTTTGCCTTTTCCTCCCAACTGCTCTTCAACCCTTCTCTCTAGATGATAGATGACCCTCCCTCTCATTCATGTCAAAAGCTCTTGCCCCCCCCCCTCCAAAGTTACATGCCTATTGTCCGTACATGTGCACGCACACACACTCTACCTTCACACACTATTGCAGCCGTCTAGTCAATCTCCTCGTCTGCCCAAAGACAATCAGTCTTTTTCATCTGTGTTAGTGTTTACCAACCTCTCAACCTTACATGCAGACCTGCAGACCTTGTCGTAGACACACAGATATACAGACACACACACTCGCCATCACGCCCACTGAGACCTTTACCTTGAGGCAGCAGGTATGGATTTGTAAAGAGTTGGAGATGAATGGATGGATAGACGGATCAGGGGAAGGGCATTGAGAGAGGTAGAAAACGTGGAGTGTAGAATGGACACTGGCCAGTAAATTACTTTGCCAATCAATCTTCCCCCTGGGTACCCTTGATGAAAGCTGTCCAAACTTTCCCTCACTACTTTAAGTAACCCTCCTACAGTTTGTCAGCAGAGGGCTGGGAAATAGGGTGGACAAACAAGTCGCAAGATTAAATGTGGCTGGGAGGAGAGAGGAAAGGAGAGTAAAAGACAAGAGAGGTCCTAAGGAGGCAGGGAGAGAAATTGGGAGGTCAAGTTGGAGAGAAAATGTGTGTGTGTGTGTGTGTGTGTGTGTATGTGTGAAGGGAGTGTGGGGGCGGCACAGAGTTTGGATTATAGAACAGGGAGAGATGTGCTGTGGGGATGGAAAGGGGCGCTTGTACTATAAAAAAGGGAAAACTGTTAAGGAAGGTTTGTGCAGAGGAATGTGTCCTATTTCTTCTCACTTAAAGTTCAGTAGCTTCTGACACACACATACACACACACAGTTTGGCTCATGGGTCTACATGGGTGGCACAGCAGGGTGACACGCTGTGACTTAAAACATGTGACACCTCCCAATTACAGCACAGTGCAAGGCTAAGGCTACAGGGATCTGTGGCTGCCTGAGACACACACACAGACACACAAACTCACTTTTCTAAAAATCTCCTTTCTTTTACTTTTTTTCTATTTTAGCAACAGAGGCAACATGTGGAGAGCTCCCTGACCACACACGCATGCAAAACATCTATAATACACACAAACACCCACACACACACACACACAGCCACATCCACTCATAGAACGTTTTCTCTTTTACGCTTGTTTTCTGGCAAGTTTGAGAGTGTCTCTGCCCAGAACTGTGAAGGGAGAGTGAGGGCTGTTGGGAATGTTAATTTGGTAATTTGTTGTTTTATATAAGCAGGGGAGGGATGGTGGTGATGGCAGTGGTGCAGTGAGGGCAGCAAACACAGTCTGTGTGTTTGGGTCTGTTGCAGGGTGGGGGGTGGTTGTGGTGGAGGGAGGGGAGAGGGTAATGCTGGGTGACAAGGTCCAGCTCAGTGATGCAGATGACTCCCAACCAAGTTATTTTTCTGCGAAAGAATTGGGCAAAAATACCATGACGGTTGGAGAGCAAGAAGCGCCTCATGCCCATAGAAGGTATTAAGATGTCTCTGATACATAGCTGCCCTCCTCCTCCTCCTGTTCCCCATGTCTCTTACCCTCAGTCACTCTCTCTCACTCCTAAATCTGGGATGGTGGCCAAGTGCCACCAAGGACACTAAGGCTAATAAATCATCCTCGTTTCAACATCTGCCCAGTCCCAAAGGGCTACCCACTGCCGCCACCCCACCCCTTGTGAAGATGGGTCCTTGGCTTTATTCCTCTTTCAGCATCCCTCCATACCCCCCTACTGACACCCCCTCCCTGACTGACAAAACGTCTATTGTCCCATGCCCAAGTGAAGAAGAGACCCTCTTTTCCCCTCTTTGACAAAAGCCGTCTGAAGCCAAGATGGGGACTGCCAGCCGAGATGCCTGGGACCCGGCAGGGGTGCCCCCTCTCCCCCGTCTACTTTTCTCCCGCCCTCTGGTTCATCCATCCCTCGCTCTCGCTCTCTTTTTTACTTTTAATACTCCCCTCCTGTGGGGGTCACTCACTCAGCTCGCCCCCCACCCTTTTCATAGTGGTGAACTCTCAGCCTTGCATAAAGACATCAAGTGACAGCAGTGAGAGAAAACAGCCAGATTTGGCAGAAAGAGATATTCGACATGGCTGTCAGTGGCCATTCTGCATGCCTTTTGTTCCCTTGGGTGTAGTTGAAATAGATAAATAAACAGTCATAGGCTGAAAAGCCGGGATCAGAAGCTTGTCGCATTTATTCATATTGAACGGAGAAGAAAAAGAGGCAAAAACCTGCTGCTGCCAATTAAGAAGAATGAGACAAAACTCAATTCACAGTGTTTAGATTTGTTTTCATGGCTAAGGCTAAATCTAAGCCATTCAGTGTTTTTCTGTGGTTTGCTCTAAAGATGGCAGTAGGTCTTTAGCATTGTGGGTGTCTCCATGTGGCAAAGAAGATCTGGGAAGTTGTCTCTGGACTCATCAGTTAAGAAGCACTCTCTCCACGGTTACTCACAAGGCTTCATTTACTGTGAATGCACAGCGCTTTTTCCCAGCACCTCCAACTCACCCCCAACAACGGGGAGTACCGCCCATAACTGTGCACGGGCCAGCCTCTGGCCACATTCACAGGACTGTCTGCTGAGAAAGAACAAAGTCACACCACTTTGACTTGTCAAGAGACTTTGAAGATGATGCTTGCCAGGAAATGTAGCATTGCAAAGATGTGCTATTTTTATTAGTTTTAAAATATCACATGAATTCCAGTTAAAATGCTGCAATTTTAGGACAAAATAGACCATATAAATGAAACATTTATCATATATTTATATGTTTACACCTGCTCCTTTTTGTGTAAGCCTCACAGTGCATGAAGCAGAATATTTTGTTCTAATTGCATAAAGAGCTCTGCTTGTCTTAGCTCAACAGAACCCATTACTGAAGGGTTAGAGAAAGTGGTATTCAGAATTATTACATAAAAAATACTACATTGTTAAGCAATTTTTTGTCTCACTTTTTAGTGTTTACTTGCAGGCCTCAAATCTTAAGTTTATGCAAATATTTTCATTTTGCCAAAACTACTGAAGCAGGGAAGAACATTTACCAACAAGGTCCTGTGATGAATTAGTCAATTAGCGTCAGTGGCATTTTTTGTTTCATATTTTATTCTGAATTATGTAGATGGAGGCACTGTAATTAATGCTTTTTTTTTCTTTTTTGTGTTTGGGTCATTATGCATGGAAATGTGTTTGCCTCTAATTCAGAGCTTTGAGTGTTTTCTCATTAAAAGTGGCATGAGTTTCAGGATGCGAATACATCTCCAAAGGGTTTCTTGATAAACATTGTTTACTGCATTCCAGTATCCACTTTGACTAAATATATTTAGTTCATTGCAATTTCCCTCAACATTTTGATGATCAGAATAAATTCATATCAAATATCACTGAATAAAAATACTGGAAAAAATTAGATTATCCACTCCCAGGCAAACTGTATTCCTTCTCAGCTCTTCTCTCCCTCTGCAAAACATTTAGATTTCCAATTAGCCCCTAAGAAGAATGGCTAATTTACCACAGAGAGCAGGCGCCTGATGTCTCAATCTGCCGGGTGTCAGCACTGTGAAAAGGAGTACTCTCGTGAAGGCACATGCACACACACACACTTATGCACACGCAAGCCCATAAAAGAAAGCATGCTGTACTGAGTGTAAGGGGTGAGAACAGATCAAGTCCAGCATGGAGAGAAGAAGAAAAAAGTTAAGACATTTTTAAAAAATTAATGCAAAACAAATAAGGGAAGCACTTTTTTTTTTTTTTTTAAATCAGTGAAGAGGGGTCTTATTGAGGCACTAGAACGGCAGGACAGGCAGCAGTTCAGCAGTGGCCCCAGATTGACTCGTCTGTGAGCGGATAGCCAGCCAGCTCCTACACACAACACCCACATTGTCCGCTGTGCCAACGAGCCAGAGCAGCACTCTGCTCCTCAGGGGGCTGCCTGAGACGAACACATTATAGATACATGTTAGCCTTGGCCCGACCTTCTGTACACTGTGCTGAGCACTCAGCGGAAAGGAGACAGAGGAAGGAGGGAGGAGCTGATAAATGAAACGCACATGGAAGTTATTGAAAGCTACAAAAAGGATAAGCCTATCCGACAGCTTAACAGCCTCAAAAAAGTCTTTAAAAGTCTTCTAAAGAGAACAGTACTATCACTCTTACATCTACTGAATTGAAAATTCTGTGCAACAAGATATACTGTAACTGTACGGGGGGTAAGAACAGAGAGATAAAGGGAGAGAGATGCTATTTTACAAGACAAGAAGTTTGCAAGAATCCATTGGCTTCATAAGCTAGTGGTTTTGGCTTTGGTGATCTGTCAGAATCAGCTTACTAGGTCTTCCGTCTTTTTCTTTGTGCCTTATGAGCCCCCCTGTGTATCCCGATTGGAAACCTCAAAGCTGTGGAACCTATCATGCTGTGTAATGGTCACTAGCAAGCGGCCAATCGACCTCCCTCAGCCCCTGATAGGGAGAGAGAAAGAGAGATTCCTGTCTGGCTCCCAAAACCCAAACAACATTAGTGGCACTGTCCTATTTCTCCCATGCTCCTTTTCCCAGACTGCTGTTAAACACACACAGTTCCCCACAAAATACTGTTGTTTCAGCTTCTATCTCTCCACTGTCATTAACCAGAGGCAGGCTGACTGTCCCTCCCCTCTCCGTCTATGTGTCTGCAGCCAGTCCCTCATTCACTTAAGGCCCATCAGCGGCCACAGTCTTTATCTTGCCCAGGGCAGCCCTGTGATAACACTGTTAACAACACTAATGTGTGGTGTTAGGGAGCCACTGGAGCTGCCACTGTCAGGGTGAGTAAGTCAGGTCAAGGGCTTTTAACATCTGGTGATGTTGCACCAAATCCGCTCCAGCTCCACTTTATGCTCCATATACTCCCATGCTATGTGTCTCTTCTTTTCTCTCTGCTCGAACTCTTGTACATCTTTTTAGTTTTCTTACCCCTTCCCCTGTTCTTTGCTTTCCAATGTTAACAGTGTGGGGGGAAAAAGAGCTCGGCAGGACTGAACGGGGCCTTCCCTCCCCACGTGCCTTGGGGAAAACACTGGTGTTATTTTAGAAATCACACTGTTAAAGATTAATGTGGGCCTGGAGGAGTGTGTCATCGTTCCTTAACGACAGGGCCGAGACGCTGAATAAAGCCGGCACTGTATTCTGTCCCACAGCCCAAGGACAGATAAGTTTCCTCTCACCAAGCTCATTCCTCACCCTCCCTCTGCCTTTGTCCAATAACTCTCTCCCTAAGTCATCTATTACAACCGCAGGGGCCAAAATAGAAGAAATTTAATGAGTGAACCGCTCCAAAATCAGTTTCTATCCTGCTCTTAGTTTGTTTGGTCTTTTTTTTTTTTTCTTTTTTGTTATTGAAATAGACTAAGGCGTGGGCGAAGAATAGCGTACGTTCTGGCTTTGCAAATACAAAAACAACAAAAAAGGGTCAAGAGGGTGTTCGCAAACATTTTCCATGCTGATTGCTCTAGTTAGATGACTAATGGAAAGTCCCAGCTCCAAACTGTGACCATGCAACTCCCCCAATAAAGTCATCTGTCATCATCCCGTGGACTGGCCAGACAGACAGCTATAAACCAAGGTTCAGAGACCACGACAGCGCATCCTATCTGTACATATCATACCTTTGTTATTCTAACAGCCAGGATGTTGATGATAGCTCTATATTAAAAAATAAAAGTAGTATCACAGACACCAATGAAGATAATGATGATAAGAATTTTAACAGCTGATGATGCCGATGATAAAGACCTATGAGGCTTGATGAGTCTCAAGTCTGAGGTGTGCAAATGGGACTTAGTATCCCTTGCTGAAGGTTTTTGCTGATAACAGAAGCGCTCGATAAGCCAGGGAACATCAATCTTAGTGACAGAGATAGACTCTGCTTCACACTAATAGGGTTGTAAAGGGCCTTCACCTTATATGGCCCAGCTAATAAACTCATTTGTGATGAGCCCGAAGGTCAACTGAATAGATATTTGCATTCACCTGCATATTACAGGTAGGTTGTGGCTTTAACAAAGTATAGAGAATTTGGTGGTCTCACATGCCTGTGATGGAGTGCACGAAGTTGTGATCTTTGGTATTGATGTTACAGTTCTTGGTTTATGTGTCATGAGAGAGATTGAACTTTGGATTGGCCTGAGGTATCTGCCAGATATTAAAATTCTACTTGGCAGTGTCTTGCACCACAAAGTCCACTGTAGTACACAGTTTTTCCATTCAGTGCCCCAGGACAGTCAGCAGCATCATATCATCGCTTTTGCAACATCATTACCACGCAGTCTTTTGAAGTCTGAGACCATCCCTGAAATTATCAAAGTCACTGACACTTCAACACATCTCGGGTTTTTGATGGCAAAAACATCAGACAATGGCCTTTGTACAAGGGAGTGGGATTGCTACATTATCTCCACTCAATTATATCTCTGTCAAAGAGTCCTCAAGGCCAAATCATAAAGACAGATGGCTGAGGCTCCAAAGATGCAACTGTTTCATTGTCAGGTGGTGGTTGACAAGATGTCTCACAGCCTATTTTTAACCACCCAGAGCTGGTTTCATCCCAGACACAGAGATGTTGATCTTTTAAGCAAGTTGAGTAAACAGGACAGTAGTGAATCATGGGATTACAATGTTCTGGGACATTGCAGCCATCTAATCAATTTCATTAGCTGCATAAATCATGACAGCTTGACGTTTATTATAGAGGTGATGGGTTGATCCTGTGGACTTGGAGACAGCTCTCATGGTGATTAATGTTGCTATCTCTTGAGAGCAAGGATAAATAGAATATGTGTGCAGAAAGACAGTGGGAGAGTTGAAAAGGAAAAAAAAACAACTGGACACAGACCATGGGAGCCTCAAAGAGGTTGCTGCAAATGTTAGACTGAGTGAATCAATGACAGCAGAATAGCGGACGATTCATTTGCACAGTGGGTTTGATCTATCATTTCTCAATGTCACTGTGGTGTTGCTGCTCTTTGGATTTGTATACTTTTCTGTTCTGTAGTGCTTAATATCATAGAAGGTTTTTTTTTTTTGGTGTGGATTGTCAAGTGTGGCCATTTTTCAATACTGTCAGCAAATAATCTACAAGGAGTTAGGTTCCAGTTGTATTGTTGGTTATTCAGTTATTACGGTCTGTAAGACTGCAGAGGCTTTATGCCATTATTTGGAATGTATTTAATTGTTCATGTATTTAACAGCTGGTGGAAGAAAATAATTTGAAAACAGCCAGCCACCAAGATTTCGGGGCCATTATATGTATTTGGCACTGAAGTTTGTTATGTTTTTTTTTTCTTTGCATAAACTCTACGAAAAATGGGTTCCTCACTGGCCACCATAGTGAAAGAAACCGTTTGTAGCTAGTATCTCCAGACAGTATCTTTTGGCAGTAGCAGCTGGCTTAACTGCACTGGTCTTTATATGTTTCCACCGTGTAAATAATCTGATTGGCCACCAAAAGAAATAACAAGGATAAACAGCGCAGTAGTTACAGTCCATTTGTTATACACAAATGCTTTTTGTGTTTTATCTCCACATCATACTCAAAATAATACACATGCTAATAGCAGCCATTAGAACTATTAAGCTGCCATTATTATTGTTGGTATTTATATCGTGTACGTGCTTCATTCAGGAGTAATTGTATTTGAATTAAGTCTTAAAAAAGTTTTTGATTAAAGTTTTTGACTTCACTTGCCGGTGGCATTGTAGAATGTTGAATCAATCATATAAAGCAGAGAACCACACTTTATTCCTATGGTGGAGCCGTTTCAGTAGAAGGAAGGACACCTTCAGCTTTTAGTGTGTCTCTGTCATTTTAGTTACATGTTTGTTGTGATTGATAAAACATAAGATTACAAGTGTGTGTTCAACTGTGTTTTCAATAAATGCAAGTAAAAACACAGACTACCTGTCTAACAAAGAGTGTCTTATGAACACTAGGATCTGTTTACTCTTTCCTCAGCACACGCTGCACCATTCACCTCTGTCCTACTGATGACCTAACATCTAAGCTCCACGTCTTCCCTGTAAACACAGAGGCTATACCAGTACAAAAAGACCATTGAGAGAGTGAAGACAGGCTGAAGAACTAAGTGGAAACTTAGTGTAAAGAGGACAGAAAAGCTGTGGGAGGTGTTTGATAATTGATCTACATAACTGCTACTAATGTAATTATGTAATGTTTAAAGTATGTGTACAATTTGTCTCTGTTCGGTGCATCAGATCAAACTTGTATCTCAAAAGTACCTACTGCACACAAACAAAAACGCGCTCATACCCCTGAGCAGGAAATCCACGGTCAGGCCTTGTTTATTTATCTGCTGGAGAAATCTCATCAGCGAGTCACTCTGCGTGGCTTTGGCCTCTTTAAGCATCATCATCGTGTGTAGGACTTGACCTCCGCTTAAACCCTCAGAACCCCGAAGAAAGCCCCTGCTTGTCCTGGGCACCGACCCATATATATATGCACTTAGCCTCCAAGTCACTGGAGACTTTTCACATCTATGTTTGGGCCTGCGCCCAAGCTCAGCTCCTTGTATATGTGTGTGAGCTTATGTGTGTGTGATTCAAAAATGCAGAAAAGCCACAGGACGGATTTGCAGGGGGATGCCTGACCGACTGACAAACACAAGTACAGATACAAAAAATGCGCTCACAACCAAAAATCAACTTTCTCAAAATGTCTTCTCCTTTCTCCTGATTTCTTTCTGTCTTATACTCTGACTTCTATCTACATCCAGTCTTCTTGTTTGAGCCAGCTTGTCCTTCCTGTATTTATATTGAATTTGAAGAAAGACAGAGAGACGAGAAGTGAAAGGCTACAAAAGCCTCTGTTTATGTTGAAATATGCAAACTTTGTAAATACTTAACCGGACCCCGATAAACGATATACAATTTACTCACCAGCTATCCATCGTCACGTGACAATATTTCAGTGGCTGCCGTCCAGAAAAGCCCCTGGTGTGATGAGAGATCCCCCCTCTCTGTGTTTCCGCATCTTTTTTTTTTTTTTTTTTTTGCCAACCTAAAGGAATTCCTAGTTTCAATTAGGCATTCATGTTGGCACTAGACAGGGGGACAGACAGTGTGGTCTAGTGTATGTTTCTAAATACACAAATTCAGTTTGCAAGGGGAAATGAAGATATAAAACATACGACATTGCTGAGCTGAAAAGCCAATATCAGATTTATGTAGTGCATAAATGTAAACATTCATATATGCAAAGGCTGTGTAGGCATCTCGCTCAAATGAGGTATGTGAAATGAAAAGTATCTAGGGGCATGACCTTTGATTCATTCTATACGCCCTCAAGTCAAGACCCTAAATCTTACTCCCATAACCCCCTGCTAGCTTAGAGGCAATATGTGTCATGGGAAGAATAGGAGATCATTAGAAATAAGGCAATATTATTTTTCTTCCTGCTACCATGTATCGATAAACTGCAACCTTTATCAAAATGAAGAGGGGGGGACTGTGATATATCATTATCTGAAAGGCATGCCACAGCAGCTGCTGATGCTGTGTAGGCAATCCTCTTAGGCCAAAAGGTAGCGTTATTTATTGGACCTCAACCCTGTGGCTGTCACAACATCTGCTAGCAGAAGATCTATCGGCACACCCTTATTCACTTATGATTATTACTGATCATCTTCCCAAATGACTTATCAATAAAGCGGAGGCTGAGCAGATAATTTATCTGTATGGTTCTGTCGATATCAAGTTCAGAGTCAACGGCCTTAAAAGGATAAGGGGCCTTGGACGTCAGGTGATGGATTGCCATACAAGGCACCCATGAAAATATGACCCTTTTAATAAATTTGCAGAATCCTGCTCTGTTCCTCCTCCCTCCACCTCTGTTTGCATTCCTCCCACTCTCTTTTTCATGAAAGTGAGCTTCTTTTCCAAGGTTTGTTTGCTAGCTAAGTGCAAACCTCACCTTGTAACATCATTTTCTTACAGAGAAAAGACTTCAAACACCTCAACTATCAAACCTATGAACACAAATATTTGATACGTTCATTTGTATCAAGTATATACTGTGTGACACATAGACCACACATGTCTATGCAAGACCTGTGAATCATACAGAACATTGAAATGATGAGACAAGCCTGTCCGGGGTCAATGTAAACCCTGCCAGGATAATTCACTGTGGCATTCTCTTCATAAATCACGCAAAGACTCTTGGGACATACGGGGTCATTGCTCGTTCTGTAAATATCAGCCGTTTGTATTTGACAAGTGGCCGTGACTTTCCAGAGTCACACAATAGTTCTGAGTGTTTGCCTTCCAAATCTAACCTTTGTGCGCTAAGCTCTATCTCACCAACAGTTCTCAGTTCCGTCACAGGCCGCACCCTGCATAGACCCATCTGGATGTAGACGTTGGGTAACAGTGTTAGCTTTAGCGCAGTGTGATAAGTGTCAAGCCAATCTGATCTCTCCTTTTTCTCTCAGACAATGGCATCTTATGCATTCCTTTGGCATTGGTTTCTTTTGCCTTTACTAATGAACTGTATAATTTTCTCACATTAACCTGCACACCAAAGTGGAGATAGCGATAAGGAATCAAACAGTGATTATATTCGTAATAACCTTCTAGACCAGCTAAGACAGAGAAAGAGAGCAGAGAAAGTTTCTATCAGCTCCTGTGTTTGCCTTGGCCAAAGCACCTCAAGACTTCCACTTATTAAAATGCATCATGAATATATTCTATCTGATGGACGCCCAACTTCCTGGTATTTAGCAGTGCAAATTTCTACCCTGCTTCCTCTTTGTCCTCCCTTAGTCTTCCCACCTCCTCACTTAAGCTTTGTGAGCAACCTCATTGTTGAGGCATGTTTTTAAGAAGTCATAGCTCTGGTCTTGTTTTGGGTCAGCTGTCAAGGCCCCTATCTCTGGGAAGTCCCAAAATAGCCCTATTTTACACCCTTTTAAAGGACAAGCCAGAGAAAGGACTTGGAACCACAACCAGGCACCATCTGACTTGATGCTAAAAAGCAGACTGAATCAGACCTGTATCCTTAGTCAAACAATCTTTAACAGATTCTGGCAGGGAAGTGTAAAAGGTTTGTTATCAGGGAGTTCAAATGATAGCAAGAGACCTAGGAGAAAAACACTGGAGACTTGATATCCCCATTTCTTTTTCTTCCTTTTTTGGGAAGTCATGTCATTTCATTGATTGTAAAGTGTTCCGATCAGATTTGCCAGTATCTGGGAGTCAGAGGAGTCAGATCCATTTGTTGAGATCATGTTTGACATGATGGTTAGCTCCTATTTTAAAGGCTCCAGCAATGAGAAACAGAGCCTCTCCTTTCATTTTTCTCCCATTTTTTTTCTTTCTCGCTCTCTGACACAAATACACTTTCTCTGCAGTTTATTATTCAACATGAGCCACAGTGAAAGACCGCTTCCTCTCTCATCTATACGTCAGAAAGATCAATAACCCATCCAGGGAATTGCCACCACAATGAAATCCTGTCAACGTGCCAAGAAGCTGCAAAAGTTCCCAATAAATGCGTAGCAAAACTTTCAATTTGTGGCTTTCTTGGTGTGGCTCTTGCAGCCAATGGGTTGTCAGTCAGGGCCCTGGTTCAAAAAGCCCTGAGGTTTGTTTGCTGCTGGTTCTTTTTGGAAACTTGTGGCTTTGTGACATCCGCAGCCATCCATTGGGCCGTGTTGCTGTATTGCCTCATATTATCCAGAGATGAGGAGAATTGTTTTTGGCAACAGAATGCTAACATTTTCCTACAGTGCAAACCTCCAAGTGGGGCCCTCTTCTTCTCCTCACGCCTGAGGATGATGATGAGTAAGCAACGTCCTCCTCTAGTTGCTATGGATACTTACTTAGCCTTCTCATTGACATTACTGCATGGATCATTCTATCAAGGTTTGACTTGAAATGCACATGCAAAACCACTGCATATCCTTCATGGCCCCATTCAGAAAACTCTTGTGAGGCATTTCTGCTGTTTTTTCACATTAAATGAGTTCTGGAAACAAACTGAGCGGGATTTTGCTCCGTCATGTCTTTTAGGCTGTGACGGGTCTTGTAAAAACAATGAGGCAGTCCACACTGAGTGTCTCTCCCCATGTCATGTTTACTTTTGTCCGCTTGGTCATCACGGCATGTCAATACGAATGGTGCTAAAGTGGTGTTGAAAAACTCCTGACTCTGTCCAATAACAAAAGCTGCGCTATGAAACACTAATAATGGTGGGGTTTTCCCTCCTGCCTAGTGTGAAAACACTCACCACAGACATGGTGAGATATACACACACACTCTCACATACACAAACACACACATTTACGTATACGCCTAATGAGGGTCTGGACAGCTCTTGGTGGAAGGATTCTGCAGGTGGCTGCACTTTCATCAAGCCACAACTGGATTTGTTTATGTTTGAGGTCATATGGGCCAGAGAGAGAAGTTTGTGTGCCCAGACACACACTTACACACACTTTCTAATTACCCTCGCTTCAGTGTTTTCTCTTTTCCACAAGACATATTGACATGTCAGCATTCAGCAGGCAAGATACAGAACAAATGGACAATTTTACCTCTCTCTGTGTAGTGGAAAATCTATCCCTCTCAACATAGGCCAGTCTCTATTTGGACCTGTCTCACCGACACAGAGTAAAAGTCACTTTGAGATGACGGTGACACGTGCAATAAATCATAGCAGCGCCAGTCAGTGGCCAATCACATTTTCCTTCCCTAATTAATAGCTTATTTATTTGCTTGGCGGGGTCCTACTGCAAGGCTATGCTATTCTATGTGTGTTTCTGTGTGTGTTTGTCTGGTATGTGTGTCAGTGTATATGTGTGCGTGTGTGTGTGCGTGTGTGTGTGTGTGTGTGTGTGTGTGTGTGTGTGTGTGTGTGCATACAGTATGCCAGTGTTGAAAGAGTGTCTGCACCTGCCTTTGTGTTATAGTTATTGTCATCAGTGCATAAGCCCTTGCATTTTACTGCTGGAAACCCTGTTAAATACCAATCTTAAATTCTACTTTTAACAAAAGAAGAAAGAAAAAAACTCATTGGATCACTTTTCAACAGACAAACAATTTGGATTGCATAGAATTCAAAGCCAAGAAGCTTTACAATTAACATTTTCCTGACAGTCAGTTCAGTGTTTCTAGACCCAAAACTGAGGTTTGGACGATAGAAAACCCACACAGTCCCGACCCCCCACCTGAAGCTGAAAGACATTAAGGAATCAGTAAAACCACTCATGTCTGCTTGCATGTCTTCTACAGTTTTAGGTTACTCTTGCACAATTTGATACACACACATATTTACACTTGGCATGTAGCTGAAGAGAGCAGAGGGAAAGTCCAGAAATTGTCCTATAGTTGTTGAACGCCTGGTAGCATTTTAGACAACCCAGCCAAGCTGTTGGTTTTGTAAACTGTTGCAGCTGGTCTTGTGCATTACAAGAAAGGGGAAGTGCGTTCTCTCCCTCCCTCCCTCCCTTTCTCTCTCTCTCTCTCTTTCTCACTCTATTTCATTATCTACTCTATCGCCATGTTTGAAGTTCACAAGCACATTTTTACTTACAGAGCAGACACATTAACCTAATTTATCTTCTACTAAATAGTCATACCAAAATCCCTTCTACTTTACCCAAAACAGTTGTTGCACTGAAGAGTTATACTGGGTATTCCACAGAGTAAATAAGTGAATAAAAAACAGAGAGAAATAAATCAGAAAGTTTGTTTGTTTATGGCAAAATAGCCATTTTGTAATCTGATTCTCGTGTTCGTTCAAACCAGCGTATCAGCATCTGTGGCTACTTTTGCACCATTTTCTTCCAGTCTCAGGAATACAATACATACACATACAGTCTCACAGCATGCTGGAGATAAGGCCAGAGTTTATATCTTTTGATAAATTGAACTCTATGCAGCAACTAAACAGCAATTTTGAATAATGTAAAGAATCCTGCTCCTGTTCTCAATCACTTGTATTGACTTCATTAACAACTTTTTGTTTTCTCTGCTCTCAGGAGTCATCTCTGTGCACCTGTCCTAAACATAAAACAGCATGAATTTAGTATCATGATGACACATTGTGATGTACTATACTTTATATTTACTATATTTTTATGATACTGTATGAGTATTGTATAGTGTCATAAAAATTTGAAAAAAGCTTAAGACCAGACTTGGCTTTGTTTGTTCATCATGTTTGTTTCACAGTTGCAGTTTGCACACGTTGCTGCATTTACAAATCAAAACAATGTGACAAATTTGATTGGCCGTATGGGAGACTGTGTCTCTTGGAGGAGATGACATGTTTACTATTGTGTTGTTGTGTGAAACTGATTTCAGGAAGAGGATGCTTCTGTAAAGGTTTAGATGATGTGTAAGTAGGCTGAGAACACAGTTGTTAAGTGTCTGTGGTGTAATTGCTCCCATTTGGTGAGGCTGAGAAACAGATCCCTTGACAGCTTAATGTAGGAAACCATGGTATACAGTACATCAGTGCACATGTGGCCCATCTGGTTCACTAGTTCAGTGTGAGTAGAGAGAGAAAAAAAATGAGGGTCAACCCCTATGTCCTACTGTGTTCTCAGATAACTGTTTTTGTTTTACTGAGTAAATAGTGTTATGGACAAACTTATTTACAGCTTTATCTAGAGCAAGGGTACTCAAATACAAGTCTTTTAAGCCCACATCTCAAATCTCCACTGTATCAGAGAGGTCCAGAAATAATGGACTAAACAACTGATGCTTATGTTCTAAAAACTCCAAAGATATGTGCTGCGGGCACTTTAATTGTACAACTATTTTGGTAACTGCTTGGCAGAGAAAATGATGTCATTTGTGGTATAAGTTTTTCACTCCCAAGTCATCTGAGTCTAGTTGCATTGAGATTTTGTGTCAGAGTCAGAGTCCGTACATTGCATATGTGGAATTAAACGTGCGTGCACACATCCACAAGTTCATACACACAATTCACTATCACTTCCTGTGAATTGAAGCCTTGTATAGAAAGGTGCATAAAAGAAGTTGCTGTATGCCAGAATTCAAAGAATAGCTCCACAGTTTCCATGTCAGATTCCACAGCAGATAAATGTCTCTTTCCCAATCACGGTGGGCCACATTGGTTTAGGAAATACAAACTTTAATATGCCAGCTCCAATATAAAGGCCAGTCTTGTCACAACACCCAAACAACACACCTACTGTTAAAGGGCAGATGGGGAGGATAGGGAGCAGGAAAAGGGAGGTTCAGATACGCCGTGTGTCTGTGCTTGAGGAAGTTTTATAGGCCTAATTTCACTTAATCTCACTAAAGTACCACACCGGTCCCCCACCCTACCTAAAACTGCTCTGAAAACAGTCTGCATCTCTTCTTTGATCCTCAGTTGCCATCAATGGGCTTCAGAGAGGGAGAGAAAGAGACAGACGGACGGAGAGAGAGACTCTGGCTTGCCATTATATGTTGCAGTAGAGCAGCCCCATCTCTTCATCATTCCCCCACTTCCTTCATTTCCTCTGGCAGACACTGGGAGCATTCTACCACCCATCTGCCCCCAGTAAATATTGCTCGAAGGCTTAATTATACAGACACTCACAGACACACACAGAAACAGTCTCAGCGAAATTTCCTGCAATGCTGAAGCGGAGAATTAATGTCAAATCTGTGGGGCTTTCATTCATCAGAGCGGGTGTGTGTATAGTGTTATGTTTGCTTCTGTGTGTGTTTTTGTGACCTCTCAGTCCATTATTATATCCCCCTGGTTACATTTGTAGCCCAGAGGGTCTGTGTGATGAACTGTGAACACCCTGCGCTCATGTCATCAAGCAGCGACGGTCACAAGCCATGGCCAAGACCCCGTGAAGCACAGGAATCAATATTCTCTTACAAAGATTTAATAAACAAATTTTCTTCTCCATCAAATAAAATATTGTTATTATTATATATATTATTAAAAATTATTTTTGAACAACTTTGTGGATTTTGGTGCCATGGAACACTTTACAGATGTATATCTTTTTGTTTTTTTTTTTTTTGCTCAGCAGATGATGAATGACCATGAGGAAGCCTCCCCTGACAGCTGCGTCAAAAAGGTAGGACAATTACACCTGCTTATCCCACTTTGCAAATCCTGTCTCTGTCCCTCTGTCCTGTGTGACAATATCCCCCTGGGGTTTACAAGCACATCAAAGGTATCCAAGTCCTTGCATGGAGGAAGTAATAAAGTGGAAGTTTGTAGCAAGCACAAAAACTGGGACTTCTACTCTGGCTTTATTCGTGTGTCTGAATTTGTAAAACGAATAATGTTTCCTCTCACATCTTCTGGATCTGTTAGAGCACATACTGTACATATCTTTACACAGGCACCCCCCTGTTGCAGATTTGTTTGAGAGAATTTTGGTAACCAAATACATAAAAATGTCTGAGGCTCACATGATGAGATGAGATTTTGGCTCATAGGTGTTAAAACATCTGCACATTTTGTAATAACTATGTTAATGATAGAATATTTTCTTGGCATTAAATCGGCTAGGCTTTCTAGAAAAGCTTTAGCAGAGAATACACATGATAAAGGTCACAGATTTAAAGCTTGAATGAATAAGTGTTTCACTAACTCATAAGCCTTGCCTTCCAAAGAAGACTAATACTAATACACTGTCCTGTAATCTGGGAAACTCCTCTCCTCACTCAGACCAAAACACTGACACTCACACACACACACACACACACACACACTGTGACCGATACGTGCCATTGACCAGTCACTGACCACTTTATGAGGTGATAAATTTACTGAGGAGGCTGGGCAGTTTGTTTTTACGGCCAGTGTCGCAGGGTCAAAACAGGACAGCGAGAGAGTTCATGTCCATCTAATTGTCCATGAAAAAAGAATGGCTCCTGCAGAAGGGACACTCTCTTTGAGAGTTACTGAAGCCATACAGGCATAGCTCCAGCTCATGTGAATGGGCTGGTAGTTGAAATGAAATCAATGGCTGAAAATGGGACAGCTGTAAATTATGTATTTTTTAATCAGTTTTAAGCTTTATAGGCGCGATCCATGTTTGGAGTATATCACCCATATTTTAAATACAATATAGTGGACTTTTATAAATGTTGGTTGACAAAATGGGTCTAAAAGTATTCATCATGTCATCTGAGCGGTGTGATGTGGACATCACTAACTTGTTTTCATGTGCTATGAATTTAGTTATCAAAGAAATTAGAACTGAGATTTGGACTTTGCCTCCCAAGTTTATATGTGCCTTTTGTCTTATCTTACATGACAGGATGGTCAAAACATCAGGAGCAGAACTAATGGTGCACTACTTTTCCACACAAAATCCAGCTCCCTTTAATAAAAGCAGTGTGTGAGAGAATATGTTTACATCACCTTTTGAGCAACCTTGACAAGACATATTTCACTTAAAATCTCTTTTGGCGTAATTTACAATTATGACCAATTTGGTCCTTGGAAAAACAAAATCACGTAAATGTCCTCATTTGCATTTCAGGTCAAGGGTCTTGTTGCTGTACCCTCTATAAACAGCCAGGCATGCAAATCACCGACTGCTTGGTTGATTTGAAATCCTACATTAGTCAATGAGCTTATTTTAAGAGTTGACCGCAGGTGGTTTGGGCTGTTCCCTGTTCGCCACATGTTCGTACAATGTGGAAAAACCTAGACGGTTTTATAAACTACCTAACCACCTTCCACATGAGAGTGGCCCATGCACTCCACTTTGCATGCACAAACTTTTATATTCTCACAAGTACATGGACAGACATACACATATACAGTGCTGTAGATGTGTAGAAGTGTAAGCTTGTAATACACACACTCAGGCTTACACAGAACACAGATATAAAGCACACTTACCTATAGTATGTAAAATCAACACACACACACACACACACCGGCCACATCTCATTATGCAGAGTGTGAGTTGCGGTGGGCCCTCATCGGGCGGTGGCAGACCACATGCCTGTTATGAATATGAATGAAATTATGCATGAGCCTTTTCCTTATGACATGACTCATTCATCCACATCGTGCAGTCACACACACAAACACAGGCCATGGGCACACACACACACACACACACACACACACACACACACACACACAAATGCACATATGCACGTAAACATTGACTTCTCCTGCCTCTACTGTGTCATTACCGTCGCTATGCTTGATTAAGGCAGAATGTTAATTGAGTTGTAGCTTGTGAATAAACTAGTTCACTGCTGAAAGGTGTGTGTGTTTGCAGTAAAACAGAACTGTTCTTGTGTTTATACATGTATATATATAGAGAGAAATATTGTGGACAACAATGGCAAATGCACTGCAACTTGAGAAAACACATGCAAAAAGACAAAACAGAAGCAGACTGAGAAAGCATCATAAATTCAACAGTACATGCACTGCAAATACACACAACACAGCCAAGTGGACAAACATGCTGCAAATACAGGAATGATGCAAAACCAAAAACACACAAACCAGAAAACAAAGGCAACAGAAAAAACAAGCTGTGGGGTGTCTTTCTTTCTGTGAATAATAATGTTAATGGTTGCAAATAGGACCCTGGGGTTATTACAGTGTTGGGTAAAAATACTGTTAAAGGAATAGTTAACCCAAAAATGTTGTCATGATCTACTTATGTGTCTGGTTAAAGTTGTATAACATGCAACAAGTGAGCTGCCTGTTATACTGTGATAGTGGAACCAAATAAGTTTTGTTAATAAGTCAACCTGCCTCAAGCAGGGAGGCTCTCATGGTGTCATCAGATACATCTTTGACCATGGCTTCATTGTCAGTGCTTGTTCTTCCTGTGAGGTGCTGGAAGAGCATCTCTGACAGGAAGCGAGGACCTGGACCACCAACTATTGAAATTGCAATCATCCTCTTGGGAGCGTGTTTTTGCATCATTTCTGTATTTGCAGCGTGTTTGTGTATTTGGTTGCGTTGTGTGTATTCGCAGCAGATAGGTTGACAAATTGATCTGTGCCTGTGTGGGTTCTCTCTGGGTACTCTGCCTTTCTCCCAATTAGGTTAATTGGTGACTCTAACTTGAAATGAATGAATATGAGTGTGAATAGTTGTTTGTTTATATATGTGTTGGCCCTGTGATGGACTGGCAATCTGTCCAGCGTGTACCTCGCCTCTCACTCAGTGTTAGCTGGGAGATGCTCCAGCCCCCGCGACCCTTATGGATAATGGTGATAATAGATGGATAGATTTTATGATAAAATTGATTTAAAAAAAACATTTCCAGTAATGTACAATATAAGTTTTTTTTTTAGTTAAATTTAATTAAAATAACAATATTCTCTCAAAACTACAAAAACACTAGTTTATTGCAAGTCACTGAGACAGTCTTAAAGGAGCGTAAAGGCAAGTGAAGGAGTCAAGGTTAAGTCGAGGGATAAAACAGAGGCAAAGATGTTATTGTAGCTTCTCCAGCCCACTTACTGAAAGCTGCCCAGAGCTTTCAGCTGTACGAGCATGTGTGTGTGTTTGTGTGTGTGTGTGTAAGGTTTAAATCCTCAGCTTCATATCCTGCCCTTGCTCAGACATGGATCAAGCCATATTGGCTTACACACATACTCACATAAATACACATGCATCTTTACACCCCACCCACAGACAGAAAATAAAAGGATCTGTTATCTGAATCCCTCCTCTGCTTACTTCATCCATCTTCCTCCACTCATTTCATCTCTCTCTCTCTCTTTCTCTCTTTCTCTCTCTCTCTCTCTCTCTACACAGACAGGATGGTGTTGTTGGAGCTATAGATTGCTATCAGAGGCTATTGGTGATAGGATCAGGGATTGTTTGGTTTGGTCTGGCCATACAAAACAGGGCTATCTGTCTGTTTAGCTGTCTAGGCCCCGCTTACATATATTCTCATTCACACACTGCTCATACACTTAAGTCTGTGTGTGTGTATGTGTGTGTGTGTGTGTGTGTGTGTGTGTGTGTGTGTGTGTGTGTGTGTGTGTGTGTGTAAGTTAATAGGGTATGGGAGGACTTGTGTTTCTTTTTGGATTCCTTGGATTTAAAAGTGGTAGCCAGATAGGGAGCAGGGGGTAAGAGGACAGCCTATGCTCTGTGTGTCCGGGTGTATTTCTGTGTGCGAGTCAGTGTGTGTGTGTGTGTGTGTGTGTGTGTGTATGTGTATGTGTTAATCCTCATCTTCAGAAGAGGGCTGCTGTCCATCCCAACGTGTGTAAACACTCCAGCAGATCAGATGGCAGATAATGACTTCCAGATAGACACCCTCCATTCAACCAGCAGAGAAAATCAATGAGCACTGATTGCTTTTTTCCCAAGACGATCATCTCCCCCCCGAAGGCTACTATCTATCTCTCTCTCTTTCTGTCTCTCTTTCTCTCTCAATTTCTCTGTCTCTCTCCCCCAATGCCCATTCATGCACCTCTCAACACCACAGAGATTGAATCAATTCATGCTGCTTTTCACAGGGGATTTACTGTGAAAAGGTACAGCGGAATATCTCTTTAAGACGATCAGGTCTCTGTTACTATGTGTCACTCTTCCTCTCTTATTTGTCTCAGTGAAGGTGTGCATGCTTGTCCTAACATATTTCTCTTGAGCACTGATGCTTTCCAGATAGTGGTAAATTTCCCGCTTTGTGTGTTTGAGATGTTCTTTCATTCAAACTCTGGCACTTGTTGTTCTGTCTGCGTCATGCTGCAAAGTATGCAGTAAATGTTTGTTTTAGATGTGGCATTAGTTGTAAATGGGAAAAACACAGGGGTTGATATGAACTCTGACCTATAAGTAGATTTTTCCCACTCTATGCTGAAAGACTGGGGAGCTAAATGGGGGTCAGCTGCAGTTGTGAGTCTATGGGTGTGTTTGTGCACGCACTTGTGTGTGAATATCTTTCTTTTCCCATATCAAGCTGGGGAATTGAGTCTCTAAATACGCTAGCTAAATGACCCTAAATGTATGAGGGCTATTATGTGGACAGAGGGAGGCTCATGGGTCACAGAAGTGATCCAGTGCTTCAGGCCATAGTTTACCCCCTGCCAACAGCACCACACTCCCCCATCCCTCCCCCTGCTTAAATAGGTTCATGATTGATTGATAATTATGATAATTTGTTTGAAATGATTATCTGGATATTATAATCACTTGCCACCCCGGTGCGCCACGGGGGCAAGTCATTTTTCATAATGCTGAACGTCACAAATACCCCCTGGTTACAGGGGTGGCTCTGTGCATGTGTGTGTGTGTGTTTATCTGAGTGTATGGGGGTGTGAATGCCCAGGGCTTGGCAGTGGGTTCCCCAGGGCTCTGACTTGACTGTTTAGTGATGAGCCCAAAGAGCAGGAAATGGCCTTAACACACACACACACACACACACACACACACACACACACACACACACACACACACGCCCATAGACACAAAGCATAGTGTAGGCTTAAAGTTGGATTTTACCAAAACATCTCTGTCACATTTGAATTCTGATGTTGTAAGAGCATGCATTAATAGATGCTGAAGTGAATAGTCAAATAATCTTCTGAAATTATTCCACAACAATTTTTATAATTCAGTAATCATTTCAATCATTTATTAAACAAAAAATGACAAACATTTGTTGGTTCCAGCTTCTGAAACTTTGGAATTTGCTGGGTGTCTCTTCGTGCGGTGGTAAATTCAGTGTTTTTTGAGGTTTTGAGTGTTGGCTGGACAATTTTTTTTTTAAGTTGAAGCTATGGGCAGTTTGATTAATTTTATGACATTTTACAGAATTAAATAAATAATCATGGATTAATCTTAAGTGAAAATAATTTTAGATCAGTAGATAGATAGATTAATGACTTAATAATGATATGGGTCTTTCTTCTGCTGGGCAGGGTTACATTTTAATGGGCCCTGAGTGACATGTTTTCATTGCCTGCCCCCCTTCTACCCCTCATCCACCACCGCCACCGTCACCACCTTCATCTCCACCCCCCTTCAAAATATACACCACCAAGTCCTGCACTGTGTCAGGTTCAATGAGGGGAAAAAAAGTGATGATGAGAGTGATTTGAAACTGGAGGCCATCAGCAGAGATATTCCACATAGTGTTTGTCTGGTAGATTACACAGAGATGGAGAGTGGTCCCTCGCAGGCAGACATACAAATATGCAGAGACCAAGCTCACATGGTCAAAATCATGTATGTTGGGGAATGTTTGGATTCTAAGGCAGGATAATCTTTCAAGCATGCCTTTTGCCTCCTGATGTTGCCCTGTGCATAAAGTTAAAGGTTAAATTGTAAATGAACGGATGAGGGAATACTCCCAAAAATACTTGTGCATGCAAGTTTGAAAAGTCCCACAGAAAGTTTGCAGCTTGTTCATTTTCAGGGGATGGATGGATGTCACTGCTTCCAAATATTCATATAATATATAACTCAAACCATCTGTCAAAATAATCCACTTGTCTACTATTGATCTGTATTTTCAACGCTCTATATTCACCCACAACATACTGTTGCTTTGTAAAAACACTCTTCCTTTGTCATGCTATCTTCTCGCCTTAGCCGAAAATTGTTTGATTGATTTTTGATTATTTGTTGTGGCAGGAATGGTTGGAGAAGTTTCTGTTGACATTTTAACATTTTTCAGCAAGCTCCAAATTTTTCCAAGCCAACTTTCAAGCTTACAAGCAGAGATAATTTGATATTCAAAAGACAGATTTTTGGTAGAGTAGTCCTCCAATGTGTCTGCAATCAGTTACAGATTCATATGTCTAGACTTTGGTAGCCAATAGCGTTGATCTGTGGAAGGTCACATGGTTCAGACAAAGTCAGGGTTGTTGCAGAGGAGGTGGAGAGTAGGAGGAGAGGTGAAAACAGAAAGAAATGGTCTTTCTCTCTCTGTGTCTGTCTTGTCTGTGGGAACTGTCCTAGCTTTGGTTACTGCAGAATGCTGTCATTATGCCTTGTGAGGAGCATTCACTCAAAGGCCACTGCTGTGTGTCACAGTGTTCATGTATGTGTGTGTGTGTGTATGTGCTCTCCGAGTGTCTGAGTGCCACTTTTAACTTGCAGTGGCACTTTTAACTTGTGTATGTATGTGTGTGTGTCAAATGTGTGTGTGTGTGGGCCTTGACTGACGCATCTCTGTTGTTATCGCAGATCAAAATCTGACGTCACATCGGAGTGAAGCGCTGGGAGAGGAATTCAAGTGGGAATGAGAGAAAGAAAGAGTAGAACAGATAGAGAGGGACAGAGCATGGGGGCGGAGGAGAAGCACGAGGTGATCGGAGGCACTTTCACATCAGCTGGCTCCCTGACCCCTGTCTTTCTCTCTCTCTCTCTCTCTCTCTCTCTCTCTCTCTCTCTCTCTTTCTTTTCTTCTGCCTTTCACTCTTTCTTTCCTTCTCTCATTCCCTCTCTTGTAGTCTTTGTCTCTCCATAATCTTCGCTCCCAGTGGCCATTCCCACCACATTCTCTGGGGTCACCCAACAAAAGGAGGAGGGCGATAGTCTGACAGTTGCAGGGTCTGTCATATGAGTTTCCTCACACACACACATTTGTTTTTACTACTCTGTATGGGGACATTTCTGTTGTTTCCTTATTGTAACTCTCTACTACTACTAAAAAACTCCCCCTGGAAGTACTTCTGCCGTTATTTTATTAGAGTCATCCTTGGTTTAACAATAAAGTTCTTCTATATTCTACAAGCGTTGCTATTGTTCTGACCTCCTTTGGACTATTTCCCTTCCCCGTGCACCTTGGAAGTAGGTGAAGCTGTGCCAGCAACCACCACTCTGCATTTTTTGATTGCACTCAGCAATCAAATCCATTGCAAAAGACCCATAAACAGTAGCCTAAATATATCACAATCAAACAGTGCGTAAAATTCACTGGTCTCTGTTGTAACTTGATATTGCAGAAAGCACAGGAAACACATAATGATGATTTCCCTGAGGTCATTCTACAAAAATGACTAATGAAATGGCTGTAGAGGTGGCAGGTGGAGGGACAGCTGACAAAAAAAACATCAGAAAGTAAATTTTCCTTTAGTCCTTACACGTCCCCAAATTTAATCCAACGGGTCCTCCAACCTGAACCACCATAAAGGTCATACAGGTCGTTTGTCTCTACCCTCAGTTATGACCCAATAGCATCCCTTCTTTGGGCCAGTTTTGCCCTAACAAGGTCGCCTAACAATAAAATATAACTATTGGTCAGTCTCACTTAATCCTAAGGCTGAAGTTCTGACATTTACCCAAAACCCAAGCACTTTATATCAAATGAGGTGGATAGATATTCCATGAACTCTTGTTTTTTGTAATTTGTAAACATAGTCACTTGAAAGGACATTTAGCTTAGATATTTCTTTTCAAAACAGCAGACACTTGACATCTCTTGGCCTCACCACTCATCAATAAAATGTCCTCACTTTGGGGGATTATCGTCGTCTTTTTGTGCTTTTAAGGACATTTTGTGCTCATATGTTTCAAAATACACACACACACACACACACACACACTCACACACTCTCTGTCTTGTCTGTCAAGAAAGCAGCGAGTCCATTAAGGCAGGCAGAGTGAATGCAGAGGGCCGGCTGGTCAAGCATTGGTGATAATAACATGACGACCCGTGTGGCGTTGCCATAGAGACCTAGAAGCCAGGGGGAGGGGGTGAACAAAAGTTGTGTGGTCCTGCTCGTCAAAAATATTTTCACGTGTCAGACAAGGGAGATAAAGGTTCATCTGCGCGATGAGAACGGCTGCATTTAAAACTGCATTACAAGGGGGAGTATTTCTTTTGTGTTCGAAAAGTCATCTCTCACACTGTACAAGTCTGCCTTGTAAAGTCATTTTCAGCTGTTAGCAGCTCAGAACATTTCGCACAAAATCTTTACATTTTAGGCAACTCAGAATATCTCAGAACACGTCTTTTGTGCTTTACAAAAAAAACTGCCAAAGAAACAGAGATTGCAAGAGATGTGGTAAGGTGTTGACACAACACAATGTCTATAGATAGACAAAAGATGGAGTTTAAGCAAGAGAGTGAGCGTCAGCAAAGATGGAAACCCTCAGAAGGCAGGAGACAGCCGGAGGCGGAGAGGGGGGCATGACAGGGAGGAATGCCAGAATGCCCAAGAGAGGCAAGAACTGCCAGCCCAGTCATAGACACAGCCCGTCTGGGGAAGGGAGACAGAGAGTGGGGGAGAGAGGCTGGCCCCACTAACACAAGGTCATGTGAAAAAAGATCCCCCTTTCTCCACCCACCCACCTACCCATCCATCCATCCATGTGTCCACGCATCACTCTGCCCCCGTTGAATATTTTAGGAAGACAAAACATTTCAAAATTGTTCAGGGGAAAAAAAAAGGAAGAGAATAGGAAAGGAGAGAAGAAATCCATAGAGAGATAGAAGTGAAGGATGAGGCGATAGCGAGAGACAGTGGGAGTGTGTCTCGGCGTAACAGGTCTTAGGGGAGCTTTTAGCCACAGAGTGGTAAGTGAAGCGTGCCGTGTGTTGAGGCTGCTCTGGTTAACTGTCTTCATACTTCGAATAGGAGCCTCAAACACATACACACACAAATGCATGTGTGTGTGTGCATCAGTGCTTTAGTGTTTTAGTGTGTGTGATTTTTAGTTCAGGGCGTTGAAACCAGAGAGAAATACAAAAAGCCAAGTGCTCATTCAGTTTGTCATTCAGTTAGATCCAGGAGTGCTCCTCAAGATCGCAAACGCAGCATCTACTTCTTACCCCTGGAGGAGTAACAACAAATGGAAATATTAAAAATATTCAGATTGTAAAGAAGAGCAAATCATTTACAAAATAAAAATAAGCTTTCAACATCTCATTTACTACTATTTAAAGCTGCATCAACTTATACATTTTTTATTTAAAACTTGAATGCCACTTGAATTGAATGACATAAAGTGAGGAAAGGGTTATACAATGTGAGAATTACCAACCAATTCTGCAACTCTGGTCTTTTATCCCGATGGTTTTGATTTTACACAGATTTCCTGTTTCCTGTAGTCTCACAGCTCATTAGTACACCTGCTCAGCACTAGATGGCAGACAGATTAAGTTAGCAACTAGCTGGTGATGAAAGCAGAACTAAGAGACAGATGTATTTGATCAGGAGTTCTTGGAGGCCAAACCAGAGGTAAAACAGCAGTGAATATTGATACCTTTATCAAGAATTTTGTTAAATGTGTAGGAACACAACACATTAACTGTAATATCTTTTAAAGGTAATAATATATGTTATTGAGCCTTGATGGGAGAAGTTTTACTTTGTTGTTTTTTCAGCCTGTAACTTCTACAGTATGTGTTCTACAATTTCTTTTATCAATAGTCAGTCCACTCATTTGTTGGCTCAGTTCTCACAGTACATCTGGTTACACATGGTTTTTATGATCCCAGGAAATGTGCATTTGAAACAGGGTTAAAATGAATTTACCAAAATTGTATCCCTTGTGTTGTTACTACTTTGCACTTTGTGGCTGCTTGAATGCAGAATGGTTATTTTTTTATAGTGGTTTTTGTTTCACAGAATTTTCCTATAAAGGTTTGTGGCTGCAGTGATGGTGTTTGAGGCCATCACTCCCAACAACTTGTAATGCAGTTGTATTATTGAGAAAAATCTGTTCTAACCCTAACCCTGGTTCAGAAATTTTGATTTAGAATCCACCAGGAAATGTTAAAATCTAGGTTCATATAGTTCCTAAAACACTATATCTGTACCTGTTGGTGATAATTAGGATAATCCATCCTCAAACACATTCTGAAAACCTGGGTTTCTGTCCCTTCTATCCCAGCTTTATTCTTTATCCTCACTTCCTTTCCTCTGCCCCTCCTACCATCCCTTGCTCCTTCCTTCCAATCTCGGCTGAACAGTATGGTCTTTGACTGAGTCTTAATCTTCATTACAGGGCATTAGTCCACTGGGGAGGCCCTGTCTCGTCTCCCCACAGCGCAGCCTGGCACTGTCCCGCAAGGGACGTCCCGCCACGGTACAGCACAGACACCCTGCCAACCCCCCACTCGCCCCCCCACTGGCTTCACCTTGGTCGCCCCTTCGCTCAAATGAACTGTTAAATAAACGGCAGGCCTTAATCCACATGAAGGAGCGGGGGTGGAGGTGGTGGAGTAGGTGGCACTGCTGGTCAGGAGAAACAATAGAGCTGGCCCTGGACGCCTCCATTTAAAACAACCATCAATCATGCTCACCATGAGACTTCACTTTCTTTCTTTTTTTGACGCAGATTTTATCATTAATGACTAAATCTCGGGGAATCGGAGCGACAGTAATCTGAGGCATGTGGCTCGGCACTCATATGCAGTGCGTGAGCATGGCCTAGTGTCTGATGAAGCATATGTGTGTGTTGTCTTAAAAGGAAAAGGACATGGAGATGATTTTACATCACTCTTGCTTCCCTGCATTTGTTTTTTGACTGTCACATGGCTTGCTGTCTCATTTAATACCCATCAAATAATTTTCTCCCAGGTGAAAGGGCATGTATATTTTTAAACAAACAAAAAACACAGCTATATCAGCATATGACACATTCACAGAGCTCGCTAACAAGGACAGTTGACTTGCTGTGAATTAGATAATTAAAGAGGATGGCTAATTGAGTAAACAAGCATCGGGGCCGTCACCCCTAATTAAGTGATTACAAGGAAGAGCACACTCAGTGCTAATTAACACATACACAAACACATGCACAGACACAGACACGTGTGAGGACATGGAGAATTATCTGTTAGAGAAACAATGATTAGGCTGAGTGGGGGATCCCAGGAGAGGCAGGCAATGAGAGGGGATCCCACACACACACACACACACACACACACACGCACAGCATCATCCCAAGAGAGGGGTTTCTGTGTCTTCGTACTAATTCATTGTGGATAATCCTTTTATTCAGCTAACAACATTGAAACTGATGGGAACTGCAGACACAGAGTGTGACCTGCACTCTGCTGATGCAAACCCTCATAGACAATGCCTGTGGAGCTGGACGCTACAGGAGACTAAGACAGCATGCACATATATATGCAATTACACCTTATTTCTTCTTTTCTTTCTCAGTGGTGATTATTGTCTCAAGGAATTGACTTTCACAGAAAATGTAATTCCCAAATGTAATATTCCAATCAAATCTTTGTATATATTTACATATTTTGTTGTGCTTTTTCACTCCACTACGTTAAAACCCATTTTCATTTCATTCCATGGGAATACACCATACACTCAAGTCAAGCCTGCTCTAATCTCAGCTGTGACATTTCAGATCGAGATGCTCATAGGAGGATATTATCATAGAAAGTGTTTCCCTGGGGAGAATTATCCAGAACATTAACCAGGGAGTCAAAGTGATTATTTTGCACCAATTCTCCTTGGGGAATATGGAACAGCTTGTATATCACATGATTTATTCTAATATAAACTATATCTAGTCAAATATTTATTTGGCTATTAATGGCTTTGCTCATTGAAAAGGGATTCAGCCATGAAAATACAAAAAGGTCGACCCGAAAGTGTACCAAATTCAAGATTAGTTTTTTGGGTCCAAAAGCTAGATTTAATTTCACACAAAAAGAGATTATTACATGTTTTCATAACTCATTTTCAATCAGCTGTTTTTCCTTAATGCACGAGGTCAGATGTAATATTTTTCCTGAGTGTACAGGATTTTCACAACAGAGCACAAAAGCAGATCAGCTTGGCTTAAAATCCACTTACAATGAAAAAAAAATGCATTAATTAAGAATCGCTCCGGGGATGGAGTCTAATTATTTTTGGAGTAGAAAAGATTTTCCATGTTGGTCAGGATAACTGTGGTGTGGTGTTATCTGCTAACAACAAGGCCAGCCTTTCTACTCCCCTACCGGCACCATTGTGAGGCTGATTTAAGATCCCCAGCTAATGGGCATACCTGCCTGACAAACATGACTTCTTAGCAGGTGACTCCTGTCAAGTATGTCTGAAATAACAGGTAAATGAATTAGCAATAAAATGGACTTAGGGGTAACAGGCAGGGGTGCCCATTATTACCGCTCCTAATCACTAAAGAGATGCCATTCACTTGCCTTAAGAAGGCAGCATTTTTCACCGCTTGCTGGCCACCGGCCCCCTCAGAGCCACAACACATTTCTAATGGAAGGCTCTCTGCTTGAGCTCCAACCTCCCGAAAGCCCCCAACCATTTCTTTCTTTCGCTCTCTTTTCTCTCCTCCACCCACACCCCCCACCCCCCTTTTCTCTCCTGTAAGATTATCAGTTTTGATTACCGCCGGCAACAGGCTCTTACCAGCGGTCGGAAGCGGCGTCTCACAGACCTGAAAGGCCCTCAGCAGGTTGCAAGAAGCTTTTGAAATTATGGGGCTGGGCTCAGAGGGAAAGTGCTCTGCGCGCCGCTTCGTGGCCATTTAATCAACTCCTGACTTTTGATAGTCAAATAATGGCTAATTACAGTAGCACCTGCCCACAGGGTTAAAGGGTGGAACAGATTTAATGAGAGAAAGGGAGGAAGGAGACAGAGAGAAAGAGACAAGAAATTGAAAGAGAGTGAGAAGTAAAGAAAGATGGAGAATGTATATTATTATCTTTGTGTCTTGCTGATTGGGTGCAAAGAGTCGGTGTACTCAGGGATGCTCTTATGTGCTACCACCTCTTCCTCACAATTAGGAGTTGTTTGTTTTTCTCACATATAGCACATGATTGACAAGGCTGGTGTGGTACAAGGGGAGAAGAATGCGAGATTGAAAGGAGATTGACTTTGATTAATGGTTTGTGTTTGTGTAAATATGGAAAAGCACAAAAAATACTGAAGGATGCTTATCTGAGCTTCATTTTTCTTTTGTGAGCACTGTAATAAGTGCTGTGGCTCATCTAACAAAAATGATTTTGTGGATATTTAAGAAGATAAATATTCCCTGGAAATTGAAAAACAAGTAATATTAACTTTCATAACCCAACTGACAAAATAAGTATTTTACATGCATGTAGAAATAGTTCATAAATAACCAGAATTAATTTCTAATTAGTAACTAAACATAAAATTGGTCCCAGGTCACTCTTTCTTCAAATTGTCAGTCTATCTCTGTCTCCTTCTCCGCATCTTCAGGGAGGCAGTTAGAGAGATGATGAGCGAAGAAGAATGGGGCTATTAAAGGGACAATTTGATAGTTCACACACCGTGTCTGGCGTCCTAAAACAAGATGTGCTTGATAGAGCACACCCAAACACCCCCCCCCCAAACATACACACACACACACACACACACACACACATGGCCCAGCTGGGGTGACAGATCAAAGCATATTAAAAATGACCTATGTGTCAGTGCATTGATCTAAGGCCAGGTGGCACCCATACATGCAGGCTGAGCTGCTTGTTTGCTTTTTCACCCCCCTCCTTTTCTCTCTCTCTCTCTCTCTCCCCCCCTCTCTCTCCCTCTCTTCCCCTCTCTCTTCCTCCTTTCTTGTGACCAGCGACAACTTAGTCCCGGCACTCTATTGTTCAGGCACAAAGGCTATGTAAAGACACGTCAGCGATTACAAAGCTGCAATGGCACAGCTCAATTACTCAAACGCTGCTGTGTACCGCGCTGGGATACATGTGTTTGTAGGTGAGTGTTTGTGTGTGTGTGTGTGTGTGTGTGTGTGTGCAGGAAAACGTCTGTGTGCTCAAAGTAAGTGCATAGCCCGTGTGAGATATTAACAGGGTTGTGGCTGTGTCAGCAGCGCCGCACTGTGTTTTTACTCTTTCATGTTCCATTTATTTGACCCCTGACCCTCAAACACACAGCAGCCTCATTTCAGCCCCCTTCGTACACACCTCTGCACCTTTGCAGACAAGCACACACACACATGTGCAAACATCCTCACACCCACAAACACACCCAGGCACACATCTTCACATACAACAGAGTAATCCATTTCTCTCTCTGACCCTCTCCCTTTTTGTGCTATCACAAAACATATTTGCCCGATCCAATCAGTTTGATTAATCATGCGCCAGACCACAGGCTTGCAATCCAGATGACCAGAGCATTGTGCCCCTCTCCACACATAAACACATCCACGCACAGACACAAACACACACGCTGGCGCTTGTGGGGCAGTATTTCCCCATAGACATCCTCAGTGTGACAGCACCATAAACTGGCCATTTATCAAAGTGTCCCCCCAGTACACGCGCACACAAAGGCCTTTGCTCACACACATGCGCACACGCACACACACAAATTAGAGAAACAGTCCCAGAGCATTGTCTAAGTGCTGGTAAATGCTATTTGGTAGTAGCAAATTGTCATTTGTTCATACAACAATGCATATCTGATCCAACTCGTCATCTTCCCAGATTTATCCACCAGCTGACAGTGAGGCTAAGATGAGTTGTCATTTACAAATACTACTATTTCTCATCTCTCAGTGGCATTGTGTCCCAGTAATATGAACATATTGTGATATTGTTGAATTTCTGTCGTCCAAATTAATGCAAGCAATTTTTAATTATAACATAGGAAAATAAATTAGGTTCTTGGTTTACATGTGTGAAGAGTTCTGTCCATACATATTATGACTAAAAACTCTATTAATATTGTGATACTGACTGCAGGTATGGCACCATGGTTCAGCCCTGGTTGCTTAGAACTGATAAAGAAATGGCATGGCAAAAAAGTAATGCAAATGAAAAGTTTTATTTTAGCCGTGAGAGGAATCTGATATCAGATCTGTTCATGTTTGTGCAGTGTATCCCGAATTTGAATGATTAATGTGTATGTGGCATTGTTTGCATGTTTGTTTGTGTGTCCATGAGCCTGTTGCCCTTTAGTAGTAGCCGCATAATTCTGAGGCTTGAGTAATGCTGAGCCCCTGCTGTTCTTTATGGCACATGGGTCAATAGTAATAATAAAAGAGATATTCATAGACATGTGGGGGGGGGCTCTCACTCTGGCATATCAGCTGAAGATTTAAAAGCCCTGTTTTTTTTTTCTCCTTACTTACAGTCTCTCTTACTCTTTGTATATCTCTCTCTCTTACTTTCTCCTTATTTCTGTCTCTCATTCTATGTGTCTCCCTCTTTTTTCTCTCTTCTCCCCATCAATCTTTCAGCTAGGCTAGACAAAGTGGAGGCAGTAGGGGGAAACAAAAAGCTCTCCAATGTGTTGGCCACAAAACCATTGTGACTACTCCTTCTTTGGCTCAACATCCTATTGATTTCTACATACATGCATATTCACTTAAGACAGTTTTTCTGCAGGTAATTCTTTTTGTAGGGTCTTCTGTCAGTAGCTAAGCACATAGTATTATACATACATTAAGAAAATACATCACAGCATCACATTACTTCCACAGTAGTTTAATCTCTGTCTTACTGCTTCTGGCAGAGGCTGTGGTCATACCAGTCATTTAGGCAGGTTTGCAGCAGCTCATTGAAGCCTTTTTTATTGCTGGTCTATGTTCCAGAGGGCACTCTGTGTCAGTAATCAGGATATGGGGGTTATCCTGGCTGGCCTATGTATTGAGCCTGCTAGTGCAGCCATTTCCAGCACTAACACAAGTTAAAAGCACTGACTCTCACTGGGAAGGAAAGAGAGCCACTGGACTGTTGCCGTTAAACAACATGGTAGGCCAGGAGTGAACTGGCAGCCTGCTTAACCTGCCATCAAATGTCTGAGCAACTGTTGTTAGAAATTTTAACACAGTCAACATAATGACCATACACAGTTTACATAACTGGCAAAAATCTTGTGACACAGAAATGACAGAGATTCTTCAAAAAAAGTGTTTCCATAAAGGGCCAATTCACCATCAATTCAAATTTTTTTTTAATCTGAATTTTTTTTTTTTTCCCAGAATTGGATAATCCACAGAACACACTGTCACCAAGAAATTGAAACAATTTCTTATGAAGAAAATGGTTCTTAAAATTTTTATTGGTGTAATTTTTCAAAGATTATCACAAATGAAGGGTTGGTGCCAGAAAAACCCAACAATCTGTTACTAACTAGATACAACCAGTAGTAAGTATTACTATTATTATTCTTTATTTTTTCACTCTTACAAGAGTGAATCAAGCTCTTAACATGTTATATATTGTATATTTCTACTAGTAACTTAACCCTTGACCTTGTTGCCACTCCTGAAGCAAAAAAAGTCAAGACAGCTGCAGAAGGAGAAAACAAGATGGCAGTTGATTGTTTTCCAAAGGAATTAGCTTGGCCTGACCCTCTTGAGCCAAGCCATCTTTTGAATGGCTGACACTTTATTTGTTTTGTCCCAATAACAACAGAATCTCCCGAGCACCACAGTGCCCGTTCACCCTGGTATTGTCACAAACAAGTAGACTCACTTTTCCTCTCCTTGTCTCTGAAAAAAAGCCCCAGGCTTTTTACACAATCACAGGAGGCAATGCTGAGGTATGTGTGTGCTGTGATAAGACAGAGCGATGGGAGACAGATATGCGAAGGGCAGCGGTGGTCACGCACTCATACACACAGAATTGCACACACTGGTACAGCTAGTGCCCAGAGAGCAGAGCCAAAGAACATTATGCTGAAGTTATTAGTGCAAAAAAAGATTACTCAACCAGGATATCTACTATTAATGTTTGTATGTATATTTGATCAAAGATAATGAGTGACAGGGTAGACAAAGGGTTCATATGCATAACTTTCTCTACTCACAGTGTGTGTGTGTGTGTGTGTGTGTGTGTGTGTGTGTGTGTGAGTCAGTGAGTGTGTTTGTTTCAATGTGTGAGTGTGTGTGTGTCCTGTGTGCGGATGCAGTGGCATTACTTGAATGTCCAGCTGTGTGCAGGCGCCCCCTATTGCTTATTGCCTTTCACTTTCCTCTCTGCGGAGAGCAGACAAGGGAAAAGTTGCACATGTGAACGCACACACACACATGCACACGGGCATACCTAAAACGTATTTAGTAACAGCTGTGTTGTCATAGCCATACCACAGATCATACGTTGATCAAATCTGCTACAGTGGATCATCTCTATCAAAATAATGTCAGACTTTATAGTGAAACAAAGGTGCTTAGCTTGCATGATCTCATAACAGCTTCCCACATCACTTCCCTTTTCTGCAGCACACACACATACACATAATTCTCACCCATCAATCCCGGCGTGACCCCGTTTCAGATTCATTAACAAGGCTTCAAAACTTGCAGACACAGCAATCACCCCAAGCAAAATAAATTCCTGCGCCGGAGGAAAGAGAGAGCCTGTGTGTGTGTGTGGTGTGTGTGTGTGTGTGTGTGTGTGTGTGTGTGTGTGTGTAAATTATAGCAGTGCCGTGTCGTCCACTGCAGAGTGGAGCGAGGAATCTGTTTGGACAACTGCTGAATGTTTTGGTTCCCCCACAGCGCCTTGGAAAGCCATGCAGCCGCTGTATCTTTTACAAATTAGCCCACGTCGTCTACCAAGCACTTTCTCTTATCCCCGACGTAAGCCCTGTCTGCCCACCACAGGACAACCCCGGGTGTGTCTAAGGTGGGTGTGGTTCCGAGGAGAAAAGAGGAGAGAGGAAGAAAGATAATGGATACTGTTAGACAGTTTTCATGTTACAAATATTAATAAATTATGAATGAGTGTATGTTTCATAAGAATATATTGTTGTTGTCACTGGTAAATGGAAACTTTCCAGGAAATTCTGAACAAGCTGTAAGGTCTAAATCTTTTCTTTACACTATCAATATATCATATGTTTATTGTGCATTTGCATACATGACAACACCCTATTACATACGTTAGCAAAGATAAATAAATCCTTAATAGAAAATTTGTGCAGAAGTGCAGAAGAAAACAGCTTAAACGCTTTACATAGTGCAGGAGAGGTTATTATAAAAACAGGGCCAATTACAAACATGTCAGCACAGACAACAAAACTACAACACTGAGGCTTGAGTCAGCGTGTGAAGTTCTTTCCATCTGCTGTCAGTTGTAAACGTCCATCTGTGTCTGGTTAGCAGCACTGCTAAAGGCTACAGTAGGCCGAGGTGGGAGATATTTGATGGAGAAGGTCAAAGCCGATCATGTGACGAGTGGAGCTGCTACACAGAGCGATGTTTTTACTGCTGATTTATGATGTAAAAGCATTTGGGCTGGGGAAGCAATGGAAGAGAACCCATGTGTGAGTCAAGTAGTCGATTTGATGATGATTTGTGCAGAGAAAATAAGGGTGTGTGTGTCTGTGTGTGTGTTTGTAATGAGAAGTGTAATTGTCTGTCTGCCTGCTACTCCTTCAAAATCACTTCTCTGCCAACAAGTGCCAGCAATTGCCAAGCTCAAAATTTTTTCTAGAGAAATAAGACATAGGCAGGGATTTGAATATGAAAGAGATCCATTTATTGTCAGCATCATGAAAACAGGCCCCAGTTTGTCAAAAGTCAAAAGTGACAAAGCTCAAAGCTCAGATTTTGTGAGTCCAGACAAAACAGCATAGAATGTACCCCACTTTTCTCCTTTCCTGTTTTTTTAAAAAATGCGTGTCTCCTCTCCTCATGATGTAGCGTGTCATATAGTATTAGGTGGTCCAGGGTTGAGGAGGAAATCCTCTGGGCCGAGTTGAGTCGCTCCTCAACAGTTTGCCCATTGTTCACCGTCTCACCAACACCCCCTCTTGAACAAAAAAAAAAAAAAAAAAACTGAGCCCACGGTGGGAGAGAGTAGAAAGGTGTGTGTGCGTTTGAGAGAGAGAGAGAGAGAGAGAGAGAGAGAGAGAGAGGCATGCAAGTAAGATGTGTGGACAGATTTGAAGCCAGGATGTTGCTATTAGATTTTACATGCCTCTTGCTGGATCTGGAGTGTTTTCATTTCTTATCTAGTTGTATATGAATCCTGCAAAGAGCTAGACCTAGACCTTAAAAGCACAATTAATTAAAAGGCTTTTTTTCTTATTTGACTAGTTAGGTGGTCTCACTATAATGTGTTCTGGTTGTAAACATTTGGATTATTAAAGATGAACTAAATGTTATAGTTCTTCATCTGATAATGAAATGATTTACTACTTTTGCTCCTTTTGCTGATTAGCATGGCTACCCATCAGATTCTACCAATAAATGTGATGCAGAAAGATCAGAGATCAAGGTGCATCTATACTGTTTAAAGAATGTGACCCAGTGCTTAACGTCTCGAGTTAGAGGGAGGAGGATCAACAGACAGGATCTCTGTCATCATGTATGAGTTTATTTATATAGCCAGCCAGTATGGTCCATCCCAGCCCATACATGGCTACCCTTCGCTCCTTATCAGTATGACATTTATTAAAATGAAAATGTCACATAGTTTGAAGAGGAGGAGGAGGTGGGGGACGTGATGAAAAATCCAATTATGCAGCAAGAGTTTCTCTTTCACAAAATGACCATGTCAGCAACTTTCATGTAAATGTATGCTACACGATCACAGCAAAGATGAAAATAAGCACTTTTTCAAACATTAACTGTAGGTGATGGATCATTTTAAAATGTGACAAGACTTCATGTAAACTGTTCTTGGTGTGGTGGTTGTGCTAATTGGAAGAACACCTTCATAAATCCATCCCCTCCTGACACATGGTTGCCCCTTTTGCTTTCTAAAGAATGTAAATATGAGATAAATTGTGAACAAATTCTAAACCTAAGATTGTTGACAACTGTTAAATACCAACGTATGAACTGGCTCCTGTTCCAATGATTGTAGTCACAGATGAGCCTTCATAACTAACTCAAGCTTCTCTGTAATTGTAACCAGCAGTAACATGAAAATAACATAAACCAGAAGGAGAATTCTGTCTGGTCTGTATTCATCCACTTTATTTTAAAGGGTCCTGATGAGTGGTTGTCAGCTACCCTCCTTGCCAACATACAGGCCATGTGCTGCCGGCTGTTATCATGGGCACTGAGTGAATAGTTGTGGTAACTGCTGGTGCCCTTAAAAACTTATGCTAGGTTTTAGCTGTTATTAAATGCTGAGAAGTGGTACTCACAGGGATTTTTTTTCAAGCCCAAATAAAATAATGCTTCCATAAACAAAGTCTTTTCTCCACTAATTCCGCTAACTGAATACACTAATTTTCTTTTCTAACTGAAGAACCACCCACTCTGATTTGTCAGAAAACTATAACATAGAGCAGAGAAGGCCACTGAGAGAGGAAATGTAACAGGTTTATGACCAGATTAGAAACAATAGGAAGACCAGAAACTTTTTCAGGTGTGTCACTGGGTCACTGAGTGACCAGCCAAAATATCAGTGACCTTATATTGTCAAATACTTTACACATACACACACATGCATGCACACATGCACTCCAAGAGGGATATAGAGCCTGTCTTTGCAGCACAACTACATATATAAACATGCACGCATACACACAGTTAGACACCCGAGGGGGAACGTTCTCTCACGGCGGTGCTAGTAATTGAATCAAGCCAAAACCAAATGTTGCCCCTCCTGCTTCATTTCCCCGCCCACCCTCGCCTCTGCCTTAAAAAGGTAAGCCTTGTGGCTGATGGGAAGCAGATGTGGACTGAGCCCTGCATGGTAAAGGTGCAGAGTCAGAGCCCCACATCCACCTCTGGCCAGGAATATATCTTCATTGAGGAGAGTAAGGGTGTCCACTTACATGTGCTACAGCACATCAAATCACACTCATCTGCGTGTGTATGTGTGCAGGGGAGAGCAGAGGGGTGAACGATAACGTTGAGTGTGTGTCTGTGGACCCCTGGGATGTGACTGACACCCATCCCTATCACTAGACCCTGACAGCTCCACACGTCTGGCTCCAATATCCCCCTGCTGTTTCTGCGGAAACACCAACCCATACACCACCATCGCATAATGATACTTGTTAGCTTGTGTATATGCATATATGTGTGTGTGTCTGTGTGTGTGTGTGTGTTACTGCCTTGGCTTCAGCAGTAAGATTGAGTTGCAAAACCCAATTGGCAACCTCTGGCTTTTCGACAGAAACAGGAAGTTGAGAGTTGAGACCTGGGTGATATACTGTATCTGTCTTCATTAGTGAAATCCAAAGATAAAACTGAAACTGAACTTGTTAACTTTAGTGAAAACCATAAAAATAAAGTTTTAACTCAGATATGACGTCTTTGCTCAAGCTCTTCTGGTACTTTTTAACAAACGTTGCAATGCAGGGTCTAAATCGCATAATAAAGAATCATTATGAATAATACCCAAATAATAAATTTGCAGTTGTTCTGACTCCTTTTCAAATGTTCAAGTGGCATTTTTTTCCTAAATCACCCAATAACCACCATCAATAAAAAAACAGTCACCACTTTTGCACCACAAACTCCAGCACTGGCTATATATCACCAGCAGCAGCACTTCATCCTAATTATGCTCTTTACCAGGCATCTTCTATTTTGGACCATTATACTATACATATGTAATTATGGTCTAAAACACTGTATGTTAGGCCTAAATCTGGCTTGTCTCTTGAAAACCCCTGGCCAGCTTTTCAAGACCTTACATAGCTGTAATTCTCTCCAGCTGTTGCATAAAACATATGTAGGATGGGAGGCGTTGGGGATAGATGGCACTCAAAGCCAGCAAGACCAAGATAGAGATATTTACTGTCTATATAGCTACACAAATACAGGGCTGAAATGTTATGTTTTATATCATCTGCACTGTGTTGTACGGCTTTGCTTGTTGTACCCATGTGTTACATCATTAGATAAAATTTCTAAGGCAACCATTATTTTAAAATGCACATTTATATGATGTAGATGTCTGTATCCATTTTTAGTAGCAAATCACCTGGAATTCATCATGCAGTGTACTAACAGTCATTCTTGTTCATTTTCTCTCTCAAATAGTGCCTATTTCCTTTTCGTGGACATGGAACTTGGCATGATTTAACCTTCATGTAATATCCCCCTGTCTCGTTTTTTCGTTCTCTGTCTAGCCAGTCTTTGTCTCTTCCCATCTATGTTCTTATTGGATCCAGCAGACACAACACAAACTCTAGGATTTTACTTCTCTCCTCTCCTTCTCCCCAATCATCCCCTCCCACCACTTCTACCTCAGAGGATTTGGCAGTTGCTGTAAGCGAAAGGAGGAGAGGAGTGCAAAACACACACCACTGCCTGTCAAACTCATCAGTTTTTAGAGAGCGAGGGAGAGAAGGAGGAGAAAGGAAGGAAAAGAGGTATTTGTTTTCACTGCAATGTTGTAAAGCCTTGGTTAGATCACAAAGGAATTCTCACGCCTGTCACAGAAAAGACTTTTAATAGATATTTTACATGTTTTTATTTGAGTTGACAGTTCATGTGTGTCATAGGTGAAGCTGTGAATCCTATTCAAAACCAATGAAGCCCTGAGTTGCCATTTGTCATTTCATTCCCCAGTCTGACAATGAGTTCATATAGCCATTGTCTCTTTAGGTGGAGTAATTTTGCCCTAACTGATCAGTAGTGCCAGACATATTCATCCCACTGATGACATTTTCAAGTGACACAGAAGCTGCAGTGACAGTTGCATTGTGCAGTTAATGTTATGGTGATCAAAGAAACATTGCTTTTATTCCTGTACAGCTGTGTCAGTCTTAACCATTTTGTGGTTCTAGAGGCAGCCATCATCATTCTTAATCCAACCTAGCCTCTGATTGGCTCAGTTGTTTTCCAAGGCCATCTATTAGCAAAACACCAGACTTGTTTATTAGCTATTTCTTTATTTGTCTGTGGTCAACTCTTTGCATGCCATGTATATTTTTATACAACTATAAATTCAAGCAGATACAGTTAGAACAGAAATAAAATTGCACTTAAAAGTGAGAGTAGTATCATAAAGCTGATTCAAGATAGAATGGTTATTTTAAGAATTAAGGACATAATGTTGAAATGATTGGGGAATTTCTGGGGAAAGTTTCCATCTGCTTAAATCTGTAAGTATGGTGTTACGCGTTGTTCCATAATTGTCTGTGGTGACTTTGGAAATTGAAGCAAAGATACTGAGATAAAGATATTGGAATTGTTTGACAAAAGGAATGTCTGCAGGAGGCTTGACCATGGCCGCCAACTTATTTAGTGGTAGTGAGGCTAGTGCCTAGTGAATCTTACAGCCTGAAAAGGCCCCCGTGTCAGTGAAAATTTCTAACTCTTGTTGAGCTAGAGTAGTATATTATCTACATACAGAGAAAAAGGTCTGAAAAACTGTAACTTATTTGAACAGACTTATTTGAACCACTGAAAAAAATCAAACATCCCGGAGGTTTTAGTGGTCTGGAACCAGGCTCATTCCTATTGAAAAGATGTGACAGAATTTCAAAAATGTTAAGTCATCAAATTGAAAACAATCCTGTTTTTCTAAGTTCCGCAAAAGCTGGCCTTCGAATGAGAAAAGTATTTCACAACAGAGGATCCTTAATTAGCCAACAAAAGTGCTTTTGGGACACAAAGATGACAGGAAAAAAAACAACTGAGAGATAAAATGCAGGTGAAGCAACAAATGAAGGGTGGACAGATGAAAATATTGGACCAGCGAGAGAGAGAGATGGAGGGAAAATACAGACTGAGCCAAAAGAGAGAAAGAACGAGAGCCAAAAACAAGGAAGGAAGGAGACTAGGAGATGTTGAGGCAGCGCAAGAGGAGACGTCCCGAGAGAGAGATGGGTAGGGTGAGTTAGCGAATGAGTAGCCCAATGACAGACAGACTGAACCGGAGATGAGTGGGGAAATCCCCTCTGTGCACACATTCAATAAAATCACCCAGCTGTGTGTGTGTGTGTGTGTGTGTGTGTGTGTGCGTGTGCGTGTACATGCAGTGTAACTGAGACAGTCAGAGGGGTGTATTCAGTTTATATAGTGTATTCTACCCTGAGGACTCCCTGTCTATATTATGTCATCCAAAAGCACTTATACAGACCTACTGCTGGAACACACACACACAGAGACACACACAAACAGTTTCTCTGTCTCTCACACACACACGCGCGCACACATACACACAAACACAGAGGCCCTAATGTATTCAGAGTTATATAGGCCTCCCACCCTGTCAGATGGCTGGGAGGCAGGTCTGTTAGTTTGGATGTATTTTGGCTGGGGCTTCCTGCCTGATTTTGTCTTAATGTTGTTCCACACTGTATCTGATGGCCTTAACACACATGTGGTTCTTATGTCTAACACACACACTCACATCCTTGTGCATACACGCCTACCCTCCAAGGGTAGGCGTATATGCACATGTCTGGAGTCACTGGAATATTCTTGTACAATGTAGTATATTTTCAAATGCATTTATAATTGACTTTATATTGGACACCAAAAAACAATAACATTTTCTTTTGTTTCTCTCTGTTGACAATTTTCTGGTTGCAAATTGTTGAGGAGATTTTCATATATCTTTTATGCATGTGCCCGTTGATCAGCTTTCATCAAAATAAATGGGGCACCATCTTGGAACATGGTATCCAGTTTTCTTAATATATCCATGAGTCCACCGCTCATATCACCTTTGTTAGTTAATAGGGCAAGAAATGGCAAAAATGCCAACTTTGGACAACTGAAATGTGTTTCTGAAAGGATCTGAGGTGACATGAGCAAGTAGCTCATCTGAAAACAACATATTTAAACATACAACCCAAGATAGCTTTGACCTTTTTGCCACCACACTGTACTATTAGGTGATACCAGTTAAATTTTTTTTAAATGTCTTTTTCCCATCTACATCACCTATTGCCATCTGGAAAGGGGGGTCTCTCTTTAATGTGATAACCCCTAAGGTTTCTTGCACTTTTTTCCTTACATACTGAGTTTGTGTGGGATGAGGTTTTTCCTTGTGCTAGACAAAGTTACAGTGTGACAAAGCTGTGAGACTGTAAATCCCTTTTAGACATTGTATGTTACATTGGACTATACAAAGAAACTTGACATGTCTATAATCTCTGACTTTCAATCAGTAGTGATTCACTGCTGCCAAGTGCTGGACTTAACTAAACTGTAAGAGTCATTAAAACAGGAAACTCTTAAAGCCAATGGAACACATTAATGAGGAAGACAGTAGACCTTGAGGAAGAAGGAGGAGCAGAGCGAGAAAAGATCCATGGCTTATTGTGTCAGCCTCCCACAGTGCAGCAAAGGGCTAAATATGACACCTCTTCACCCTGACCCTGTCTTACAAGAGAAGAGTAAGGGAGAGAGAGAAAAAGAGAAAGAGAGAGAATGCTTGGTAGTGACCCGCCTCGACCCTGCCAGCTCTTCCTGACCTCCCCTGTAGCCCCATGCTGCTTAATTCTCCCTAATTACATTCCTCACTGACAGAAAGTTGGCCCCTGACCACCCTCGCAAAAGGCCCAGGTAGCAAAACCTGCCATAGAGCGGCTGGAGCAAGGGGAGGATCCATCCACTGTAGAGGTGAAGGCACGGGGGGATAACCGGTGATGACAAATTAATTAATGCAAGTGGAAGAGAAAACCTACACAGACACACACACTCATGTTTAGGTGTGTGTAGCTACTGTGCATGTGGTCTGACTTACATCGACTGGTGTATCCAGTGAGCTCTGTAGCACGTTGATATGACAGGCAGTGATGGATGGTGTTTAGTGTTGGACTCAGCAGTAAGTGGGGAAGTGGGGGCAAACCTGTTCCACATTCACTTTTTAGAGACTGCAGCTTGTGTGAATCTCTGTGTGAAAGCCTGAGGAAAGAAAGCGAACATGGTAACTTAACTGAATATTGGAGGCAGCGTATATCAGCTAAATTTAAACTCTCTTAAAGTGGAAGTGTAAACAGCCGTTTAGAATTAGCAGAGCTTTTTGTATAACAAGAGGAAAGTTGGAGAGTCTGCATATGAAGATATTTTGTTTTGTGGTGCACATGATATAAAAGCGCTGCTCTCTGCCTCATTGTTTTTATCAGGCATGCAGTCTCAGGCCAGCGTATGGTTCAGCTGTGTGGGATAGGGTTACAGGAGTTCGCCTGCATTTGTCTTTACAGTGTAATTAAGGGATTTTTGGGGCCTGTGGTCTCAGAATGACAGACTCCTCTTGCTTTGGAGAGCTGGAAGTGAGATAGGAAATCTATTAGCAATCAATTTGGGAAAGTGAGTACACTTTATAACCACCTTACAGGTTGTTGCTTTTGAAAGAACTGGGATTCACATTAGCTTGTTTTTCTCTACGAGTTTATCGGAGGCGGGGGCAGCACTGGTGTTGTCGTCAAGTTGTATACTGCTGGTTTAACTGTAACATAAGTAAGCTATTGCACTTGCTGCTCAGTGAGCCACACAAATTTATCTCAGACTATTAACCAAAGTTCAAATGTCACATCTCAAAGAGCGGATTGTGGCAGAAAACCTGTGCATCCCCCTGGTGATTACCAAGCCTTGACTTCAATACAACACTGTAGGCCTGCATTTGATATTCCATAAACATAATGGTCTCATGTGACTGTGTGTAGATAAATATCATGGACTTAGCCTGAGGGAGAGAAAAGGGGGGACGTTCCATTTTTTTATATCACATAATACAGCTCTTGTGTTCCCACAGAATACAAGGGGGCCTTCTCTTGGCCCCCTCTGCTAAATCCCTCAGCTATCTTTCAAACAGTGATAGTTACGGAAATTAGCAGCGCAGAAATCCATAAGCGTCCATCATCAGGGGGCTTATTAGCGTCTTTGTGAGGTTATGAGGGGAGGACAGAAGGCCCGGAGCACCACAGGGGCTCGGCTGAGACGCTACCTTCGCATTATACACAAGCGCACACACATGCACAAGGACATGAGCATTCAAACTGACATGCAGTCACATACGTACACATATGAGCAAGTGTACACATGCACGTATATGTATAGATGGAGCTGAAAATATCTCACTTTTTTTGTTATCACTGTCAGACTGCATTTGTGCTCAAAGGGGACCTCAGAGAGTCAGACTTTTCTGCCAGCAGGAGGTGCAGTGATATACTTGTCAATGTGACAGAAAAGAGCGTGACTTAATGTATGGATCAGGGTTTGAGATACCTTTTTATACATGATACAACACCCCAAGAAATCACTCTCATGCCCACAGTCCCAGCAAACAGGACACACAGAAAACAATGCTTGAGCAGAATTATCAGTGCTTGAAAAGATTTTGTGTCAGTGCAGTTGAATTCATAATAATCTTATTATGAGTGAAGATGTCATCTGATCTTTTTTAGATAGTATTTGTATTCATAAAATTGCACATTAATTTAATAAATTTGGTTTGCATTAGTTCTGCTCATTAACATGTGTTCCTTTGGCATTGTTATGATGATCTCATGTTATGAGGAACAACACAAAAAGTAAATTATGGGCTACGCATACAGAGCAAATTAAAGTGGGAGGAAGAAACAGGTGCCAAACGACATTACTTACTTTTCAAAATCTGCAAACCATTGCTTGTCTTGGGGCAAAAGTGTACTCTGAAGCACACAAACACACACACACAAACACACACACATACACTCAGAGATTCACAAGCCCAGCAGAATTTCCATGCTATAGAACTTCCCAATATTCCACCTTCATCTCATTTCAGTTTATGGTGCGTGTGTGTGTGTGTGTGCGTGTGTGTGTGTGTGTGTGTGTGTGTGTGTGTGTGTGTGTGTGTGGTTGTTTGTTGGGGTGGTGGGGGGATAATAAATGGCGGCAGACATGGACATCGATTTCGGTAATAACACGGAGAGCAGAGCAGAGGCAGTGGCAGACGTCAGCCTGAGGTCCATCCATCTATGAAACAGGACATGCCAGTAATAGGAAAACACCACACACCGTTATGGCCAGGGGCAAAGCACACAGGCAACTTATCACAGCACTGAACTTTGATGCTTCGCCGCGCGCAGGGGAGAAAATATATATAATTCCATTATTTCTTCACAGATGATGAGACACAGGCTGTGTGAGTGTGTGTGTGTGTGTGTGTGTGTGTGTGTGTGTGTTTGGTGTGGGGGGATGTTGTACCTTTGTGAACTAAAGGGAATCTTGCACACATAACCACACACACACAACATACACACACACAAAAGAATATACTGTTTCTGCTGACTTGGGAAATACACTTGTTTATTTATTGAATTATTATAATTCCCCCTTTTTCTTTTTTTTTAACCAAGAAAGGTGTGCTCTCTGGGGGCATGGCCAATTGACTGGTATGAGTGTTTGAGCATCTGCAAGCTGAAGTATACCTTATACCTCTTTGTAATAGCACCTTAATGCACATGTCATGTAGCTACATTGTGCATTTATTTTCAGGCTTGTTGAATAAATCAGAGCAAACGCCCTCCATCCAAAGATGAGAATGCAAGGCTTTGAACACACCAGGCATACCGCTGGATACCAAGCAGACCATGGAGAAATCCAAGTCAAAGCATGTCTCACTGCTCCATAAAATAGAACTTGGTTGAACTTCAAACACAGAGCTTCAATGTGCCTGCCGACTAAGCTTGAGTTGGAAGCTTCTGTGTCCAAAACAACAGTCCTGACACTAAAGTTAATCAAAGCCTGAAACTTTTACTGCTCTCAGTACATCAAAGACCCATCACTCTACTGTACAGCACTAATAATAATAAATATAATATAATTAGCCTGATAAAAGAAGGGTATGCATTCTGTTTGCATTGCATTATGTCAATCACTGCTGCCATATTTTTGACAAGAGTGACAGCCAGGTGATAATAAGAGAAAACATCCAAAGCAAAATAACCATTGACCAGAAATTAGGGTTTCCTGGTTCATCTTAATTTTGTCTGAACTGTGTTATGAAAATTATGCTAAAATAATCTGTAGGTGTTTATGGCTAAAGATAGAAAAGATTCATTAATGTTTTGCTTTAATACCAAGTTCAGTGCACAGTTTGAGTTACCCAGGAAAACATTGGTTTTATCCTCATGGGACCTAAGTTTAAATGTTTAAAGTAGTTCTCACACACACACACACACATACACATATATATGTATATTGAGTATAGTGTTTACAGTTTTATTTATTGAGCAGATGTTGCACTTGAAATAGGCAGAATTTCCACTTGCACATAGTTAAATGCATGCATTCTGTTATTAAAGTAATAAAATCCAAACAAGCACAATCTCCATTCATTATGAAACAAGAAATTGGGTTGGCAGCTTCTATGTTTTGTGCTACTTCTAAAAGTTTTTAAAAGAAAGTGTGGCACATTTGGCACAGTTTTGCAGTGTGTGGACTTCCATTTAACGCGAAGAAAGAAAAGTGAGATCATTCTCATTTTCCCAGCTCTGGCTTTTTTTCTAATGGTGAAACAACTTATTAAAAGATGTCACAGGACTGAAAAGACTGAATCATCAATCCTTCAGTTGAGAAATACTTTGGGTAATACTTTATGTTTTGCTAAAAATCATCACACACATACAGGCAAATGTACAGCAAGTAACATGTAAGAAATTTCATCTAATGTCCTCACTGATAGTCCTCCCTCTTGAATTTTCCAGTTCTGCCCCACACACACGCACATGCACACATGCACACATGCACACAAACCTACACACATGTGTGTAATGAAAAGCAGATCAGTGCTGAAACAATCCCTGTTCTGTTACAGCCTGTCACTCACTCTCATCCAGAAGCACCTCTACATCTACCTCTTTCATTCTTTCACCCCTGCTGTCTTAGTTTCTTGCCTGATAGTCTCTTCTGTTTTCACGTCTTGTCAGTGGCATGGCACTATTTAATGTGTGGTTGTCTGTGTGAATAATCTTGAGAAGCAGTCAGATAGTAAAATAAACAGACTGTAATTATCTCCCAGTCCTGTTAAAGAGAGACAGAAATTGCTGTCTGTCTTAAAGGAAATTGTGTCTCCTGTAGAGTAGCTAAATTCTGTTCTGAATGAGCAAATGTACGTTCAGCTCACCAGCTAAAGCTCCTCTCCTCAGGCTGGTGAGTGCATGATATATTTGCCCAAAATTAATCTCTTGTAACATTTGTTTCAGCATAAAAAGAGCTAAATCACTTCCTCCTTTACTTATTCAGTCTCTTGTCTTCATACCTCCCTACCAGTAAACCAATAAAAAGTGCTGATTCAAGCCAAAAGCTGTAGATGAAATGTGTGTGTGCGTGTGTGTGTGTGTGAGAGAGAGAGAGAGAGGGAGAGAGAGAGCATGACGGGTGGTGGGGTAAGGGGATCTGTGAATGGTGTGAAAAGTATTAAGTGCCAGTAATAATTGGAAGCGAGCCTAGAGAATCCAAATATAATGTTACAGCGGGAACACTTGTAATACATTGGTTCTGGAGATGGGCCCAGAACACACACACTAACACACACACAGGTCCACAGTGTTTTTTCCTGGCCTTCTATGCTTGCAGATGCGCTGGCCATTGCCCCCCGTTAAACCTCCAAATCTCCTCTCCATTAGCCTCCATTTGGCCAAAAGAAACATGGCTCATATTTTACCTGGCATGCTCCAGAAGTCTTCCTCTGCTTCATTCTCCCTGTCCATAACTACTCACCAACTCAGCATCAGAGGAATAGTGACAGTTGTATTTGAGTGCATATAACAATTACTTTTATTATCGATTTATTTTATGACTAATCAATTCATCATTTTGTCTTTAAAATTTCATCAAATAGTCCAACTAATAGTCCAATAGAAGGTGCATTTTAGCTGGAAAAATGTTCTTTAAACATTCAAAATTGTTGTTAATTAATTATGTTATGATTAACTAATAGATTGACTCATCAGTTCAGGACTATTGTATATACTTCCATAAAAGAAACAGTGTGAAATGGGAACCACACAGTCTCTAATAGACACACAGTACAGTCAGTTAGATGTGAAAGAAAACAAGGTCCATGGCTCTCAGCTTTAATTTGAGGGTGATCACATCCACATCAAATGAACTGTGTTGCAATTGCAGCTCTCTTTATAGAGCAAGTTAAGGAATAGTTGGGTTTTTTGTTTTATATAACAAACAATGTAGACTTAGTAAGAAAACATTAACCCAGGATTATATGATAAAATAATTTGTTATCATCTAGCTATTAGAACTGAGAAATGTGGGATGAGAGAGGGTCTTTGATGTCCCGCAGTCGTTCCTGGAAGGTGCCAGCAGCGACTTGTCAATAACTGTTAGAAGGAAGCTAGTGGTTGGCCCAGGCATTCCAGCGGCTAGCCTGCTTTGGGTCCTTTGGCTCACGCTTCATGGCCCGCCACAGAAATGCCAGCCTCTCTCTCTTCCTAACTCTTTCTCTCTCAGACACACACACACACACACTCACACACATGCACAGCTGTTGGACCTAACACTCCACCAATATTGTATTTTTAGCCATTGCTGTTTTGAAAACCCCATTTAGTGCCCATTTTTGCCTGGTGGCAAGAGTTAAAGGTTTATTTTAGGAGTGCTCGTATTTCTAGTCCTGGGAAGCAGGTACTGCCGTCGTTTTGTGGCTTTTTGCTGCCATGGCGGTGAGGAAGAACGTCTTAAGCAAGGCAGCTTTTTTTTCTCCCTGTCTTCTCCATATGTTGCCCTGTTTTCTTCCCCCTCTGGGAGTTTTCTGGGAATTTCTCTTCAACAAAGCAAGTCTGTGGTTGTGAGGTGTTCCTATTTTAATCTGTGTTCCTGCTAGGATTGGGCTACAAAGTTTTTATTGAACCATAGTACAATTTCTTTTTCCTTCACTCACTGTGGAGCATGTAGTCAGTGAGTGACACATTTAAACAGAGATGCTGAAGAAATCTTCTGTATGGTGTGTATGCCCACGTTTGTGTGTGTGTATGCGCATGCATGTATGGCCGCATGCTGCTGGTCTTGCTAGGCCTGCTCTTTGTCACCATAATTCCCCCAAATGAGGAGATGGAATGACTCTCCCTCCTTTACTGCTCCCATTTACAGACCCCATATCAGATGCCTCTCTCTCTACACACCAGCCACAAGCACTTCATTTTAATACCGACCCACAGAGCACAACCCGGCCAGCCTCACCCCAGCTGCCATTTGGGCGCGCAGTTCTTCCCAGCTCTGCAGACTGCAGTAGGAGTAAGCCCCCTCTTGTTCAAGCAATAAATGTTTATTGAATTACCTTGTGTTTTTCCAAGCAAAAGAAGGAGTGTAGCATAACAATAGAGAAAGGTTTACGTTTAGGCTCCCCTCATGCTTTGCTACTCCAAACCAGTCCTGACGCTCATCTTTTCCCAAGAATGTGGAATTCCTCCTCCTCGGCGTGAACCAGCTTCCCGTTTGTGCAAGTGCTACACTAAATCCTCTCAAACACCTGCCGTTTATTTTTCTCTCATGCTGTTTTCTACGGTATTCTCTTCTCCGCACTTTTCCTCTCTCCACCTCTGAACTCGGCCGGTTTATTTTCTCTGCATCTCCCATGACACCTTGTTCCTCTTTGGAGAATCTTGTAGGTGCTTGTATGTTTATCTGAGGGACTGCGACTTTCAATAAACCTGCCCCCTGAACGCCATGCACACACACACACACATTCACACCTGCACACACACACACACACACACACACTCACTTCTTCCCACAGACACACAGACCTTGGTAATTAATCTAAGATAAACACACAGCCTCACACATACACACGTGTTAGGCAGAAGTACCCGGTAGGAAAATAATCACGCCAGAGAATGCGAGTTTTAAGCAACGTAAGATCCCGCCACCGTGTACTTTGGATGGGAAAACGTATTGAAGTGATCTGGAGGACAAACACTGGTGTCTGTTCTATAGACAGACAAGGCTGCAAGCTGATAGCAGCCACGACATATCCTGTTACCTCACATGTTCTGTGTTTGCATGTGGTGGATTCCAAAACTGGTAGGAAGAAAGGTTAAAGGTCACTGGATAAAATAAATGGCAATGGATACAGAGTAAATCAGATGTGGAAAAAGGCCTTTGGTATGAATTTAGAGTTTCGGATGAACATAAATAGCGATAGTGCTAATAGGAAGGACAGGTCATACAGGTGACTTCAGGGGTAAAGGGGCATCTCGAGGGAGGAGATCAGACTTCACATGCACATACACACACTACCTGAACAGAGAACAAGCCGCATCTGTGAACTGTGAACGGGGCATAGCAGGAGGGAAAGAGGGGCAGAGACAGACAGAGGGAAAGAAAGCTGAGCCGGTGGACCACACAGATAAAAGAGTGTGCTCTGTTCTTTTTCCTCCTGAAGGAACCTGAAGGAGGAAACTCCACCTCTGGGATTAAGGCTTGTGTTTCCCCAATTTACTGCCATGGCTGCCTCAGACAATATATTTCTGTTCTGCTTGTCTTCTATCATTGCCTCTCCTCTCTTCTCTTTTCTTCTCTTCTCTTCTCTTCACAAATAATCTCCCAATTCAAACCCTAATAGCATTTATAAACCAAATTTCCTTTAAAATATCCATCAGTACTTTGCTGTATTCATTTGATACCTTCTACTACCTGAGCCTCTTCTCCTTTTTGTGAGTAGAATTTATATTGAGGCAAAAACGAGCCAACATTGCACTGATTCATAGTGATTAATATTCTGAACGGTAAATGATTCAGTTTATGATCAAGAAATACTGTATCTTTTTTCACCAATAAATAGTTGTCATCTCAGTGTAGCATTTTTAATTGTTCATCCAAATCTACTCATCTTGTGATAAGTAACCTATATAAACCAGCAAGATGGTTATGTAGCATGATTAAAATTTTAAATGCTTTAGCACCAGTTTGATACACACTGTTTGTGTTTTGCGGTGAGTGTAACAGATAAACTGTATTGTGATGCTGTATGGGATAGCCGTGACATGAGGGCATGCTCTGGCCCATTTGGTGGTGGAATTATCGAATTTGCTGTGCGCTGCCCCTGAACCACCCTACCCAACCACAAGAAAGAACTAGAGGAGGAGACGAAAGGTCTACACAAACATGGACGCACACACACACTCATTGCGCTTCCCCCAGCACAAGGGGATGCTCTGCACATTCCCCCTAATTGCTTGTTTCAAGCGGAGACTGATTGTGGAAAATTATACCCTTTGCATTTTCTTCTGTGCTCCCCCTCCGTCTTTTTTTTTTTCTTTTTCTTTGTGTCTGCACATATGCATACATGTCGAAGGGCTGAATGTACAGTATGTGCTTTTAGGTGTGTACTTTGGGCTACATGCGTCTGCATGCATGTATGTGTGTGTGACTGTACTGTAAGTGTACCATCCATTCCATGAGCCTCTGCTCTCCATGTGCAGGTTCTTTAACTGTATGTGAGTGTGTATGTGTGAGTGTGTGTGTGTCCGTCCATCTGTCCTTGAAGGTTTATGGTGAGATCTGTCTCCCCAGTTATTATGAGCTCATAGTCTCCTCACACCAAAGTCTGCTGAGGTTGGATGTGCATGCATGTATGTTTTTGAAAATTCTTAACTACTGAACAATATAGAAGCAGTTACATTAGAGCAGGGCTGAAAAGGCTGATTAAATAATAAGTCAATCAACAAAAAATTATTAGCAAAATTTTTGATTGATGATTTTTTGAACTGCTGGATGGACAAAACAAACTCAAAAAAATATATGTCACTATCTCAGTTAAAACAAACCTATAGAAATCCAGGTGTCACCAGATTACAAATGCTGATGGAAGATCATACTTTCTTTCTCTCAATCATCTACAGATATCTCTTCTACCTATTCTTCATCCTGTCTTTCTCCTCTCCCTCCCTCTCCCCACCACCTCTCCTTTTTCAAATGTGTGGCTTTCTTACTCTGAGTGCTGCCAACCTCACTTATACAGTATACGCATTGGCCGAGCATTGGCCAAGAGCAACGTATGGGTCTGCGGAACCCACTTAGTGCATGTGTGTGTTTATGTGTTTGTGTGAGGCTGTGAACTTGGTGCCTCTCACCACAAGGTGGGCTTTGCAGAAGAGGCTGTGGTGGTCCCACTACTGTAACTACATAAGTGAGGAAATGAATTAAGTGGACTTTGGAGAAAAGGTGTGTGTGTGTGGACAGTGTAAGTGTGGCTGCTATATTTAAATTGAACGCAAACAAACAAAGTGGCAGGTACTGGAAATGTATAAATGCTACATGATTCTCTCAAGCAGCAATACATAAAGTGATAATAAGAGACTCGATACATTAGTTGAAATCAAAAATGGATCACTTAAACATGCACACACACACAGACACATAAACACACACATGCCCTCAGTCTGGTCTGAGGGGCCTCGTCTTCTTCTAACAAGGCCCCTCTTACAGTATATGCAGCCTGGCCTGTCTGGTGCGTTTAAGGGGCCAAGTAAATCTGTCATTTTAGCCCCTGAACATTCACTCACTCACACACACGCACACAAAGCCTAGCAGCTGGAAGGAATTAAGCTGTCTCTCTCTCTCTCTCTCTCTCTCCCTCTCCCTCTCCCTCTCCCTCCCTCCCTCCCTCCCTCCCAACACCAGGGATGATAACCTTCACCACTCGCCCTCAGTGATTGGAGAACCATTTATTTTAGCCATTAACAACATATCTGTTGGCCCCTGGGCTAATAGTTGAAAAGACAGAGAACCTTTAGTGTTTCAGTGAAAGGCAAGACTTGTCTTCTGTCTGGGAGTTTAGCTACTGTATCCTTCAACTGGATCTTCGGTGTATGGAGTGTGCGTGTGTGTGTGTGTGTTTACATGCACAGGCCATGTATAATGTTTGTCCAGCTAACACAAATACACGCTCAGAACAACCTTCTCAATTCAAACACCTCTTCTTTATACTGTCTATCACCTCAGTGGAGCACGTTTTATAAGTCAAATCTAAACTTTTGGCTGTCAGGATTATGATGTCACTGGTGTTGTGTGTGCACCGGTGTGTATACATGGACTTTTGGTGCCCCTTTGCAAACATGTCAGTCTAATCTGCACTGGCGTCTCGGCTGTTACACAGATCCCCAGGTCTCAGTAACAAACTGTCCAGTTAGATGGCTGGTTATCATGTGCAGAGCCCCTCATATTGATACAGAGAAGCTTTGTTTTCACGTGCTTAAACCTGAACATGCATGTACATGAACACAGCGTCTAAGTCCGTATGAAGTGTAACTAAGGTGCGCTAACATTAGAGAATATGAACTATGGCATGTGGCATAGCAAATGCTATTAATGTCATTGGGTGTGTGAGATGAAGAGAAAAGAAGAGAAAAAAAGTGGATAACGAGAGGCAGGAGGCAACCTAACATGAGCATGCATCTATGCATTTATGAGCAAGTACTGAAATTGTCTTATCTTGTGTCAGGCAGGTGGCTATGTGACAGACACAAATTGCAAGTAAACAGAAAATTAAATGTCAACACAGATCAACCCTTACAGAAACGAGAGTATGTTGTGTGTGCACTGAAACACTATCCTCCATTAGACACCAGACATAAGCATGTACCACACACACACACACACACACACACACACACACACACACACACACACACACAGAGAGAGAGAGAGAGAGACCTTGGTTAATGTCCAACAGGCAAAGCACAGCTGTAGAATGAGGTGTAGATAATAGAGCACTTTGTGACAACCAAATTGTCACTTCCAGCATAATGTTGCTTCAGGCTCTCACCCCCTGCCTTCATCTCTCTCTCTCTCTTATACTCTATCACTTTCTTATTCATTTTCCTCTGTCTTTCTTTATGTGTGTTAGTCTCACCAGGCTGCCACTGTTAAATACTCTGACCCTTACAAAAGGATGGCTTTTATCACCACTAATTATCAAAACCTATCTAAGAAACATTGCCAACACATTAGGTGGAAAGTTGTTGGATATATGAATTTCATAACGTCTGAAAACAGTGAACCATTAGCCCAATGAATCACTGCATGAAACTGCTTTTGTCATATATTGACTGTGCAGTCTAAACAGCTACTCCTCCTGATGTCTCACACTGTGCTCAGTAGATCACAGTTAAACGGTCATACACATTTAGTTCTTCTATTTCCTGATGAAATTGCAAACCAGTGACTACAGAGGCCAAACTCTATGAGATGGTAGTACTTATTTATTATAGCAGCAGAATTATTCTAAACATTGAATGGTCAATTTCAGTGACAATGAAAATGTAGTGCTAAAAATGTCCTGACAAATCCATAGCAAGAACTACTTTTACTGTGTTAAATATTACTGCAGAAAAGTTACTTTATCCTTTTTAAACAGTATATAAACATATGATAGGTTAACCCTAACACATGTAATTAGAAGCAGATATAAGAACATTTTAATAACGTGTTATAATTTGAAAACACTTGTTAATACAACAGTGTTTTCAATGATACGTTCCCAGCTATATTTTTTGTAGTTACAGCTGTGTTAAGGATGTTGAGTATTGTGTGGTCTATAGACCACATGCTATCCATACTCATATATTTGGTATTAATAATAATATATAGTAAATAAAATAAATTGCACTGATACTTGTAACCTTTTTCAAATGAAGTCCTATGGTGCTCTGTGTGGACTATGTTGTTAGTTTAGCAAAAACTTTCAACAATGTTGCACTTCAGGTATAACTCAGTATCAATGCACTTATTTCTGCTTTCACAGAACCAAATGCTTTGTAATCAGAAAATTGCTGCGCCCCTCAAGCAGAGATGGTTTGCTCGATATCACAGAGCCTGACGCTTTTCTGTCAATCCCCACTCCATCATTTTTCATTGTGTACTTAACTGAGACTGGGCGAAAACAGCAGGTTTACACACTCTCTAAACAGCTTGTCAAGAAGAATAAATAAATAAAACCCCTGTAGGTAGCTGTGAAGGAACTGGCTTGGTGTGTATGTAACAATGAGCTCATGACTCTTTCCCAAATTAAGTTTTCAAAAAGGATCTGACATCAGACCTGGAGTGAGGAAGTTTTGTTCCAAAAAGGGCAATTGGAGAAAAGTTTTGCGAGCAACTGTAATGTCTTGATCGTCTGTCCTTCTCGTTTTGATGTGATGTCATTCTACCGCTGTAACCTAATAGCATGCCTTTGCCAAAGATCGCCAGCATTACAGAGTGGATGATAATACCTATAAATATACTCAGCAGCAGCAGCAGCCAGGCCCTGTCTGTCTATCTCTACCCATCTCACCATTTTGGAATGTATGACCTTAAATAGTCATATATGAAGACATTTTAGCACAGCCTGTTTTAGTCCAAAACTGACTTAGAGTTTATACAATTTAAATTATATAGGTTTTTATGTAAAATAAAGTTTAAACCCTCTTTGACGCCTATCTCAGCAATTCTTACGATGTGTTGTTCTTCTAAATCTTGTATTTTCTATCCCTGTAATTGCATTTGATCATTATTTTGCAACTGATCACCTCTCAATTTGTTTAGAAGCCTTCACTGTTGAGCTCGGGGGTTCATTGTATTTTCAATACCCATTCATATCATTGTAGTTCCTATATATTCCCTCCGGTGTCGGTTTCTTTCCTGCTCTTCCATGCGTGTTTTCTCCATTGTTCTCTCTATTAATCAACGTGTGTGTGTGTGTGTGTGTGTGTGTGTGTGTGTGTGTGTGTGTGTGTGTGTGTTCTCGTGTGTGTGCATGCGCACACACGCTACATTGACTGAGAGAGGAGGGGACATACACCTTTTTAGTTGTTAATGAAGGTACTAAGGAAAGAAAAAAAGAATGGGAGAACATGAGGAAATAGGCAAGAATGCAGCCTGTGTGTGTGTGTGTGTGTGTGTGTGTGTGTGTGTGTGTGTGTGTGTGTGTGTGTACATGTGTGTGTGTATGCAAGTGTGTGGTTTTGTGGCAGGTGCTCTCCTTAGGGAGATCTCTCGGCCAGAATAGAATAAGGATATGAATATAGGATATGTCCACTGTGGTGCACCTGCAGAGACGTTGACAAAGACCACACACAAATACACACACAAACATAAGCATGTACACACAAACAGAGGTTTTAGGGGCGGAAATGCAAGATTCCATAACACAATATCACTGCATTTCATTGACTCTTTCACAAATTGCCAATCACCGTCACTTTTATTTACTTGTTTCTAAGTTTAAAAAAAGAGAGAGAAAAAATGTATTTTATTTTGCTGCCTAATTCTTGAAATGTCAAGAGCTATAAGACACCTGTGGGTCTTTGTTAGGTTGCCTAGCAGAGGGCCACAGCAAAATTATCTGGCAACGGTTTTTACTAACACTTAGATGATTAATCTGTTAAATTAATAGTTAATCAACAGAAAATTTGTGAGGCAGTTTCATGATTGATTAATAATCATAAAGTTATTTATTGAGCAAAAAGGGTTTTTTTAATTGCAATTTTCTTTGTGAATTTCTTTGGGACTGTTTTGGATTAGCACTTTGAGGACTGTTGGACAGAAACCTGTGATATTTTATAGACAAACCAATAAATAGAATGGTAATAATAATAATAATAACAATAATAATAACAATAATAATACTATAAGAAATAAATGAATCAATAATATAAGATAATTGTTAGTTGCAGCCATAGTTTCTGTTTCACTCCATGTTGCACAGCACTGTCCCAGGAGTACTGTAGTCTACTGCTACACCACTGTATGTTATCACAAGTGTTTAGACAGTTGGATAGTAAATAGACTACTCTAATGGCACTGAACTCACACACACACTCACACACCGTGTGCTGCACCGTCCTGCTGTCCTCCTCCCGGGGGAGCTGTGGTCTCCATTCTCTCCCACTGGCTGCCGCAATGACTGTGGGGTCACAGGGTCCCCCAGATAAGACCGGAGGGGTTTTGTAGAGGGAAGCTTGACTTTCAGAGCCCAGGAAGGAGGGATGAATAACCTGGAGGAAAGGAGGAGAGTAAGGAGTGAGGTCGAATGAAACTCCAAACCACCTGCGCATCTGATAAGGCAGCACACATTAAGGTGAGCGTAAAAGAGAAGGTTAGCAGGGAAATGTCAATAAGCGCCCAGAGAGGAGAGAGTTAGAAGCTGGAAGGAGAGAAAGTGAGGGAGAAACGTAGACAGGGAAAAGGAGGAAAAGCTGAATCTATTGAAGAAAGATTGTGCACACAAAATATGAGAGGCTAAGGGGAACAAAGAGAACGGATGAATGAATTATCAATGAAAGAAAGACTACAGCCGCAGACTTGAATAGGTGATCTTTGACTCAACACAATGCCGCTTTGAAATAGAGAAGTTCACAATCATCGGAAAACACCAAAAAGATTTACACCCACCACGCTCGCCAATAGCCTCTTGACTGAAATGTGTTGTCGTTTCTGCTCATTGACGTATCGAGCGGTTATGACAAATGAAGTGTGGGGGACCTCAGGTAGCTCTGTGTGGAACCATTGATTTTCACTGTCCACACAAGGCCGTTGATTGATAGGGCAGCGCTGGATTCATTAGATACATTCTCAACCAGCATCTGAATACACACACTCGGAGTAGTGTGGAGTGTTTGTGGACAGAAAGAGATGGGTGGGGAGTGAGAAGAGAGGCAGTTGGAAGGAGTACATATCTGCCAAGTCTAAAATGGAACACTTATAACCATAAATTGATCACTGGCATACAACTACAACTCACTATCAGCATAACTTTGATATACTTGTATTGTTGAAATGTGTGCTGTGAGTACTGGAAGTAAAAGAGGAATTAAAGTCAACGATATAAGACAAAAGCAAAACTATTTAGCTCAAAGATGTTCACCGACGACTGCTGCTCTCTTCAATCTGACCCTTGTGCCCTGTTGTCATAAGCTCAGTATTTATGGAGGTGGCGTGAACTCAAGGCCAAGGTGGAGGGTTTATTTTACAGATCTTGCCATAAAACGGTCAGCTTGAAAATATGAGAGACTTGGCAGGGGGAACTCGACTATCTTTGGGATCCTATTGCAAATTGGTCCACTTTAACTGGGGATGGACAGGATGTGCTCCCAAGAGAGATACACAGGGGGGGATACAGTGATGCAATTCCAGTAGCATGATGTATGATTGTAAGGATTGAAGGACAAATTTGATGCATTTTCAACCTATGTTTTATTTACTGATTTTATATGGTGCTTAATCAGCAGCTCGTTTGCTTTATCGTTCTATTTTCTCCACATTTTCTTAAACTGATATTGTAAGTTTTGCCAGTTAAAATTGAGTTCAGTGTAAATGATCAGTGTTTTCTTGCAGTAGGAAACACAGCAACTTTGGATGTGTTGGTACTTAGACATGATAAGTTAAATGAATTAAAACCAATTTGCTTTTTAAGACATATGAGTATTTTTTTGTTGAAAGAGACTAAAGTAACCAAACTGATGAGCCTTAGGTATAGCATGCAGTACATGTGTCCGATTGTATTTGTACATATTACAGTGTGCCACTCACATACTAGGCTTTATCACATTGTGACATTTACACTATCTTTGTCGCCCTGTAATGAATCCTGACATATTTCCTTTGATTTTGTGTGTCCAGTGTGATTGTGTCATGTTAAACTACTGTGTTGAGACATCAGGCACAGCTCCCATTCTCTCTGTTGTCTCTCTTTGTAACTTTCCTCTGTTGCCACAAACACATCCTTCTTTTAAAAGGAACAAATTGTCCTAGAGTCGATGCTGACATTTGACATTTAAATAATGATAGAGCCAGAGGGCCATCTTGGCCACTGAGCTGGAAAATGTTACCTTTTAAGAGGGATAAGTCAGGATTTGAGATTTTCCTCCAGGAGAGAGCAACTGTTTACTTATGAAGACGATGTACACTGGAAATGAGCAGAATTAGTGGAAAGTGTTGAAAAGCGCTGCAAAGTTGGAATGTTTGCTTTGTGAATGAGATGAGATTTCTGACTCCATCGTGAAGCCCAGACCTCTCCGGAGCCATAAGGCCTCTGAATGTGTCTTTGTGAGTGGGTATACGCATACACACACACACTCACACACACACAGGCCAGATGTCCATTTGGCCTTGCGGATGATCTCTAATTTCATACAGTTTCTGAACATCTCTCTCTTTGGGACTGCAGCCACTAGCTATGGGACTTCTCATTATATGCTATCCAAAACACACACAAATTCACATACACTCACATATCCATTCATCCATCTATTTATCTATCTTTATCTAAACTTTTGCTGTATCCATTTCATCTCATGTAATTCAGTAGTTCTCAGTCTCAAAATGGAAAGACATGATCGATTGTATCTGATGTAATGAGTCCACTTCTGGGACATTCTGGATTCAAATATTGTATTCAGTCTTAAAAGCTTTATGTAATGTAGCGCAGTAGGCAGCTTCTCTTAACTTTCTTCCTGATCAGGAAATTAACCTGAAATGACTCCTCCAATGGTAAGCCAGAAGTCTTCTTTAAACACCAGTCAGATTGGATCTCCAAATCTGTGAATTTCCCACAGTCTGTGAGATGATTTTCACATATGCATATGCCTTTACTGCTTAGAGACTCTGTATAGGCATACCCAAGTTGTCATTCAGCTCTTCTCTGATTAAAACTTGATCTGCAGGAGAAATAAAACCTGCATACTTTAAGGCCTGAACAAATTTTATGTGGAAAGTCTGAAAAATTAAGGAGTACATGCACAGGCAAACATCAAAACATATTTCATTTGACAGACTGACTCTGACACCTTGTCTTGGGATTATGACATGCAGGCTGTAGATGTGTGTGTGTGTGTGTGTGTGTGTGTGTGTGTGTGGTGTGTGTGTGTGTGTGTGTGTGTGTGTGTGTGTGTGTTTTCATGTCTGTGTCCAAAGTTGAAAAGTTAAAAGCTTAGGTTTGAGGCTAAAGTGAGTGATTTCTTTCCCCTGCAGCATCACACATCTGAGGTCACAATCCAAATTCTGTGACTTGTTGGCCTTTCTCCCAAATGAAGCATTCCATGGATCAGCGAGCCCATCAGCCTACCCTCTCCTCCTCTTTGCTCAAATCTCAGCAATTATATTTGACATGTAACATCAATAATCTCATTTATTTTCTTGCCCCCCACCCCTCCCTTTCTCTCAAGCAACCAACCACACACACACACACACACACATACACACACATACAGAAGGGTCTGCTCACTCCCATTCTCTTATCTGTGTCTGCAGGAAATGTGAGCCACGCAGCATTCGATAAAAACAATTTTTTGCACCATTGATCCCACAGCACTTGTTTCTCCCTCCTATTTTTTTTCTTTCTTTTTTGCTCCTCCTAGTCCTCCTCTATGAAAATGGTATTTCTGGAGGTTTTGTTGTTAAACGATGAAGTAAATGTTAGGAGATGGCTGTGTTTTATAAAGAGCAGCAGGGGAAAGACCCTGACGAGTCATACTGAGATGAAATGAATCGCCAGAGGAGAAACACACCATGGGCACAGACACTACTGGAGAGGGGTCACTTACATAGGCTACATTATGTACTGTACACACACACAATCACATACATCCAAAGTGTGTGTGTGTGTGTGTGTGTGTCTGTGTGTGTGTGTGTGTGTGTGCAGGTATGAGAGAAAAAGAGAGCCTGTGCACATCTGTTTGTACCAGTGTTTTCATGTGGACACTGTTGGCATTGTCTCCACCGAGTAGAGAAGCCATGCAGGCTCAGTGGGTGCCACTTTCAGTTCCCTCCACCGCAGGGCCACAGATCAATATAGCTAAAGTCACCCACCTCCACACACTCGGCCTCTGTAATCATTCCCTACACTGTGTTCTGCTTCACTCCCTCCACCGGCCAGGTTGTTGTTTATCCTATTATAGCCCTAATTGCCATGCTTATGGTAACCTTTCTTCAGCTTTGTACCCCCTGCACTAAACTAATGGGTAATGGCACAGGAGGGCTAATGCAACCAAGCTAATTTGGCTGGGGTTATATGCCCACATGGACATGGACTCACTCTAGCACAATGCCCATGTCCATCATTCTGCAGCTGTTTTGTTTTTTTCTCACTTTCCCTATGTGGCTTTCCATCTTTCACAGCTAGCTAGCATTAGCACTCAGTGCGCCGTGTGGCTCGGAAGCAGGTTGCAGCTAATGACTTACCTCAGTGCTTTCGGTGCTATGGCTTTTTAATTAGTGTCGCGGTGCTAAGTGTCCCACATGGACCCTGCCCAAACCCCCTTTCTTGTCATCCATCACCCATTCCTTTTGTTTGCCTTTCATTTACATATATGCACCAACCCCAAATTAGCTAGTGGCTCGTTAATTGCACATGTGGGGAAGTAAATGGATGCTGGTATGGCGGGGTAGAGGTGCAGTCAACATGTTTACCTCCTAAATACCCCCCAGGACCACTGAGCTCCAGCACACGGGGAGGTCACAGTGAATACGCCCCTCAGGCTAAAAAGATCCATTGTGCTGTTTGGAGTAATTAGTACAACTAACAAGCTCAAGCCCACATTAAGAGTGGTATACTGTAAAAACACACATACACGTATATGTAGATACAAACACATACAGAAGTTGTTTACATAAATGATGTCCATTTTGTTCATTTTATTGTGGTTACAAAATGCATGAAACATATATGTTCATGATGCCTTCAAGTACTGAAATACTGCCAAAACAAATGCAAAGAGTAATAAAAGGCAAATAAATCTGCAGGAATGGAGGGAAATACGTTTTTCTACATCCAGGATGAGAGAACCTTGCTCTTTCATGCCATCAAATTAAATACTTTCTACTGACTTTACAAAGTCTATCAAATTAAGTCTGTTATGCTTGTATTGACTCCTTCTGGCTGAACTGATCGATCGCCAGTCAATAATAGATAATGACGTCTAAGTGCTGAGCGATGACCCGTTGCACCTTAAGTGTCCTCAGTGTTATTGATCATACTCAAACGGCCTCATAGATCAGTGTGTAGTCACTGGTGTCAGTTTTATTAATTTCCCTGTTGTTGGGTGAAATACTCACATCTCAAAATGAAAACAACAACCATGATGTTTTGAATTTACCTTACAGGCTCTGAAAAGCAGCTGCTTGACTGACACCTGAAAATAGGTAAAATTGTAGGTTTTCAGCCAATACAGAAATTTACTCCCAAACTATATCTCACACGTATGTAAATAGACACTTTTTTACAACCTGCAGCTCAGTGGAATAAACCATGGGAAGATTTAAGCAACAGTTAAAGACATCAGTGATACAAATATTTACAAAAAGGTTACCTCACCATCAAAACTGAAAACATATTGGAATCTGTTCCTACTTTCAAATAAGCTCTTGAACACATGTATGACATATACAAATTAAACTGCATCTACAGCTATTCGTGTTATCTGATGCAGTACAAAATATGCTGTATATTCTGAAGAGAAAAACAGTAATACTTTTCTTCTTTATTTTTGTGGTTGAAGTCTTGTCCACATGACTGCATCCAACAGCCTCACTGTGTGAGGTATATCGTTGTGTTTGCTCCCAATGTTGATTGGCCAATTATGCCTGATTGTGTTCCTTGAGGGAAGCATTCTCCAAGAGTTGTTAGTGAATGGCCAAATTATGCCTTAGCTTTTAATGTGACCATGGGGAGCCCAGGACCACTTTGAAAAGTTTTTTTGGTCTTTGCAAAGCCACAAGTAACTTGTAATGACAGCATTATTAGTCAAAGGATAGTTTGAAAGTCATTGTTTTTTTTTTTGGTTGTTTTTTTTTTTTGCTGGTGTGACTTTAATGGCAACTCAGACGCCGTGGGCCGTTTGAGCTTTAATGAGAAGTTTCCATGTGGGAGTTAAAGTTGGGTCTATGCCCTCACTCTGTCCTTTATGACCCCTCTGTACCCAGCCCAACTCTGTCGTATTTACCTGTGACCGCATGCTGTAGCACTGATGTCATTTGTTTTTCCTCGCTGATGAATAATATAAAATGGGACACTGCATTTTAATACACATACACACATAAAACCCCCAAAGTCCATGCACATGTATATGCATGCACACATACTGTATGTGCATTAAGAATAGTGGCGCTCTGCAGTGTTGCCATATCTCATAACTATGACTTAACTCTAACAAACAAGAACATGTCAAGTAGAGCTGGACTGTATGAAAGCCTTATCTGCAGCAATCTGCTCTGCAGCTCACTTTGATGATGGACTGCTGCCTACAGAATTTGTAGAGCGAGCATCAAGCCTCTAATGCCGGTTCGCTCTGTGTTGTACAGTGCAGATGAGGAGTGAATGCTTGTTCATGCATCTGTGTGTGTGTGTGTGTGTGTGTGTGTGTGTGTGTGTGTGTGTGTGATGAGCTGTAAAGAAGATCAGTCTGACATGCTGTAAGTAGTAATAGAGCAATATCTTGTGTCACCCCCCAGTAGTCCTCCTCCATCTCCTTACTCAGTGTGTGTGCGTGTATATGTGTGTGTGTGTGTGTGTGTGTGTGTGTGTGTGTGTGTGTGTGAGTGAGTGAATATATGTGTGTGATTGATGACACTACTAATGGTGTGTCTAAACACTCGCAGCCCAGTTATCTCTTATCTGACAGAAAGGAGAAGGCTTGTGTCAACAGCTGCTCCTCCTCCTCATTTATCTCTCTCTGTCTCGTCCCTCTCTCTTCCTCCTACCCTTTTTTCTTTCTCACAAATCAAAAGTGTACTCAGTGTTTTCTCATGTATGTTTGCTGATTTTTCTTTACTTAGCAACTAATAATTACATAAATTATTGATTAATCTATGGATACATTTTTTATTAATAATTTAGTCTATAAAATGTCAGAAAATAGTAAAAAAAAAAAAAAGAGAGAGAGATTCACACTGACCTGAGGGGGACGTCTTCAAATTGCTTGTTTTGCCTAACAGAATTCCCTGAATAATTAATCAGTATAATAATTTAACTTGCTGATCATTCCAGCACTATTTATATGTTTTCCTGGAGACTTCCTGTTGTTTTAGCTCTACACTTTACCCATCTGTCTCCATTCCCCTGCTGTTTTTTCCTCCCTCCATCCTTCCGTTCATCCATCCACACAACAGCTGTCCTGCAGTTCCCAAAAGCTTCAAGGCCATAGGAGATAGGAAGGTCCTCAAGTCTGGGCCTCATCTCCACCATGGGCTTCAATCACTGTAATGCGCCCGTTTAGCCATTAGCTTCTTCGAGGGGGGGCCACATCCATCCATCCCTCCATATATCCCGTCATACATTAAAGGGCAGATTGATAGCCATCAGCCAGGTCTAGGCCACTGACACACTCTTAATGTTGTGTCTAACACAAACCAGATGGCTGCAGGGCTCTTCTGCAACACACTCATATCCATGATACACTCACACACTGCCACCCGTCTCTCTCTCAGGAGAAGGGATGAGCGTTCTTAATTAAAAGTTGGATATATGGGCCTCTAGGTTGTGGTGGTCAATCAGGATGCATTACCTGCACATTGGGGCCCTCCAGAGCCAGAGTTATGGTGAAGGTTAACATGACGAGATGGCGGGGGGGTGGGGGGGCAGTCAGTGAGTCTGTCTGTGCGTCTGTCTGTGCTGCTTCCTGAGTCAAAACAAAAATTAAGGATAGGGTGAAAAAAAGAAAGAAGTAGTTAAGTCAGTTTGACTATGAAGTGGTAGCTGTGCGCGCTAAAGCTAGCTCAGAGCTCAGCTCAGGCCAGGAGGTGCGAGCCATGATCTCAATAGCTGTATTGTATTCACACTTGAACGGGGGCCAAAAACCCTGTGAAATATCAGAGCAGAGAGAGGGAGAGAGAAGTGTGGAAATGAAACAATGGTTTACACAACAGTGAAATAGGTCTTTTCCTCTCCTTCTCACCAGCAGGCCCAACACTCAGAGAGGGAAAGCTTTATTGGCCCTCCTGTCCTGGTTAGTCTCAGCCGCTGGTAGGGCAGAGGAGGGGAGGGCCGGCCCTTACGTGTGTGTGTAGAGGGATGCGGAGGCCAGTGTTGGACTGAGGCACACACTCAGATAGGCAGACCTATGTTCAACAGCCACACACAGAGTGCAGATGAGAACACACACATTAAATTATCCATTGGTAGAGATGAGAATAGCCAGATATTCCTCTAATTCCTGTATGAGGAGAGTAATATGCCTCGTACCATCACCTATGCCTCTATGGCCACAGCTAATCCTACTGGGCAGAGTACCTCCTCTCATAACTGTAGGTTTAACACAGACTGAGTAGTAGAAGCCATTGATTTTTTTAGGTACATTAAATGAGCAAGGGATGAAAATGGCTGGAGTACTTTAATCTGGCAACGATAATGATGTGCAACATCACGTAATCAGTAAGGCTTTGTCTTTAATATATGTACAGCAGTTGTTGCACTGCTTTATACATTTAACAATTACTTCAAAACATCAAAAAGTTATTCTTCTTTTTGAGAAAATAACTTGATCTTAAATTAATCTGTCTTACCCAAGTGAACATCTATCCCTTTAATCTGGGCTAGACTTTGCGTGATACCTTTTGGCTGTAATATAACATTGTATTTTTCTGTTGAGTGAAGAAAAATTTGGTTTTGTATTGTATCCATGGATTAGGTTAGTGTATTCACAGCTGCATTTTTATTTTTATTTTTGAATGGAAGGAATCTCAGTCCTTGTGTTAAACACTGAACCTGCAGGAAAGGATTGTATTATGGGTTGTTTGTTGCGTTAATGTGGCAAGACTGGCAACTTTCTGCCTGTCTGCAGTTTTTCTGCAGGAGATCGTCCCACAAAAGAAGACCCTTTTTTGGTCTTGTAAACCCAGTTTAACACACAAGAGTATTCTACTGCTCATGTTTTGTGTCTTACTGCCAAAATGAATTCAAAATTTAACATTTTTTGTAATCACAGAATTTGCCCAGACAAAGTCATCTATAAAGTAAACAAAAAATACACTAACACGTTTGCATTTCTCTGTATATAAAAAAATACCAGAGGCTCTAGTTTAGTGTGTCTACTTTTTCTAATTGATCTATGTTAGATTCTAGAGCAAATGATTTAATTCTGGGTCATCAAACTGAGGAATAAAGTCTGGCCACTATTAACAGGTGAGGAGGGGGAGAAGGAGGAGAAGGAGGAGAGAGGTGGTGGTGGTGAGAGGAGAAAGTGGAGTCTGGTTGTTACAGTAAATGAAGAGTTCTGCTCAGATGGTTCCAATAAGTCCCAGGCCTGCCGCCACACAGGGGTTCTGCCACATGCTGTCCCGGCCAGCTGCTGAGAAACTTTTTTTTTTCTTTTTTCACAACACATTTTTGTTGATTTGGGCTCTCAAATTCAAACCTCCTGTAAAAAAAAAAAACCCAGGTGGAGTGTAGGTGATGATGGGGTGAGAAAAAGAGAGGAAGACTAAAAGGCAAAAATACTGAGGAATGTTTGTCTATCATGTTCTTGCTGTCTGAATGAAATGCTGTGAACCTCACAGAGTTTACGTTTCTTCCTGTCTCAGCTCTCTGCTGTCCTGCCAACTCATTGATCTCTGAATACACAAGGACACTACAACTTTCTGCAAAACAGGGACCAAATGACATTCAACCAAAAAATCAAATTTAAAGAAGATGGTTGGAGACAGACATGACATCTCCTGTTTTGTGTCAGTCTGTTTTTCAGAGATTCGAGGAATGAGGTAGTGGACGGGATAAATGCTGAGGCCAACACTGATTTGATACTGAGCAGGAACTGACATGCAGAGGGAAAAATTCCCTTTCAGTTCGTATTGGAAACCCCTGTTGTCTGGTTTGGATCAGCAGAAATATGATTGTAAATGAAAAGTTTTTGTCGCCCCATTTCTGCGTCTCTCGTCTTCTGCTTCTCTCTCCCTCCATCATTCTCCATTGTATCACAAAAGCAAATGTTGTTGAAGGAAGTATTCTTTTATTCGGGTGTTAATAAATAATTGATAGTGTTACATGCTCTACAAATTTGTCCCGAGCGCCACTTCCCTATTTGTGTTTGCACAGTTCCAGGAATTGTCCCATTTTGTGTTTCACTTCCGATGTCAGTCGATAGAGTGGAGGTCAAGTTGTGTCAGTGTTGAATGCAAGCTTCCTCGTCTCATTATTATTTGCCATTATTCTTGGCATGGATGCATTAGATTTGATTGATTTAGTTGCTTTGCTTGAGCTCAGGAAATTTTTATTTAATATACCCACTTTGGGAACTTGTAAAAACAGCATGCTATAATTGTTAATTCATTATGTGCTTACATTTGGAAATCCAGTTTTTCCCTTCACATTTTGATGTGTCATTGGGTGAATATTGCAAATATTAATATAATAAAATATTTCCAGCGTGGCTTGTTGAAACATATAGGTTTTTTTTAGTTTGGAGCCCCTTGACAATTTTTTTTTCAAATAGTGCAAAACACATTGTATGCTCCAATAATATAAAACCACACACACATATGTGCATACAGCATAGGTGTGTGTTTTTTCTCCAGAGAGCACTACACAGTGTGTAAAATTTAAAATAAATGTGCTTCACCAAAGTTGTCTGTTAATTTATAAGCAGGAGCTTGTGACGTAAGATTTGAAAAATCATTTCCTGTAATCACATAAAAGTCCTACACATAGTAGCCGTAAATACATGTCATAATTATGTAGTATACACATTTGTGTTTGTAGGTTTATGTGTGTCCATGTGTGGATTCCTCTTGAGACAGCGCCGGCACCAATAAACAACCACTTTGCTCACTGAGCATTCTATTCAGCCAATAAACACATACTCTGCTAACTCTGATTCCCTCTCAGTTAGTAGTCAGTTAGTTCCCTCTCAGTATTCAACTGGTCTGCTCTCTTTGTTCTCCTCTTGAACCTGTTAACAATTATTTCAGCAGATTTTAGAATGTGATAAATGTTCTTCCTTGATCGTTGGATTTCTCCGACAGAGGCCAGTCTGGCTCTGACTGATTCAGTGTTTGTGCTCCTGTTTGTCACACACATAAGTCTAGCTGTTAGCCTTCAAACACCACCAACAGGGGTGTGTGACCCTGATGTACTGTTCATATATTTCCCCATTTACACTGCACCTGCTTCACTATAATGAGCCAATATATCTGCTCACTAATTGCCCTAAATACATATCATAAAGGCTGGCCTGTAAAAGGCTGTGCAACAGTAAAACAGACATAACCACTGTGGACACACACACGTACACTTGTACACATCACACGAACATGAAACAACACACATGTACACAGGCAAAAAGTCATGCACACAAGCACATACACCTGCATGTACACACAAAATATATATACCAGGGCATACACAAGCATGCGCAGTTAAACACACATGCGCACACGCAGACAGTCTTACACACACTCATCCAGTCTTTTAACAAGGGGCAATAAATAACATAAAGCCATTTCATTAACGAGGTCCAGCCTGAAAACTCCCTGCCTCTCTTCTTTTAAAGTGCTCACACTTCCTGTTTAAAGTTACCCTAACCTGGCAACCCAGCACATGGCAACCTGCTCATTCAGATGAGCTGCAGGGGTGCGGAGGTGGACATGGTGGCGTGATGCTAAAAATAACACAGAGTGGCTGAAGATATTGCATGTAATCACCGGCTACATACTGTTTCAATGAGACATATTAAATATGGTCTTTATTATTGTTTCAAAAGCAGATCTCAAGTATGGCCGTCTGCCGCTGGAAAAAGAATAGCAGAGAAAAACAGAAATTTGTGTATTGTCTCTTCTGACAATGTAACAATGTGAAAAGTATTGAGTCATAACTGCTGGGTAACTTAACAGAATCAAAATGTACTGAAACCTGCTAATGTAATAATCCATATTAGTTGGTGTTCAGTTGGCATTTATCAGCATATTATGAACTAAAGCATGTCACTTATTTTCATTATTCAGGAGCTAAACAAAATCTGGTGACTATTACATTATCAGATAATACATTTCTATATTTATTCTTCATCATGCCTGTCATCATTGTGTGTCTACCAAACTCTGAAATAAAATCATTAACATAGATCACCACGTCTAGCCATGGATTCTCACCTGCATGGGAATTGGGGAAAAAACTCAAACAAAATGAGATTTGACTTTACCGTGATTTCATGAGCGTGGGAGACGCTGGAGCTTTTCACATGCCGTATTCAGTGTGGCACATGCATACTCACCACAAATGATAGCTGTGTGACGGTGACTGTAGAGACTCTGATTTAAGAGGAAGCGAGTTGGGTCATTAGTGAGCAGGGGCCACATTCTGACACTCACAGTGCATGTAGACACACACACACACACACACACACACACACTACAACCCAGATGGCTTTTACAAGGCCCCAGGCCCTCCCTGGCCTGCCTGCCTGGTTTTTAATTATGTCGATGTCTGCCCGGCCCAGATAAAATGGGTCACATTTAACACGCCTTCATTCACCTTCACAGACACAACACATACACTGACACACTGCGAACACACACTAATATGTATGCAACACCTTGAATACATATTACTAGTGATATCCACATAAGGTACAGAGAGACATTTTTACAGTGATAGTCACTTGTGCCTTATGTGATAGTCGACATAAGGGCTCCTACCTTGATAAAAGTGTGTGTGTGTGTGTGTGTGTGTGTGTGTGTGTGTGTGTGTGTGTGTGGATTTACAGCCTGTTTCCTCTTTAGCTGTCATTAGGCTGCCAGGACATGGCTACACAGGTGTACTATTACCAGCATCAGTAATAGGCCTTGCACATATACACACAATACACACTCTCTCACTCTCTCTTTCTCTTTCTCTCTCTCTCTCTCTATTTTAAAGGCCCAATCTATACTCACAGTATGGCTCCTCCTGATGAAACACTTTGGTTCTGCTACTGACTCTTTACGTGGAATTTCCACCAAAAATATTTGATATCGGAAATTTAAATTTGAAGGTGTGACAGATAAATGATTCCAAAGGTTTGATGCAAATTATGAAATGTGTGTATTAATAAAAGTCACATGACATGCATACTTCTCCTCACATTTAAGACATTAGAATAAAATTTGAATATAATTTGAATTTAATGCAACGGCTTAAAATTTGGATAGGGAAAATAAAAAGAGTCATGCTTGACACACATCACCATCAGAGCAGTGCTGAAATAAGTTTCCATGGATTGATAAATCTTGGGAAAATTCACAATTGGGTGGAAATACAATTTTGAATAAATCAGAATTAACTGAAATCTTATCAAGGAATGTATCAACTTTCTTACATCTGATCTGGTGTGTGGTTTCTCCCACATCAGTTTTACATTTTATGACATAGAGACAATGTGTGTGAAGTGTGCGCGTGTGTATTTTGCATGTTTTTCTCTACCATATGGGCTCAAAAAGGGATCAGTAAGATTCTGTGTTTGTGAAATATTGTTTGCATATAATGTCAGTGCCGCAAAGACACTGGAAATGTGTAAATAAAGTTAGGTTGCACAAAGACTGAGAAAGAAGAGCTGTTTTTTTTAATAAGTGATCACAAATTCTAAGCAGAACACTTTGAACCTTGTGTAACCTCAAATTTATTTAGACATTTTCAAACTTTCTCCTGTTACAAATCTTTTCTACATATGCACAGATTTTAAATTCTTATGTTTTTTCACAGATTTACAAACAATGATGACATTCTTTTGAGCCTATAGTTTTCTTTCACTATTCTTCCCTCTTACATTTACTGTACATGTGCTTACATCCACAAACACAAACACCTCCCTCCCAGGTTTAATAACATGTATGAACAATTAAGATACTTTCATCAGTTTGTGTGTGCATTTTTCTTGCGCTGTCTTTTTCTTCACTGCACTCCCACATCATCCACACTGTGAGCCCAATTTATTAAATTGTGAACAGTCTCTCTTTCTCTCTGTCTTTTATTCTCTGTCTTTTTCCTTCCTGCTGTAAGAGAGGGTTTATTGACAGGACCCCTTGTGTGCCTGTCCACCTCTCACTTCCACACACACACATACACACAAATGTGGACAGACACACGCTCATTTAGACTGTTGAGTGATGTGGCAGGGTAGGGTCATCTCTGCAGGCCCCCATCCATCACACACATGTGCACTCACACACACACACACTCATACATACATGCGTGTGGATGTGCGCAAACACATCGGAGGCTGTGGGGATCTGTACTCTGTCAGCTGCTTTATTAGTCCGCTTGTGTGTGTTATATGTGTGTGTGTGCGTGCTAAGGGGCCTCCCAACTGGAAACAGACCCTTTTCCACAGAGGATACACACTCTCACACACACTTCTTTATTTCTTGTTAGTCATCCTGCACCTTAATTTGCAACACCTCTAACAACCAGCTCCGCAGCCCACTTCACAGCCACTCAATCTGTCACTGTCACTGCTCTGTTTCCATGACTGGCCCTCTCATCAGGGTAAAACAGTTTGTGTGCGCGTGTGTGTGCATGTGTGCATGGAATTCTTACTATGTCTACCATTTCTATATTGTCTACAACCACCCTGGCCTTTTGTTTTTGTATACATATGTGTGTACAGCTGTGGAGAGGGAAAGAAGTTTCATTTCCACATATCCTCCTCTACCTGCAGAGCTCTCATTCCAGGCTGCCCCCTAGCTGCTTCAAGAAGAAGTGCACCCACCTCTTTTTATTCCTGATTTCTCTGCTTGTCTCCCCACACATTTTCACATGTTCTTGATCTAGATAGATTAAAAGCAAGATACATATTGAGAGGCAATCAGTTCCCCATTCTTTGCTGTTTCTCTTTGAAACAACCTGTTTTCATTTGTAGGCCACTTCCCCAGGATATGAGATGGTCGACCAAGGGAGAGTCAGCCTTCTCTCTACATGTTCACAGTGCTGCTTTCCTGTTTTCCACAGACAGACAAACCTTCGATACAGAGAAATCTCTCAGCTAACTTTTGTTGAAAAAGATTCTGCTTTTCTGTCTGTCTTTGTGGGATGATCACTTTACCACCTGAATCCAATAAATGCATGTTTAGTAGACTTTTACATAGATGGATGGTCATGGTTTGTTGCATGTCTTGATACACTCTGATCAGGAAAAGGCAAATCAAATATCTCTAACCAGTACTGATCACTTATTTCTCTGCTAAATCAGCTGAAGCTAATTCCTAAAAACAAACCTTTATATATTTTCTGACACGAAAAACATGAATAGAGACGAGTCCGAGCGAAACTGCATCATTTTTAGAGTTTGGGAATGAGAAGAAACTGTATGAAAACAACTCTTTTCTATCACACATATGTATACAAATACATGCAAACTAGGGTGTGTTCACACATTGAAACCCAGAGCAGCGCAACAGAGCACTAAGATCACACTTCATAAAAATGTTCCCTTAGAGAGACACAGTAACCTAGCATTTAGGTCTCACATGCTGTAAGTCTGCTTCTATCTCCATCTCACATCAAAATCACAATCACCACTGCGCTCTGAGCTGCCATTTCCATTTTCTGCCCTCCGTCAAACAGAAAATAATATGTACCTTGTCACCAGCGTCTACGCGTACAAGCAACTTTCCTCTACTAATTCAGCCCTGCGCGCCACACACATCCGTCAGATATAACTGGCGGGGGAGAGGGCATGCCGAGACATCCATTAAAGGTTCCTAGCTGTCAAAGGTTCCCCTTTGTGTTGTGAGGAGCCGTATAAGTGTCGTGCTCTTATCAGAGCTTCCTGTGGAGTTTGCCCTGCATCCTGTCCACTCAGGCGCTTCTCTTTTACTGAGGTTTCATTGTAAAAGTGCTCAACTGCACATGTGTATATGTGTGCGTATGTATGTGTGTGTGTTGTCACGTGAGTCATTTTCTGATGTTGTTTAATCAAAGAAAACTATAGGTCAAGCTCTGAACATAATATGAGCGACTGTTGTTTTATTTTACTGGCCTTAAATGAAACTCTCCTCAGTTATTACAACTTTGATCTTGTTTTCATGGGTTCACAATAACACTGTGCTGAATGAAATCAAGAAACTACAACAAAATCACTACAACAAAGTGTGACTATGCAAGAATCACAAGTAATCCAATGATCAGACAGATTTAGCCACATTATCTAAACACTGGAGGTGAAACCAGCCAACACTCCTGCAATGTCGACAATAATGCATCTTTACACAAAGAAACTATGTGCTCACATCTACAGCGGGCCAAAGTTGGTAGGAAATCAATCTCCAAACTGTGATTGATGATTACAGTGTGAAGTCTGGGTAATAACTTTACTGTTCCCCATAATGTAATTGCAAGAATTATTAATTAATGTGGTGAATAGAATGTTGTTACTGATAGGAATGATTGCCAAAACTATGAAAAAGATAAATTTTGTAATAAACTAGAAATACTAGAAATACTTTTTTTGTTTGGTTGTTGAACACAGGAGAGAGCTAATCAGAAGGGAATAGTTGAGATGTCCAAAATGAGCAGAATGAGAATGAGGAGAATGACTGGACAGATGAAGACATGGCAGTTTTATCAACAAGGAGTCAGTGCATGTTGGTAAATCTGAAAATGTAGAAACAGCATTCCTGAGAAGGTTATGGGAAAAGTTTCAGTAGTCAGGTTTGCTTCATGTTGTTGATAACCCTTCGCACGTGGAGCTGATGATTTCCAGCCGGGTCCTCCTCACCCATATGACGTAGGGAGGGACGGGAGGGAATGAAAAAGAAAGGTAAATAAACAAACAATCAGCCGTGGGCTTGTTCTGGCTCTCCTTCTCTGTTGCACCTCATTTGAAGCCTTATAAATCAGGCTCCCACCCGGAGACAGGGTGTTAGCAGGCCTCCCAGACAACACACACATGTGCACGTACAACACACACAGGTCTGCTGCTCATTAAGCCTATGATCAGACCCTCGGGTGTGTGTGTGTGTGTGTGTGTGTGTGTGTGTGTGTGTGTGTGTGTGTGTGTGTAGGAGAAGGGGTGCGGGGGTGGGGAGCAAAATGTGTGTGTGAATACTACCGTGCTCAATATGTTGGTGTGGCAGTATTCACACGTATCAGTCTGTTCAGAGTCGTGCTTGCCCACCTTCCTTCACACACCTATTCCTCCCAGAAAAAAAGAGAATAATCCCAACTCCGCTCCACCTGGATCTCAGTCTTTCTCCGTGTGTTCATAAAACATGTTTGATACCTGTCGCAGCTCCCAGACAACGCTGTGACAAGTGCACTCTGACTCCACCACCTGCAGAAAAGATATTGAGTATAGTAGGTGTGTGTGTGTCTGCGTGTGTGTGTGGTTGAGGCGGTATGCCTGGTTAGTTTTCAGTGACTGTTTTCACACATAAAATAAAGGCCTGGACTCGATCAAGCCGAGTGTTTTAAGTTATAAACTGGAAGCAGAAGAGGCAGTAGCTGCAGATGTAGAGTGTGAGGAATGGATAAGATTCAGCTTTTTTTATATATGTAAACTCCTCCAGTGGACAGTGTCACATTATTTGATTCTGCGTATCCCAGTGTGAATTACAGGAAAAAAAAACATAACAAGAACAGATTTGCATAAACAGTCGACTTTTCCCACTTTCACAATCAGCAAATACATTTAGATAACCAGTAGCCACAGTTTTTATTTAAAGCATGTGGAACAGGGATTTTAAACATAAGTCAAGGTTTTGATCAATTATTTTTAGCAATGAAACGAACAGGCATTGTTATTCTAAAGCAGGCGTAGTTTGTGAAGGGGGTAAACTCACACCTTGGCTCAAAAGTAGCACAACATTGCTGTTACCTCAGCCATGCATACACGCGTTCGCCTATCCGTACAAACAAGTATGTGGCAGTTCTTCCACACCTTCAGCCAGACCCTTTACATATATATTTACTCACCAAACTTGGCAGCCTGCACCCCCACCCACGAATATACACCTTCTGCACGCGTTCACCCAGACAACAAGAACATGACCATTCACACTTTACGAGCTGGGAAAAAAAAACACTAACATGCCTGTAGAAAAAGCAACCAGTTAGAGAAGTTCACGAACTTTTCACATCTAAAAACGTCAGTCGGCTTGTTGGTTCTTCTCCATCACACCTCGACTTCCTTTAGCAGACATTTGACTGTAATTAGGAGCACAGAGAGTCAAGCTAGAGGTCAGCGCTGAACTCAGGCCAGTCTGATTGGGAGTTGTAATTAGAGGAGTTGCTCTGTCTTGGGCCAGTTGTCCCCAGAGGATTCACACAGGCTCAGTATCACATGCAGCGCTGGGGGAGAAATCGGAGCTTCAAGCCCAGCTTGGTGGAGGGGGTTAACTCAGAGGTTTTCAGCCGAGCCTCCCCCAGATTCCCCGGCACCGCCGAACTCCACCACACACACAGATGCCAACAGACACACAGACATGGCTCAAAAGAGCCAAGAGGAGAAGACAACATTTCTGGCCTTCAAAATACTTGCAGTCTTTCTCTCTCTCTCCCATCTCTTCTTTTCATAAATGCACTAATTGCTGTATAAATAAAATCTATGTTCTTTTGGCAAATAAGAGGACTTTAATGTTACATTGCTCCACTATCATTTATAATTTACAATTTTGTGAAGAATGAGGTCCCATTTTTCTCTTCAGCAGAACATAAAGCTTTGTTGCTCCTTCCTGGTTTTCCCCTCACGATTCTCTCCACAATAAGCCCCTCTTCTCTCCGTCTCCTCCTCCTCCTCCTCTTCTTCCTCCTTCTCTTCTATCTCCATCCTCCGTCATTCTCTGTGAAAGCGGGTAACATGAAACCCGCTCTTGGAATCTCAGGGGGCTGTAGGGGTTACAAAGGGTGATCAATATGTGCCAGAGAAAGTCTTTAGACAAGTGAAAGAAGCCACAGTTTGTCTTCTCCCTCCTCCTTTCTCCTCCTTTTCCCTCTTTCCTCTTCTAGTTGTCGGGATTGACAAGGTTAGGTGGCCCTAACACCCGCTGACATGTTGCCTCTGTGTGTCTTAAAATTGACTGACATCAAACTTCTGGCTCTGCCTTTTACACCCTGATGTGCCCCTTAAAAATGTTACATTTTTAACTGCCTAGAACTTTCTCTGAAAATGTCATTCTTAGAGATATTTCAAGTGATTTGGTAGTTGACCATAACCTGCTGTTTGTCATATATATATATATATATATATATATATATATTTTTTTTTTTTTTTTTTTTTTTTTAATTTTATTTTATTTATTTATTTATTTTTTTGCACATTTTTTAATCTAACCCGTCACCTCTTCAACAGGTGGTGGACGACATGGGCAACGTCAAGTTCACGCTGGACACAGGCCCAGATGCCACCGGCAACAGCTGGCTCAAATACGTCCGCTCTGCCCCGTCATTCGAGGAGCAGAACCTCACTGCCTGTCACCTCACCGGAGACCAGGTGAGTGACGAAACGGAGATGTCCTGACTGGATTTGTAGCCCAGATATGAGAGATACAGGACTATGTTGTCAGCAAGAGGCAGGGGCGAGGGGGGAGTGGACATTGCCTATTGCTTCCCTTCCACTAAGACTCAACTGATCTGTGTGTGTGTGTGTGTGTGTGTGTGTGTGTGTGTGTGTGTGTGTGTTGTGTGTGTTTGTTTACCATTGTGGTAGAAAAAAATGTGTGTGCTGGTAATGACCAAGGAATGGCTCTATTGTGTGTCTGTGGCTGGGCCAGTTGCCAGTGCTGTTAGGAAATGACCCATGTAAAGAGGCTGAAGTATAGCCTGACACTCCTGAGTCCCATAATAACCATTATCCAAGGCACGGTCTTCTTCTGTGGAGGCAGGAGTTTCTCTCCCTTTTTGTTCCTTACGTCCCATCCCCTCTCTTTCTCTCCCTCTCTCTCTCTCTCTCTCTCTCTCTAAAGAAACTTGGGTAAGGGACTGGATACTTTTGGAAAGATTCCCAGCCAAGTACCCATAAAACCCCAACTGCTTAACTAGGCCCTAACCCCAACCCCATGCTACATGTGTGCCACAACTTACTGCTGCAATATATTAGCATATTTCTCTGTTTCTGTTTGTTCTGCAGAAGCTGCTTTTTTCTGTTTTGCTTTGCGGATTCTTGTCCCTGTTTCTGCATATGAAATACAAGTGGTGCCATTATTTGACACACATTTCAATTTCAGTTCATTTTGGGCTATTTTATTTGCTCACAATCATGTACTGGGATAGAAAAAGTGCAGAATGTGCAAAGGAGCAATGAGAATAAAACTATGTCTGCTCAAAACAAACACCAAACACCACATAACATGAGAAATGATGGCAGTATGACAGTAGCCAAATGCATCCATATGACTTGCCTGTGTGTTTCCACATTCCCGTCACTCCGCTCTTATTTGTTTCCTAATCCCTGCCTACACGGCTCTTTCCCCCTCCTGTCCCGGTCTCTAGCCGCCTGTTTCTCACTGTCTTTGTCTTCTCTCTCTGTCCTCATGTCTTGATCTGCCACCTGTCATTCTGTCACGCCGAGGGGACAGGCTAGTGTGTCCATTTAAGCTTCAGACATTAAGCCTGACCGAGAGAAAGGGGGCTTGGACCAAGTGAGAGAGGGAACACACAGGGGCCTCCGAGATTGACAAGCACCAATTGGCTGGCAACACCAACCCGCCTAATCCTTTTAAGATTTTCACATCAGTGCCCCCTGCCACTGCCACACAATGTCAAAGAAAGAATCAGGGCACCAGCGAAAATTGTGGAGAATTATCGGACCCAGAAAAGGCCACGTGCACGATTGCTTTTTGATGTGTTTTGTGGTTGTTTGTACGTAGCAAACGGCTTTGCTTTTGTTTGCCTGACCAGTCTCTTGGTGTAGTGGCTCACAGGTATGACCCTATAATTTATTTACAAACACCACACACAGACATACAGCCACTCAGTGCTAAAATGTATAATTTAGCAGACTATTCAGTGATTTTTCTTTTTTTTATCAGCATGCACAATGCATGAGTTTATGGAAATATGTGCACACGGGGCAAATTCAAATGCAGGGAGTAACCTTTTAAAAAACAAGTGGATAATTTATTTGTTTATTTGTTTGTCATTAATGATGTAAGATGAACAAATGAATGCACAATCATGCATAATTTATATATTTATGGTCATGCAATAATTTGGTATTATTTTATATATATATGAATTATTTTATCTGCTTCCATACATCACTGATCTGGACACAGTTTCTTTAAGAAGTTCTGTTGATTTTTGAGGTTTTTCTACAAAAAGCAATGTGTCTGTGTCAGAAAGATGTATTAGTGTGTTGTGGAGGTATCTGCAGACAGCCATATTATTTTCTGTTCTTCTCAATCAGTCAACGCGACTGTTTGCACTTAATCCTGCTTGCAATTTCATCCTAATGCAATATTCAGGCTACTTAAATGATGGCAGAACAAAACAAGGCAACAAACAAAGTTAGCCCTGTGCATTTGTGTGTGTGTGTGTGTGTGTGTGCATGCATGCATGCGCGTCTAGCCCAATGAAATAATTCCCATTCATTTAGAATGGCAACAATCACCCAAAACCAGTGTGTAAGCGAGCCCATTCAGTGGTTCTAAGGCCAAGTCGCATCTAGTGAAGGAAATGGAGAGCGCAATGGGTGGTGTGTGTGTGTGTGTGTGTGTGTGTGTGTGTGTGTGTGTGAGTGTGTGAGAGAGTGAGAGAGAGAGACTGAGGTGGGTGGGTAGGAGATGGGGGTTTAAAGAGAAGATGAACCTTGTCCACCTTCTTGTCAGTCCTTCATCTTTTGTGTTTTGGAGTGGAGCCCTTTCCCAACACTGTTTGATCTGCCCCTCTACCCCTGGACGGATCCATCAATAAATAGACACTGTTGTGTGTCTGTTTGTGTGTGTGTGTGTGTGTATGAGTGTGAGTGTGTGAGACCACAGTGGGGGATTATTGCGGGCCCTACGGCTGGCATTGATCGATGAGGCATCTGTCCCCTGAACACTGGACAGAGATGGGAAGAGGTCAAGACAGGTCTTGAATGTGCAGACCTTACTGTAGAATACACCACACACACACACACACACACACACACACACACACACACACAAAGACACACAAATAAAGACACACATAAAAACACAGATTCTTAAAGACTCAAAAAGCAGTAGACGTGACAATTAATAATTAGGAATGTCATAAAAATATCTTTATTTATTAACTGGCCATGTTTATTAAAAATAAAAATGTGTTTTTTTTTTTAATTAGAATCAGTTCATAAAATGAGGAAGATGTGTCATTACTAACAAGATATTTTATTAGATTTAAAATAAATAAATAGAATACAAGATATACAGCATATAAAAATTGTTCAAGTATTTAAATAGGATATTGCGATGTTTTTAATCCTTTATAAATTATTCAACTGTTTTTCTCCAGTCCCCATATTGCGTGTCAAGTATGCAATGTTTTTTTTTTCTTTGTTTTCTCGACAAATACAATTAAAATGACTGTAAGGAAAAATCAAATAATGATATTAATAGTGGATAGTTAAAAAAAAACAGCTTGATGATGAATGCTTAAAAAGAGACATTTTAATTTTTCACAAGTTGCATGAAGATGTTGTTTTACCAAGTTACTATTTTGACCTCATTTAATCCAGACCTGACCCCAGAGTTTGAAGAAATTGCTCCAGTCTTAGTGCAGTTATGTTTAGGTCAGACTGGAAGAAAGTGAACGAAATAATATTGCTGCGTTTCGGGGGGAAAAAAAGTTAAATAACGTAACAAATTGTCAACAGGCCTGTTGATACATTTTCTGTGCTTACCTAAATGTTCGTGTGCGCGTGCGTGCATTTGTCCGCGCTACATGAGTGTGTGTGAGAGTAACAGAGTGAGTGATAGAGTGCGTGCGCGTCTGTCAGGCTGTTTCATCCATTATTTACATCAATAATAGATTTATCAAGCGGCCGAAGCGGCGGCTAGGATCGGAGATGCGGGGAGGGGTCTGCGCCGCAGATCCCTCAATCCTTTTGGCTGGAGATAAGACGAGGAGGAGTGGCCGACGGGTAACCGAGAGAGCACCAAGGGGCAATAGGGAATCACTAATGAGAGAGAGAGAGTCAGAAAGAGAGAGAGAGAGAGAGAGAGAGAGAGAGAAAGAGAGAGAGAGACTCATCATCATCAAAGACGCGCTCACTGACTAGATTAGAGAGTAGCCCAGCGGAGGAGCGTCAGGGCTTCATCCAGCCAGAGGGAACAGATCACCGACCGTCCGCAGCGCGCCTGGCCGCTCCGCCACCTCCTCTCCCCGGCCCTGTCCGCGCCAGCGCCCCGCTCCCTCTCCGGTAGACCTACTATGGGTTGTGTCGCCAACTCCACCGGGACTGAAGTGCTACTGCAGCTGGAGGCTCTCCGCAGCGCCGCGCAACTTTCTCAACTCTTCCGTCTCACGGAGAAAAGAAAGGTCAGGTCGAAAAAGTATAGAGAGGCTTCTGCAGCGATTGTGTGTCGCCTAACTGTTGTAAATAATAATAATAATAATAATAATACTTTTTACCCTGGTCCTGGTCTCATCTTAAGATGACTAAGTCTTGGAAGTTATTTTCACCAGCCTTTTCCTCTGTTTGTGTGTATGGTTCTGAGTGTGTGTGTGTGTGTGTGTGTGTGTGTATGAGTATGAATGAATGTGCTCTGCCTTCCTTGTTGTGGTGACATCGTTGAATTGGTACAGAGCGCCCCCATGTGTTCAGAGACCACATTTTCAGCATGAAGCTTGAGGTATCCGTGTGCGCTGTGGTTTATTGTGATGCTGTAATACACCTTTCACCGAAACAAGTTAATTGTGACCCAGTTGAATCAATTGTCTTTAGACTGTATGTGAATGTGTGAGCTTAGTTTAGTTCACATTTTTTTCCCCAGATGTTGTATAGAGACTGCATAAGGCCTGCTGCATGACCTCGAATTTGGCCACAAGTTTATTCTTGTTTTCTCAGTTTTCCTCCTCTGCACTTAGAGCAGAAAAGACTTAGTCCAAGAATAATTTACTCTCGATCACACAAGTTAAACTGGCTCAGTATAATGAATTGTTGAGTGCAGATAAAGAGCCGACATTTCCCGGTTTGCTGCAGCTGTAAATAAATAAAAAAAACGCACGAGAGCAGCTGAGCTGTTTGATGTTTATTTTTGTTTCATTCACCACTTTTCTTTCATACTGTTTAGACTCAGTACAGCTGCATTTGTATCGTCTGGGTTTCTTCTGCATTTTCTTCTTTTGAATTTTTGAGTAATTGAAGAAACACAGAACCAGATTTTTTTTTTTGTTTGTTTTATTTTAAGTGATTTGTAATAAGGGAAAATTATTACTTTATTTTCGTTTTGTTTATTTTATAAAGTCTGAGTGAATGTGGAATAAATCATTGTGTTGTATCACAGGCTACATTAAAATAACATTCGACGGCCCGAATTTTAATTAGTACAAAAAAATGGAAACTATTGTGAATATTTCAGATGTCATACCCTGCTGCGGCCAGGATAATGTAGTTTATTTTTGGGCTAGCATTGTGTTTTATTTGCTTAATAACAATTTTATTAATATGCTAATATTATCAATTTCTACATAAGGCCCTTGCTGTATCTGCGACAGTAAATATGTGAGGGTCAGGCTTGTTAATTCCATTTTGACCTTAAGTTAAAGTCTTTCTCTCTCTCTCTCTCTCTCTCCTCCCTCAGATTTATTATAAAGCTGTGCGGGACATTGAAGCAGGGGAGGAGCTTTTAGTGTATATGAAGGACGGTATTTTCCCCGAGGGATCCATGGCACCCAACTTACAAGGTAAGATTAATGCGCGTCATTAGCGCACATTTTAAACAAACTCCAACCTGCATCCTGTGCTGCTTTCGCGGCCAACACACTCCATAACCCCGCTAATGTGACGGGAGGGGAAAAAAGACACCATCTCTCCCTCCAAGAAGTTTTTTTCCCTTTTTCCTCAAGAAATGTAAATTATTCGAATCATAAATTTCCAGGATGGAATTAAATCCCGCATTAAAGCGTCTGGTTGAAGGCCGTTTTGGACCTGTCATTTAAAATAGGCCTGCCAATAATGAAGGCCACTCGTAAGAGTCTGGTCTGAATTGTGCGCTCACAATGCTGCAATGTAATGGGCCTCTTCGCCTGAAACGCCGTATTAGGCCGTCAATTGGCACTTGTCATATTCCATCCTAGGTAAATTGAACTTAAGTGTTAACGGAGAGCAAAGATCACACAGAAAATATTAGGAAGTCATGTCCTCAGAAACAAATTATGAGGGAATTCTCGTGACCTTTAAGTTTAAATTTGGGAATTCTATATTTATCGGACAAAGAAAGATTATAATATCTTGTTATTAAGATATTAAGTCTTGTCCCCAGAAATTCAACCTAAGCCTTTTTGTACATTTTTGTGGCCTTTATGGACCTTACTATCAGATTCACAGCCTCGTGCGTTTAGTGAATTGATGCCCCGGGGAATCGTCCCGTGATCTGAGTTATTTAAAAAAAAAAAAAAAAAAAAAAAAAAGTTAATTGGTAGCCTGCTTCTGTGATAACAAACATAGTTAAATTGTTTAATAATTCGAAGAAAAAAACAGGCTTAATCAGACTGATGGCAGCCTGAAATCCTATTTTGTCATCAGGCTAATGCTGTCGTCTTTTAGCCCTCGTTTCTACTTAAACGTGTTAAGTTTGGGCTTTGAAAATCAAAACTGATGTTTAGATAAAATCCATCCGCCAAATTAATTTCTGCGTATTTTTGTTTTTAATTTTGAACCTTTCCGCTGTTACACTAAGGTCTGCCCCCCCCCGCGCGCGCGCGCTGCTCACCGCTGTCTGCACATTGGCTCACATTTCAAAGTGCGTCACATTTTTAGGTGCCTCTCACCCACCCGTCTGCCCTCTCTGAGTGGGTAATCCGACTCACTGTACTCACTACCTTTCAGCCGTGTCTCTATACGTCAGACTGAATATGTTCAATATTTTATCTCATAATCTAACTTGGACAGCTATTCAATGTCGATCTGGGCTTTTCTTTCAAAGTTCACTTGAGCGTTAAAGGGGCCATAGTTCCGCTGCATTTCTTTAAACATCTTGGACTTATTGTGGTGAAGTGCTGTTGTCAGGTAACATTGTTTTGTTGTGTTTCCAGTCTTTCTGGAACCACAAATGAAAAAAAAAAATCTGATTACTCTTACTTGTCATTGATGATAAAATGGTGGAGGGAGAACAAGATGTTCGTGAGATGTTCTGCAGTTCACCAGTTCCACCCTCCATCACTCCCCCAACTCCCTGCATGATGCACAGTTTATGCACAGATCTCCATGCCAAAGGAACAGAAGGAAACAGGAGCTCAAAGCAGGCTACATTATTGAAGAGAACCAGATTGGCATGTTGTAGGAGTGTGTCAAAGATGAAGCAGACTTGTAAATGACTTGTTCAGTTCCTCTGCGTGTGTATGTGTGTGTGTGTGTGTGTGTGTGTGTGTGTGTGTATGTATGCATGCATGTGAAATATAAAGAGAGGGAGGCAGACAGGAGGGGGAAAAAGAGACACTCCACCTGCCAGAATGTGTGTGTCAGAGCCCAAGTATTTGGCGTTGTGTGTTAGGTGTGAGAGAGGGAGGAAGGCAGGCAGAAACAAAGCATTACAGTTCATCTACTGTTTGGAGATGTTTGTTTGGGAGGCAGCGGGGCAGGAAAACAGAGAGAGAGGAGGTCAAAGAAAGACGGGCAAAAGTCTTCTCACTGTGGGGATGAAAGTGTCTGTTTTGTGTGCTTGTCTCCGTGTATTTGTGTGAGTGAGAGAGAGAGAAAGGCAGCGGGGCTGAGTGAGAGCTTGGCAGCGCAGCCCTGCTCTCTGTGTCTGGCTTATCAGAGAAGGAATTTGAAGTAGAGGACTTGAGGAGTCCCCTGAGACCTCACCCATGCTCCCAGATTAGCTGCTAAACTGCACATAATTGTGCTTCCCTTCGTCTCCCAGAGAGCTATTAGTCTCCCCTTTATAACCCCCCCACCCAACCCAACCCCATCCCATCCCGACCGCCCAGACCAGACTAACTGAAAAAACACAGGCACACTGATGCACACACGCAAGCACCTTTCATTTACGTGTATCCTCACTGAAACACACATGCACATGCATGCGCACCTGGGTATCCACTCAGATGATTTCTCGACTCCCGTGTCCCCGCTGCAGGAGGAGTTCTTTTGTTATACTCACACATTTTTTCCATGGTTTGAATTCAACAAAGTTTATTGTACTTGTATATGAGCCACCTCTTTTTTTCAAAAACATTTTCCGCTCTTGTCTGCAACAGACAAAAAGTATCGAGAGAGTCGAGATGTTTGGGCCTCACAACCAACCAACTAACCAACTCTCTCACAGTGAAACACTCGCTCTTTGTGAAATATGTGCACACTAGTGTCAGAGTGAGCTAGTTAGTTTAGCATCTGAGCTCAGTGTAATGGCCCATTGACCAGAAGGTCATTTATCCTTCTCCCCAAGGTTAGACACATTGATGTTGCTACACTAATGCCCTTTTAATGTGTCCAAGAAGTTCCAGCTGAATAAACGGTCACATGCAGTAGAAAACAGGTGAGCAATGCACTCTAAGTCATTTTGGATAAACCCATTTAGTGAGGCTTGAAATGATGGATGGGTGTGCACGTCATGTTGGGACACCTAGGGGACCAACTCAGGCATTGGCTGCTTGGGTCATGGCAAAGAGGGTATGGTAGGTTGGCGCTGAAATCACCATGGGGTTGGCGCCACTGTGCCCCTGCTTACCTCTGTTCCTTGTGGCTCATTCTTTTTGGGAAAATGCTCACATAAACACATGCACACACACACACACACACACACACACATTTATGCCCCAGCACAAAGACACTCCACTGGGCTTTCCCCTGATCTGTTGAACTTGGCGTCTGACTCAGGAACTTGCTATTGAAAAAGCTGGCCCGAGTTTTATGCGTTTGACCTTGTTGGTGAGAAGTATTGTAAAGGTTATCAACATGGAAGGGGAAGGCCAGCCCATATTGTTTCCCCTGTGTGCTATTACACCTACAGTCTTAAGCAAACACTTGCTTTAACAAGCAATTAACTGTGTTAATGAAGGCTACATTTCACTGCTAATTGATTTCCATTTTATGTGAATGTCAATTGCAGGATTGTTGCTTTTACCATCTGAATGGGAGTCTGTTTAACTTTAACTAACACACAGATAGGTGGAAGATTGTTTCTTGTTTAGTACTATTGACAGTATTTATGCACAATTGACCTTAGGAACATGCAGCCTGCAGGAGTTAATAAATACTAGGATGCAAGCTAGCACCCACTCATTTCTTTGTGCACAGCAAAGTTGGTATTGTCTTGACTGACTAGGCTTATAGTACTAAAAATCTTTTTCAGTTTATGTGAAGATAAAACTCGAGAGTGTTACTCTAAGTTTTGCTATTTGCTCTTTATCTGTATGTGGTTTTTTGTTCAGCATGTGGACTTTTTTGTTGCAACCATATGTTTATGTTGATAAACCTGTGGTTGCAAAATGAATAAATAAATTAATTGAATGAATTATTTTTAAAAATGGGTTTATATTATTATAATAGTTAGCAAGTTAGTACTATTTATTTATGTTTATTTAGATTTTGCAATCCTATCTATAAGATTGAAGATTGAAGGTTTTGAACTGTTAACACTTTTGAAAAACAGTGTCAAACTATGATATTTAACATTTGATTTTGTATTATTCATATTAAACATATAAAATCTTTCTTCACACAGTTGATGGATTTTACTTGGTATTCAAAATTTCATTGAGCTGAATCATGTGATGGCTAAACAAATCTGTGTGTGCCTGTGTGTGTACGTGTAGACGAGCAGATGTACCGCTGTGAAGACTGTGATGAGCTGTTCTCCTCAACACTTGAGCTGCGGCGGCACCAGAAGTATTCGTGCTCCAGTGCCGGCTCCATCTTTGACACACTGAGAGAGGACTTCAAACAGGAGCGTGAGGACAGCGATGAGCCTGTCCATGAGTGTAAAGACTGTGAGAAGATCTTCCCAAATGAATACAGGTAGGCAGACACATGATAACAATTTCTACCACACTTCAGTACTTGTAAAGATGTACACGTTCAACACATACAGTCCACTTACCCTTTCAGGACCTGTGTCATTTATTGAATTCACTGATGAACTTCTGCTCTCTTTATCAAGTCTGGGCCAACACATGATAGTCCACACAGAGGAGAGGGAATACAAGTGTGACCAGTGCCCTAAAGCCTTCAACTGGAAGTCCAACCTCATCCGTCACCAGATGTCACATGATAGTGGCAAGCGCTTTGAGTGTGAAAACTGTGATAAGGTACAGCATACCCGGCACGTAAGTTGTGCACAGGACACACAGGCTTTATCTGCTTCAGAAATTCTGCTGGTCTTGTTTTTTAGCCTTAATTCATAATGGTGCAGGACATAGATTTAATGATTCTGAAAGAACAGCAACTTAATGTAGATATTAAAGCAATGAAAAGCTTGTGGTTTTCATTAATGAAGAGAATGTCAAAATCCATTACAAAAGGGGGAAAATGTTTTTGGGTTTTTTTTCATTGATTATGGAGTACATTGTATTTTTATTTCAAATTTCAGGTGTTCACAGATCCCAGCAACCTTCAGCGCCACATCCGCTCCCAGCATGTGGGGGCACGCGCTCACACGTGTCCTGAGTGTGGCAAAACCTTTGCCACCTCATCAGGCCTCAAGCAGCATAAGCACATCCACAGCAGTGTCAAACCCTTTATCTGTAAGTGAGAGCTTTAGAAGTTAATGACCACCGCATCCTTAACAGTCCATTTCTTCTATACCTCTTTTATTTCTATTTCATCTTCTTCTCTATTATCCAGTAGTGCCTTCTCCATGTACACCACATTTTTTATGGTGTTATGTCTTCTTGACCAAGCACACATATCTGGAGATCATATTAGTGTTGCTATTAGTCTATGTTATGTAATGTAACTAAGATTTGGCCTGATCATTTATGCTCTCATTTTCCAAGCAAAGTTTTATGACATATAGTTTAGATTAGTTTGAACTACTTAAAATAATGGAAAAAAAGCAAAGATAATATAGATTTTTTAAGTAGAAATCAGAGACCTATTTTTTCTCATTTTAAGGTAATGATATTTCTGCATGTGTTCAGCAATTATTTGACAGTAACATACAATGCAGATACAATAAATCAGGAACCATTTTGCTGTTTTAATTTGCAGATTGATGGTAGGTTAGGTAGGTAGGTTTTATCCACAGACAGCACCCCCTTCCCTTTCCAGAGTTATTTCATTAGCATTTTCCATTTCAGTTGTTTGTGTTGAAGTTGATTTGGTATACAGAGTTAGAGACAGTGTTAAAATGGGTTTAACCAGGCCCTGATGGGCTGCGTCTTTTTGCTCCCCCAGGCGAGGTGTGCCACAAATCCTACACCCAGTTCTCCAACCTCTGCCGCCACAAGCGTATGCATGCTGACTGCCGCACCCAGATCAAGTGTAAGGACTGTGGGCAGTTGTTCAGCACTACCTCCTCCCTCAACAAGCATCGCCGCTTCTGTGAGGGAAAAAACCATTATGGCTCTCCTGCAGGGATGTTCAACCCTGGCATCCCCATGAGTTCCAGCCCTATTATGGCCAAGGCCAAGTCCCATCATCCCCACCTCGCTGGTCTAAACCAGTCAGGTTTAGGATTCACTGACTACTTTCCCTCCCGACCTCACCCTCACGCTGGCTTGCCCTTTTCCCCGGGACCCCATGGCTTCCCATCCCTCCCACATGGTTTCCCAGGTATCTTCCCCCCATCACTGTATCCGCGACCACCTTTATTGCCAGCCAGTCCATTGATAAAGAGCCCACTGGGCAGCAGCAGTCAGGAGGTGAAGCTGCCTCGGAGTCCCCTAGATGCACCTCCACTCTCCCTGGTTAGCTCGACAAACAGCAATGGAGGGAATGGTTTGGGTCAGGTGGAAGACAAAGAGAAAGAAAACAAACTGGATTTGTCTTCAAGTGGAGAAGCCAAGCCAAAATCTAAGATGGCAGACATGTCTGATGGTAGTGATCTTGAAGATGTTAATACCACAAGTGGGACAGATTTGGACACCACCACTGGTACTGCTTCAGGTGATGGTTCTGATCTGGAGAGCGATGGAGAGAGTGAACGCGAGCGAAGTGGTAAAAGAAGGAAGCCATCTGGGGCCATATCAAGTCAAGAAGGCCACCAGTTAGAAGACTCAAAGCAGTGCTTTGATATCAGCTGTGTCTAGTTCGGGGAACCTAGCAATTGATCGTCCTTTTATCTCCTCTGCATCATCCCAGCATTCCTTCTTTCCTCCGCCTGATGAGCAAGCCCTCCCACCCACCACCACAAATGCCAATGCAGCCACCACAGATTCCATCAAAGCCATCGCTTCTATTGCTGAGAAATATTTTGGTCCAGGTTTGATTGGTCTTCATCAGGAGAAGAAGATGGGTCCACTGCCCTACCATTCCATGTTTCCCTTTCAGTTCCTGCCCAACTTCCACAACTCCCTCTATCCCTTCAGTGCTGATCGAGGCGCCCTCAATCCTAGCATGTTCTTTAAGGCAGAGCCCAAGTCACCTCGTGAGCAACTGCACAAAATAGTTTCTGGTACCCCAGGGGCTCCTGCTCCCACAGCTGAGTCACCATTTGATCTCACCACAAAGCCCAAGGAGACCAAGTTAACTCTTCCCACCCCAACAAACCCCTCAAACCCCAACAGTAGTATTGGGAGCAGTAGTGGACCTTTAGCAATATCTAGCAGTGAAGAACAGCCACTGGACCTCAGCATTGGCAGCCGGAGCCGAGGTGGTCATAATGGTGTGGCAGCTGAGCCACAAAATCGAAAGAATCACATCTATGGAGCTGGAAAGGGGGTCTCCGTCAAGGATGAAACCCCAGCTGGGTTTCCACACCCCCACTCCCAGTCATTGCACCAATCCTCCATCTCTCAGCACCAGCAGCCCCAGGCACAGCCACATCAGCCACCACCCCTGCATTATGCCAAGCCGTCAGCATTCTTCATGGACCCCATATACAGGTATTTCAGCCCCGATTAGACCAGGAACTGCTATTCCCACATTACTAACATCAAGGCTTTTATGTACACACATTGAAGAAAGTAGAGGTTGGTGGTTAGTGTGTGATTGGATGATGGTGATGAATCTGACCTTGGTACGTAACCCTCTGCCTTGTTGTCGGTCCAGCAGGGTGGAGAAGAGGAAGCTACTCGACCCCGTAGGAGCTCTGAAGGAAAAGTTCCTCAGGCCCTCACCACCACTCTTCCATCCACAGGTAAGCTTACAGCACACTGCAAATCTAGGGATCTAGGAAGGCACTAACCCTAACCCTTCATGTAATCTTAGGTAAAAACGGTACATGCACTTTGAACAAAAACTACAGCAAAGGAATACCAAACAGGGGAATTGACGTCCAGGTATTGCATACAGGCTGATTATTCCCAGATGCTATCAACTATTATTTTCAAACCATGTATTATGTGAAAATACCTCACTCCTGCCTCCCACGCTGCTGCAACCTGAATTGATAGGGCCCTATGCACCATCATTCCACAGTGTTGATGCTATTTTCTCAAGGGTTCTGTATGATTTCTTCCTTTGTTTACTGAATGGCGCCTGTGTACCTCGTCACTTCTACCTTTTTCAGAAGACACAGTCTGTTATCGCAGCCCCTTTGATAATCAGTCACATTGTTCAGCTGTCCCTAGACCCTCCCTGCCTCTACAAATCTTGATTACAAGGAATGATAGTATTAATAAAAGAGAAAATAATAACCATTTGAATTGTAACAAACTACCTCTCTTGGCCATGCTAATCTTAGTTGTGGCATTGTTTCATGTACTGGGAGCCCACAGGCCAGCTAATAATTCAATCCCCTCCAAGTTTTTTTCTCTCTGGCTGGCTGGCTGGCTAGATAATAGCACCGTGTCCATCAAGGACATCCTGTGTTTGTGTCCAGGAGAATGGGGGGCTCTTGTTGGGGAAGCGGTTTAATCTGACCTGGAAATCTGTGTCCTCAATCAACTGTGACTTTGCAATACACACATTTGGTACATACACAGACAGATAAATCTACACATGAACATGCGTTTGCATATGGGATATATATGTGTGTAGTTATGTCTTTACAAAAGAGTAAGAAAAGCCTACATGGATTTTTTTCGCCCTTTTTTATTTTAAAAGCAAAAACTGATGGAGGAGTCTATCTTTTCTGCCTTTTTGTTACTGGGAAAATTACCAAAGATATTTGATGTCATTGAGAGCTTGTCATCTGACACAAAGGAGAGTAAATTAATGCACAGGATATACTCTGTGTCACTTTTAATTCATAAACCATTACAGTGTTTGTGAATGCATCCTTATAACTGATAAATATACCAAGATGAAAAGTTTTCACAGGTTCCCAAGTAAAAACCTCTCATATCAGAGTGTCTCAGCTGTGATCCTCCCAGTGATCCAAACACAATGCCACCTCTAATTCAGTCCCATGACGGAATCACCCCGCTCCCCCTCCACCCGTTCTCAGACTGCGAATAAACACGTCGAGACGCAGTGTCTGTCCCTGTGTCTCTCCCGTCCCGTATTCACTAAAAAAGGAAGGATGTAAGCTGTTTTTGGCAAATAAACTTCTACATAACTGGCCCTCTTTGTTCACGAGCTTCTAGGGGAAGGGAAGCGGCTATCAGTTGGGGGTATCTCAAACTATATTGTACAGCTCCAATCGGGACTCTTGAATGCCTCATTTAGCCAGTTTGCCAGCTTGCAACAGTAGCCTCGGCAGAAGAAGGTAAGAGTTAGAGAACAAAGTGCTGGCTGAAGCTGGAGGTGAGGGTGTATGGAGGGGGGTACTGGTGGAATGGTGCTTGAGCATTTGTGAATGTGTTACAGGTCATGGAGGTGACTCGCTGTTAGCACAAACAACAAGGCTAACCCCTGATATACTGCTTCCTCAAAGCTTCCGTTCTCTGTCTCTTTCCCTCGCTCCCTCTTTTTTTCTGACATTGTGTCTTTGTTTTCAGTGCTTTCTTTTCTGTTTAAACACACACACACACACACACATATATGCAGCTATACAAACTAGTTTCAGTGGCTTCTGTTGAAGTGTAATTTAAAATAAAACTGATTTTTGTTACAAGAGAACTGATAGATTGAGCTTGTCACCACAAAGTTATTAATTAAACCCCTAATACATGAAATAATGATTTGTTAAAATACATAAATATATATATATATAATATATAATAATTGCATTTGCCATTTCCACATGCTCTGTCACCCCAGATGTCAGCCATGGAGACCATGACAGAGAAGCTGGAGAGCTTTGGTGCCCTAAAACTGGACGCGCCGCCCAATTCGCTGCAACACTCAGCTCATCCACTGTTCAACTTCCGCTCACCACCACCATCCCTCTCAGACGCCATCCTCCGCAAGGGCAAGGAGCGCTACGCCTGCAGGTTAGTGCCAGTAGAGGGTGCTTGTGCGCTCCTAGCCATCAAGCTTAATTTTATATGGAAAAGATTATTATTGTTAAATATTTCAAATTAGCAAATGAATCAGTTCTGTCTTTTAAAACATTCTAATGCTAATGAAAATGAAGTTATACAATGTGAAACCAGCTACAAAATTTGTCTACAGTCCTCTTTTATAGCTGTAATATAGTAACCTTTTTCTGAGGCTTAGTTTACCAAGCCTGTACAATGTTGCTTGTGTGTAAGCAGAGGCCCTGAGTGCCTGCTGCCCCACCCAGGTAAAAAATCACCAGCCACCAGTGGTTAGTGTACTGAAGGGTAGCATTTTATTTCCAGTGTTGGTCAGATGTATACACTGCTGATAAAATGCATATTTTGTCAAAGATTCTCATCCATCCATTCTTCCCTCCAGGTACTGTGGGAAAATCTTCCCTCGTTCAGCAAACCTCACCAGACACTTGCGGACACACACAGGGGAACAACCCTACAGGTACTGTATACTATTCTATTCTATTCTCACTCAGTCTAGTCTTTAATCTTTGTGAAAGCTTTTATTTATGCATTTCCCTTTGTGTGCTCGTCTTAGTATTATTTTCCACACTTGACATCCCTCTGCTGGCACTCTGTCTGTGGGACTTTATTCTGACATGGGGCTTGTTGTTTTATCAGTTTTATTTTAAAATATATATTTTATTTCAAAATATCCAGGACTTTATCTGAGTTTTATTTTAAACAAGGTGCGAAAGTAGGGATGCACCTATACAGTCTGTGGAATTGGTATCAGGTTCCTGCACTAGACCAGGTACCAGCCAAACATGAGCAATCCAATTGTAAATTGGTAAAAAGATTGTATTTTGGGAAAAGGTGAGCGCTGGGATCAGATTGGAAATTGTTATTGCCAGATGTCCTAAGCTGAGGGATTGGGTTGGTGCATCTATTGAGAAAATTGGTTAAAATCATATATAAAATATAATATATATAATGAAAATTGTATTTTAAAAAACAACATTTGCAACACAACCACTATGTAGTTTGAATTCTTCTTTTTTTTTTTTACCAACTCCACAGTCCTCCTGTTACTATCTTCACTTCAATTACTGAAATATCTACTAGTCTGTAAAATATCTAAAAACAATTTGAGATTTGATAATTTGATAATGTGAGCCTTAAGGAGTTGCTCACCTTAGCCAGTGGATAATAAAATCACCATGAACCCTGCTTTCTTCCGTGGTTGAAAAGCAGTCCTTGCTCATTATACCACTCTGCTTCTCTTTTAACTCATGTTTGCATCCTCCTGTGCTCCTGTGGCAGGTGTAAATACTGTGACCGCTCATTCAGCATCTCATCCAATCTTCAACGCCACGTTCGCAACATCCATAACAAGGAGAAACCCTTCAAGTGTCACTTGTGCAACCGCTGCTTTGGTCAGCAAACCAACCTCGACCGCCATCTCAAGAAGCACGAGCATGAGAACATTCCTGGTCAGTTTGCAACATCTATGACTCCTTTTTCTCTGAGACAAGTGAGGTTGTGAAAACTGCAGTCTAGTTATCAAACAGGGAATTTTGTGTTATGTTAATGGACTGAATAATGAATGGCTCACATTACCTTACCCATTTGGAAAATTTTAAATCTTCACTCCAATAAATGTTTAGTTTGGTGTCATGAATGATTTAAAGTGGGAAAACCGCTTAATTAAAGAATTCACACTTGCTTTTCCTACTACATTGCCAAAAACAGCCTTTTTATATCCATCATGGAAGCATGCCCCTTAATAAGGGTGGAAAACTACATTTTTGAGCTGAGCGATTGCATGTTTGAACATTTACATCCAAACAATCTGTGCTTCACAATCGTGTTAATGTTTCTAAATTCAAAATGACACCCTAATGAAATAAGGCAATGCATTTGTGCAACTCATTCCCAGTGGAGCTGTAAACTGCTGGGACATCATCAACACACAAAACACATTCTCAAATTTCTCAGATTCCAAAGAATGCCACTGTTTGACATGAGTATGTTAATAAGAGGCAATTCATGAACAAGTTCCATGTGGCAGAGTGACCAGATGTTTCCTGATGTATCCTTGAACACTGAAAACTTATTCCTAATTCTGAGTCAAATTGAAGTAAACAATAGCATCTGCTAAAACCATTCAGTGTAAACTGCAAAGATACAGACTGAGAGAATACTGACTGGCTCCTGCTGGCAAATTAGTATTTTTGGACTATATTCTCTTTTGCTCAAAATGTTATGTGCTGCACTCCAGCACTGTCCTTAACTTAAACATAAACATGGGTTGTCTTATATTTTGTAAATTACACCATCCTTTGCCCTGAAATACCACTGACATACATCCAAGACCAATGCCATAAAATCTGTAAGAAAGAGTACAGGATTAAAACAACAGAAAGGAAAATATTTTTCTAAACCTATAAATGTTACCTAAATATGAGGTCTAAAGTAAGGTTTGAGTTTGACTACACATTGGCCAATGGTGAAAGACTGTGGTTAAGCTCGGCATCTCCTGTGTGTGAGTGTGCCTGAATTTTCAGCTGCTGCCAGCAGACAGCATGTGTGATCAGCTCAGACTATATGAGAGAGATGAGCCAGTGTTGTCACATGAGCGAAACAATGTGGGTCAACCTCAGATACTGTAAAAGTTAAATATGTCTTTTAGGAGAAAAATTGGAGTAATGAGTGCTGTTCAGTTCAGCTCTTCCAGCTCTTCCTTATATAATTTCACTGTTTCATGTTGGGAAAAAATAGGTATAAATGTTGTACATGTAAATGTAGTGTCTCTGACTGTGGCATTCTCCTTTATATTTCTGGGAATAAAAAAATAGGGTTATGGAGAAATAATATGCATATACAGAGGTCCATCTGTCAAAATGTTACAAGCTTTGTCCTTTGTCTTTTGCCACTGTTTATCCTTTGCACAAAATTCCATAAACATTTTCCTGTTTGTCATAATATGTTCAACCCAGTTTCACAGAGCCAAAAAAGCACAATCTCAGCTTTTTGATATAATGTTAAAATGTGAATAATGTGCATAATAGCCCTCATGATATTTAGAATTTTCTTTAAACTCATCTATTATGCATGTCTGATGATCATCAAACTAATCATCCTTCTCTGTTTGGCTGGTGTGCATGTCCATGTGTGTGGATGTGTATGTCTGCACGCTTTCCCCAACAGTGAGCCAACAGTCCGGGATGCTTTCCAACCTAGGAACCACCATCTCCTCGCCAAACTCCGAGCCCGACAATCATGCACTTTTAGACGAGAAGGAAGACTCGTACTTCTCAGAAATCCGCAACTTCATTTCCAACAGTGAGATGAACCAGGCCTCTAGCTCCATGGATAAGAGGTAACAAAAAAAACATGCTCACATGGACCACATTTGTATTAAGATTTTTGCAAAGACCATCAGTGATTACATTTGATCCAGGAGCCTACCCCATACTAAATCTAACCTCAGTCCGAACTCGGAAGAAGTAAGAACAGTCAAATTAGAAGGAACTTTTTGATCCCTCTCATCTTATCAGGACATTTAGTCTTAGCAGGTGTGGAAATGCAGGAAGGCACAGCATTTGACCAAGTGAAAGCAACAGTTGTGCTCTGAGATCTGCAGCCCCTTCCCTCTCCCCTGTGCACGACAACATTCATGCAAGTGCCTGGTGCACAGTGCTCTCTAGTGGCTTGAAAATTCTTGGCAATAGTCACCAACATTAGAGCCGTGACCCAGCTCTGTACCACATACTAAGAGTAGCTGCAGTTGGATAGTTAATACATTAAATAACAATTAATCCACCAGCAACTTTTCAATGCTACTACTATTCTTTGTTTTGTTTTCTAAGAGCTTTCTGCATCTGTTCTGCCACACATCCACAATGTATTTTAACTTTTGCAGCTCTGAGTTGCTTCTCATTTTCTTTTGTGCAAAGCATTGTGAGACGAAGGTGTATTTCAGCAACATAAAAAAAATAAATCAGGAAGAATTAGTATGCAGGTTGATGTTTTTGAAGAGAATTATATTTCCATCTTTTCATTTTGAACACACAACTTAAAACCTACTTAGAATTGTGTGCAGAGTGCAGTACACCCATGTAGTATGTTTCAGATGGGAAAAAGTTTATTAGAGTGGCCCTGTCTTTGTGGAGAGCTGCAATTTATACCTGCTGATTGTCACTGTAGTGGGTAAATTTTTTCCTGCACTCTAAAAACCTTAACTTTCTTGTAAAATGATGAAAATGGCTAGCCTATTTTTAAACCTAACAGCCACTCTGGTCTGTGAATGAAAAGGTCAGCCTCCTGCTTTAAGTTCTGAAATGCTTTCAGTGTTAGTAGCTCAGCTGGTGGTAAGCTTCAGGGGTATCAGGCAAGAGGAGGGTATTGCAAAAGAAAAGGAGGATGGAATGTTTTTTCTCTTTCAGTCAGTGGTTTGCCCTCTTTCCTAAACTCTATACACTCTTCATCTCTCTCTCGTTCGTGATGTGAATTCCTTTTTGGTAGTCTCACTTTCTGTCTGCCTCTTCCTCCATCATCCCCCCTCCTTCTTGTCAACACACATTATGGCCAGCAGACCCAGTGGCAATTTAGCCCCTCTGCCATCTGGGATCAATACTGAGTCTCATCCACAACAAACTGGCCTGACATTTTAATATCTGTAATTCAGACTAAGTGTTATGCTTTCTGTCCTCCCACCAGACAGCCCACTGTTTATTCTCCCTCTGAGTGACTGAAGTCAAACGCCGAACGCAAACACACATTCATGGATGACTATCTGTAATCGCTCTTAACCGCCCTCGCAATGCAATTTCTACTCTTTTCAGTGCCCTTTTTTCAACATCATAGCCAGTCAAAATAAAAGTCCCTGGTAGCTCTTGTTTTCACATGAAAACTTTGTTTGACTAGTTTCCAGCTGGGGACGTCGTAGAAGCTGAGGCAGCACTGCTGAGAGTGGGAAGTTTCAAACAAACGAGTTAGGGGGTTTAGATGTACAAGGATATTTCCAACGTTGCAGTGCTGAAGGACTAAGAGGTATCTGTCTACTCTGGATCATAATCCAGGTCATAATTAGGGCTGGAACAAGCACCCAGGCCGTGGCTTGAGCTTTACGGTTTGGATAAATCTAAAGTTGGAGCTGGTCCCTCGTCTGGAACTGGGCTTCAGTGGCAGGCAGTTAGGACCCTGAGGGGGACTCGGGTTGAAGCATTTATCTAGGAGATCCACTGATGATGGAGCTCTTCCCCCATCCACTGGCTATACCCATACCCCTAGCCCACTAACACAAACACCCAACTGACGTGTTTAGACTAAATGACAAAACCCAGGGCCCCTTATGTCAGAGCTACGCTTCTTTCTCTCTGCACAGGCATGGACTTTTTCCCCGCCAACCAGCTCTGCAATTTGATTATGGTGATATTTAATCTAGATTGAAAGAGGAGAACTCCACCGCCCCCCTAAAAGTCCCCCAACTTGTATTTACCCACCCACTGTGTGTGACCCAATCCTGTTCCTGTGCACCCCTTCCCAGAGGTAATCCTGTCTGATTTGATAAATGTCCACTGTGTGGCAAAAAATGGAAGGGGTAAATTTGCCGTCCCAGAGGAAATGATATCATGAGCCATGACATCGTGGTCAGGGGGCGATGGAGGGGGAGTTGGGGTGCTGGCTGGAAAATGTACAGATGGCAGGTCATAATGGTGGTGTGCTGATAGCCTGTTTGCAGATCAGCCATCGTCTTCCTTCAGTCACACAAAGTATGTTCCACCATTACAGAGTGTAGAGGAACTAGTCTAAGGCGGGCCATCTCCTGCTCCGTTTCTGAGGAACTGACCAATTAATCATATGCGGGCCGTTTGAAAAGTGCTCCACGCACACTGTCGGCACCCATGTTGTTTGTGTGGACACTGGAGTTGGACTGTGCATGCTGTCAACAGATTATTTATGTTTCTCTCTCTGCCCATGATGAGTCATGTCTTGAGCTGATCAGGAAATGGTAACAGCCACCCAGCTCCTGGCTGGATATGGACAGCAGAGAAAAAACTAAAGCAAGATCTTCTCACTTTGTGATCACAGTTATGAGCAACTAAAAGAGCAAGACTGATGATTGCCAATTTGTTAAAAAAAAAAAAAAATCTACACATCTCTCCTCTTCTCTCTCTAACATCATGATTCAGATTTAAATCTCATGTCTAGGTAGACTGCCCTCACTCATATCCGCTTCTTCTAGAGGCTGAGGGAACTCTTTTTTTTTTTCTTTTGTCACAATGTCTGAGAATTTTTTCACACAGGGAGCATGTAGTACATGTATAAACCTATCTTTACTGAAATATAATGTAACACAGCTTGAAAAAGACAGTGGCTTTTGAAACACTTAGCAACATTAATGACACTTCCTCCCTGCTGTGACCTTTGATCCCTCTGCAGATCAGACCAGGCTGAGGAGGAGCGCCCACCAAGCCACAGTCTGTCCAACTCCAAGCTAGGGCTCCAGGGGCTGGAGGAAGAGGAAGAGGAAGTGGAGGGCGACGATGAGGAGGAGGAGGAAGGCAGCCTGACAGAGAAGTCTCACGATGAGGCGCCCGAGTCCCCGTCTCCCGTCACGACAGGAGTGTATGAAGAGGACGAGGAAGAGGAAGAGACGGAGACAGCTCCATTGGCTATGAGCTATGAACACACTCGCAGGTATTCATCTTGTTAACTACACAGAAAACCACATAAGTCATGGTTCAGGATCATGTTTACCTGTTTATCTGCACATAGCAACCACAGCCAATGTATATATATATATATATATATATATATATATATATATATATATATACCTATTAACAGACCTTTTAACTGCTCCTTATACACACTTATAAAACAATGCAATATACTGAGAATATACTGACAGAAGTAAAATATGGACTGAACAGAACAAAGTATTGCTGTTAAGCCAATGTTAGGTCAGCTTCTTCTGCTACTACTCTCTCCTTTTTCTTCTCCCAATTTATTCCCTCTACCTATCTCTTTTATTAATCACACCTCTCCTTTTCTCTTCTCTTCATTTTTTCTTTTATCTTAACTTCTTTAATTTTCCTCCATCACATTAACTCTCATCTATCCTATCCCTACATCTATCTTTCCATTTGTTTCTTCATCCTTCCACCCATCCACCTACCAACCCATCCATACTGCCATTTTTCTGCCATCCATCCATCCCTCGGTGTGCAGGTGTATAGAGGAGGAGGGCTCTCTCTTGGACCTGGAAGGTCTGCCCAGCTTTCCCAAGAGTCTGGATGGGTTACGTAAATCAGCCAGTGAGGAGCAACCCTTTGATGTTAAAGACATATTTAACACTTCACTAGAGTCGGAGGCATTGAAAGAGACATTGTACAGGCAGGCTAAAACCCAGGTATGTGACTGGATCTTGGATGTCCACTAAAAGAGGGACAGTGAGAACATGTTTTAATAAGACATGAGGAGGGACAAAATGCATCTTGTAGAGATAAGGGATGAGATGGATCCTTTTACATTTTCAGGTGCTTGATTAAACAAAAAAGCTTATAGCTAAAAAGCACCTCTTGTCTTGCCTTTTTCATGTCTCACTTTCCTCTCACTTAACCCTCTAACATAAACCATGTAAACTGCTCTGACCTTTTCTATGATCTTCAATCTTAAAATGATCTATTGAAGCATTATTACAATGTATAGTGTGAAGAAATCATAAGATTATTGTGTTTTATCCCAACTTGAGAGCTGGGAATGTGTTAACATTGCTACAAAGAAGTCCAATGGTGCAGGGAACACTCGCGGTCAATCTAATTATTACCAACGGCAATGATGGCCAAAGCTATAGAAATAAGTTGTCCTGAAATTTCTTGATAGGTCACAGGATAAGTAGCAAAATGTTACTAAAAACAAGGTTTGAAATAATAAGCCATGTTGTTTCCTCTTGTTAAAAGTCACCTGTCTTCTCTCGCAGGCTTATGCAATGATGCTGTCTCTCTCGGAGAACAACCCTTTGCACGCGCCCTCCCAGAACTCTCTGGATGCTTGGCTGAGCATGGGAGGTGGACCGTCTGAGACGAGCAGCTTTCACCCGCTCAACCACATCTAGATGAGAGAGAGAGAAGAGGTGGGAGGAAGAGTAGGAGGAACATAGGTTTCGCAAAATGGATAGAAACGAAAGACCGAGTGGATATGAGTAGTGAGAAAGCGTGGAGGCCCGGAGAAGAATTCAGTGTCCCATAGATACAAGATAGAAAGAATGTGTTTGTGTGGATACGTGTGTTCATTTGTGTGTGTGTGTGTGTGTGTGCGTGTGTGCGTGCGTGCGTGCGTGCGTGCGTGCGTGTGTGTGTGTGTGTGTATGTGTATGTGCGTGTGAGAGAGAGAGAGAGAGAGGAGGTAGAGATTGTCCCTAGGTGAGGGGTCTCGCAAGACTCTGTCAAAGAGAAAGCACTGCTAAGCTCCTGTTGATGTGAAGGACAAGATGAATGCTTCTCAGCAGCATTGAAACTCTGCATTACTCTGATCCTCCCTAAGTCCACAAGGCTCACTCCAGCACCACAGAGACCCTGCGTAAGGCTCTCATAAAGAAACTTAATGACTAGTATGTCTCTAAAGTCTGTGTACACCGCGTACTACAAGCACTGCAGCAGCAGCACTGCATTAGCACTGCATGTCCACAAGGTGGTGCTGTTTCACCAGGGACATAGTGGGCGCGTGCACTATTGTCTCCAGGTTTCCCCCCACCAATCATGGGCGACTCATTTACTGATCTTGTTTCAGTGCAGAATCAACAATAGCACCACACTAAAAGTTACTTGAGGAAATGACAGCTCCAGTAGACTGTTTTGATTTTTGAATGATTAAAATGGAGAATGATGTTCAATGTTCAAATGTGCACAGCAACTGGTGATTTTAATGAGCTATCTGGGACACTAGCCATTGTAATTGGTTACCCAATTATGATCATGCTGATAATGAATTTAGATCATACTCAAAAAAATGAGGAAGTCTCTCTCTGCTTGTTTATTTCATCGTCATGTTGTTAATTTTATTTACTTACTTTCCTCTTAGATACCACAGTATTGTTTCTTTGTAGGCACCACAGTGCTAAATTGTTAATATAATTATTTTAGAGAAGGACCAAAATTGTATGATATTGTCATATGATGTACAAAATAACCTAGATGTTCATAGCAAGAGTGGTATGTGCCAAATAACCCATAGAAAATGTTTTGTTCTCTGACAATCATTTCATGTCCAAGGGGCTTACATTTGCTGTCATAGTTTTTTTTTTTTTTCCTTATTACGCTCTTATATATTTGATTTCAGACGTGTGTGTATGTATTTATTTCTGGTTGTTTTGTCATGACTGGAGGAATGAAAATGAAGAAAAGTCATTTTATCCCTCTTGTTGCTGAAGGAATGAACGCCTATCAGAACGTGGGGGAGATTTTGAATCTCTGGTTTTGATGCGTTAGTGTGCCAAAATGGAAAGAACCCATGAAATTAACTGTTTTTATTTATAGTGAAAGATAGCTGTAGTTAGTTTTAGATCCTATTTGGCATTGTAACGTCCTGCAGTGTTTTTTTTTTCTTGTTTCAGTTCAACCATTTTAACCCAGTATGCTGAATGTGTCTTGTTCAAATTCGTTTAAAAGTATTGGATGGGGAGGGGGTGGGGTCAGACTTGGACATCTTTCACTATGAATGTCAGAAAAGGGCATTACATTCTCGCGCTATTGAATCTGACTTGTTTCTATTACATCAAGCTCCCTTTCCCTCTGTTTTTCATTTGACAGTTTTAGTGTAACCTAAGACTCTTTTTAAAATTAGATGTCCTGTATGACATGATCCAAAATGTCTAAAATACACAGTCACATCTGCATGAACATTTGGTCTTTGTCACACTGGAGTGACAGAATTGCTGGTGGTGCAAGAAGGAAAGCGAGGACTCATGAAACCAAAAAAGAAGGAAAAAAAAAACAGTGTAAACTAAACCACAGATAGTATTAAAATGGACATCATATTTCTGCTGGTCAGTCCCTCCAACACATGAAAAAAAATGTCTAGTTGATTCTGGACAGGGAAAACAAAAACATTTGATCATGAGTTTAACTTTACAGTATATTCCCTGAGATCATACTGAAAACTCATTCCATGTGGTCCACACGGTAGCTGTGCCATGGAGGGCACGAGTCATTTACTGTAGATAACTGTAGATAGCTGCAGGAGGCAGAGGGGGGAGGGTGAGTATTGTTGATCATTGTTGCCTTGGTCCTTCCTGCGTACTGGGACTTTGAGAACTTGGCCTGATGCTGTATTTTCAAACTAGCACTTAAACCATGTGGGTCCAAGCCATAAATTGATCAGGCTTAGGTCTCTAGAGTTGAGAACACAAATTAATTTTCAGACTAGTTTCACTTTCAGTATATGTGCAACTTAAGCTCGACATCAACAAATAATGAAAATCTGAAATGGAAGCACTGTAATTTTTCCTCACAACAGCAGGTGGTGGTGTGATGCTAGGACTGCTGCATCATCTCATTTTTCTAAAGACAGAAGTCTTTTTTTTTTATAATTCTACTGAATGAGGTTTCATTCATGGTAAACACATTGTTTTCCAACTTGTGGTTATAAAATGTAAAGACTTGGGTCGTTAGGTTTTTAGGTTGACTATATGTAGTAATTCATGTCATGGACTACTGTAATAAGTACGCGCTGTGTAAAGCAAAGGAATTGAAGGCATTGAAGTATTCCATTTTGCCAACTTCAGAAAGTATTCTGGCAGATGGTCGCTGAAATATATTTCAGCATAATAGAACATGGTTGCTGTTTTCCCCCCACTGTTACAGGAGAAAGTAAAAATATACATATTGTTTCTTTTTAACTGTATAGTATTTTAAAGAATGAAAAACAATGGTGCATTTGTCTGAAGAAAAAAAAATCATTGAAAAATATGGGTTTAAATGGATGGTGCTTGTTTTGTTTGAATCTGAGTTGTATATCGCCTCTGTTATGTTTCTTGAAAACAAACAAAAAAAAGATATTGTGCATGACGTGTTTAGCAGTCATAATGATGTCCATTTGTGAAATGTGTATCAAATCAAAAAATGAGAAAAAAAAAGTGAAGAAAAAAATAAATCCGTAGATGCACTTATTGTACATGTGGTTAGGTTAGTAGGTTTGACTTCAAGTTCTTGACTGCCTTACAGATGTTTGGGCAGGTGGCTCTGAAAGACATAGTAAAGACTTGTGGGAGAAGACATAATGAAAAACAATAAAGGATTGTAGAATAATATTGAACAATTCTGAAATTGCAGTTCTTTTGATGCTTGTGATTATTGAAGATGTACTTTAGAGAAATTTCATTGAAAAGATATGACTCTGATGTTAATTCTGTAGAATAGCAATGTATACCAAATGTAATCTTTCCAATGCTATGAAGAATTTATACATGAAATTGATATGCAATAAAACCTGTGTGCTTTTTAAATGAGAAGTCCACTGTGTATTTGTGAACTATTTAGTGCATGAGAATGATCAGTCAACAGTGAGAAAAAAAAGACAACACATTAAGTGTTTTCCCTCCCAGCTGATAATTTGCACAGGTAAAAAGGAGCGTTTACTCCTCTCATGGTGAAACGCAGTGTTGCCATTTGTGGCTTTAGGTACCTGCGTTTGGGCTGAAGGCATTTCCAGTGTTTGTAACAACATGTCTGAAGACCAGAGGAGTGAAAGTGTTATAAGGCCTAAGTGTTAATTCACCAGAAGTGACAAGAGAGGCTGAGAAACCACCTGTTTGAGAAAGAGAAACATGTTGTTTTAAAGTGGCTGATGTTACAGAAATGTCATTGTTACAATAAAGAATTTGATTTAAACGTTTTTCCAGCTTCAGTAAACTTAACACATTAAGTATCCTGATTAATTTTGTGATATTCATCATTGCAGAGTATGAAAATACACTAACTCTCTGCGTGTCTTAAAATATTAAACTGCTCCTTTTGAGTTTTACCTTCTCCATCTCTCTCCAGCCTCCACATGTTTTTCTGTGACATCTGACTTGACTTTCAGGGTGATCAGTTCTCCTGAAAACAATGTAACAATGTGACATATTTTTTCTCACAACCATGTTTGACAGTTAAAAGTATTTCACCACGGGGCCGACTCTACGCAGGGGCAGCTAAAAAAAACACATTTTAATAGATTATCCAAACAAATAATGCGTTAAAGATAACGCAACTAATGGCAGTAGTAGTAGTCCGACGAAAGAGATACAAGCTCAACATCTCACTTGTGTATTCCTCCGCGCTCTCTCCCTCTGTGTGTGTGTATATACAGTCTATAGTGTATCTGTGTAGCTTCACAGACTGCACTCGCCAGAGAAAAAAACTCCTCCCACTCCACCCACCCCCCATGGACCTCTGGGTGGAGCTCAGGGAAGCGAAGAAACGAAGTCTGAAAACAGATTTAAACCAACGTTTGAACCGTTGCCTCGGTTTGTCGGTATAGTGAAACCTTACTTGCTGAAGAAGCCTGGATGCTAGAACAAGCGTCCTTAGCTGCTTTTTTGTCTAACACGAGTGAGACTTGACGCTGAATACACCTGCGGCGCGAAGGTAAGGCTAAGGAGCGAACTAGCTAGCGGCTAATGTTAGCATTTTCGTTAGCGGCGTGCGTTAGCATTAGCCTCCTTTTTCAAGGACTTCTTCTGACCCTGTTTCCATTTTCAGTCGTTTTTATCGCGTGGGTAAGACTGTGTTTGTATTTCCGTGACTGAGGTGTCCCTAACATGAGTTGTGGACCCCCAATGTGGACGGGTGAAAACACAAAGAGCTCTTGATAGTCTGTTCAAATCCCTGTTGAAATTGTTTAGTCACTTTACCGACATTTTGCGTCTCTTTGTAACTTTGAGTTCCAGTCATTTTAACTCCGTTTATTGTGGTCAGTCATGCTGTTGTCATTGTTTTGTGTCTATTTTTTTTTTTATTATATTGCATCTGTACCCAGCTGCTTTACACCTGGATGTCGGCTTTAGCAACAGTAATGAGGTGCCGCCATTAAATCTCTAAGAGGAGCTCATTCAAATACAGTATTCCCAAATGGCGAAAAATTAGCAAACTTCCGTATTAAAGTCGAAATGGCTTCCTGTTGGTTTGAAGTCATGACATTAGGAGACTTTTTTGTACATCTAGGGCATGTTATATCTGTGGTCCACCTACAGCAAAAAAAACCCAATGGGGGATCACTTTTGAATCTTTCCAGGGGGCGCTATAGAGCCATTTTGCACCGCTCATGCACGAGACCCCTACATACATAACCTTTCACCTTTCATTTGTTTTGTATGATAATAAGAAGATTCAGCGCAATTCCAGTAGGGCTTTTGCGCGCTTTTGTTCTCGGGCCCTAATAAGAAAAGTAATGTGTAATGGTAAAAGTAATCTAATATTAGAGGTAACAGGCTGTAATGTAAAAGCAATGCAGAAGTAATAGTAATCCAAAATAGAAGGAAAAATGTCATGTTATAGTAAGACTTCAAAAATGTCATGTTATAGTAAGACTTCAAAAATGTCACAGTATAGTAAGGCATAAAACCGTCATAGTATAGTTAGGCATAAAAATGTTTTGTTAAATGTTCTGTTTCAGCTGTATTGTTGAATATTTTTCTGTGTTTTCATGGTTAAAATCTTGATGTGGAATAGGTAGTAGTGAATTGATCATTTTCCTTTGTATGTTTTTCTTTGATTTCCTCCAGGTGTCACCACTTTGTCCATGACATTGTCCACAATCGTTGAGATGTCATCTGTGATCACAGAGACATGGTCTATGATCGAAGAGACAATGTCAAGGATGAGGGAGACATTGTCCATGACTCGCAGAGACTTTCTCCATAATCTCTGAAACATTGTCCGCAATCACAGACATGCAGTCCACGAACACAGAGACGGCATCCATGATCACAGAAAGTCTTTGTACAATGAAGAAGTTCTTTGAGACCAAGACAGAGGCCTCCAGGTAATTCACAGTTTTACGTAGTACGTTGTCCAACACGGAGCACTGACAGTAAATTGTTTATGATCAGTGTTCATAAGTGTGTTAATTTTAACTGCTGGCCAAATGGTAATTTTAATAATATCTTTACAGTGTGTAACAACCAGCTCTACACTTATTTACTTAACATTTTTCACATAAGCTGTTGCTAAGACCTTTGTTAATTTGGTTGTTATTCATTAAATGAAAACAACACAAAACAAAGACATTTTAAATATGTGGTATGAAGGTTGAAATCTGAAATAATGATTCTGTATGTGACCGTCTATGGTGGAAGAAATACTCAGACTATTTACTGAAGTAAAGTAAATCCTGCACTTAAAAATTGACTTAACTTAACTGAGTGTTTATTATTGTTGCACAGTTCACAGTAACATACATGATGGCTTCAGTGATTAGTTGATAGACACACAATTAATAAGTAAGTTAGCAATATGTTATTGTTAAGGATCAGACAAAATGGGATTGAAAAATATCTTCAGCTTGATTGTACATGATCAGAAATTCTTAATTATGTGCTTATGTGCTAGCCACATTAGACTACACTGTTCATTATCAACAATATCAATTCTTCAAATAAAATATTGGAGTGAGTTGTTCATAAGTGTGTCAATTTTAACTGGTGGTCAGAGAGTGATTTTAATATCTTTACAGTGTGTAACAACCAGTTCTACACTTATTTACTTACTTATTTACTTTTTTTTCACATAAGCTGCTGCTAAGACCTTTGTTAATATGGTTGTTATTCATTAAATGAAAACAACATGAGACAAAGACATTTATAAATATGTGTTAATAATAATAAGGTTGAAATGTGAAATAATGATTCTGTATATGACCGTCTGTGGTGGAAGAAATACTCAGACTTTTTACTGAAGTATAACAAACATCACAAGTTAAAATCCTGTACTTAAAAATTGACTTAACTGATAGTGTTTATTATTATTGTTAAAATCCTGCATTTAAAAATGTACTGAACTTATATTATTGTTGTGCAGTTCACAGTAACGTACATGATTGCTTCAGTGATTAGTTGATAGACAATTAATAATCATTTTACTTTTTCCCAAATATGTTGATTCTTCAGGAGGTGATGACAGTCAACTGTTCATTTTCTGAGACAGCCATGTTTGTTAAATGTTCTGGTTCAGCTATTATGTTGAATATTTTTCTGTGTTTTCATGGTTAAAATCTAGATGAGGAATAGGTAGTCATGTATTGATCATTTTCCTTTACATTGTACATTTCTCTTTAATTTCCTCCAGGTGTCATCACTTTGTGTACAACATCGCTCACAATCGAGAGACATGGTCCATGATGGGAGAGACATTGTTGAAGATCAGGGAGACATTGTCCATGACCTGCAGAGACCTGTGCAAGAGTTGGTAGTGACAGAGTTCCCTGATTCGACGGCATCATCCACGATCAGAGAGACATTATCGATGATCACAGAGACTTTGTCTGCTATCAGAGAGATGCAGTCTACGATCGCAGAGACGTCATCCATGATCACAGAGACGTCGTCTACAATCACAGAGAGTCCTCGTATAATAAAGAAGTTCTTTGAGACCAGGACAGAGGAGTCCAGGTAATTCACAAACAGCTTTACATAAACTGTTCAACTCAGAGCACTGACATTAAATTGTTCACGTTCAGTATTCAGTATATCAGGAAAGTGTAATAATAGAAGTAATCTGTAATATAAAAATAACATAAGTAATCAGTATTAATAGAAATAAAGTAAAAGTAATTAGCAATATCATAATAATGTGTAATATGTAATGGTAAAAGTAATCTAATATAAGCGGTAACAGTAAAAGTAATCTGTAATTGTAAAATTGTAAAAGCAATTTAGAACTAATATTAATCCAGTAAACATTTTGTTATATTAAGGCATCAACAAATGTCACAAATTTTAAGAGTTTAGTAGGGATTAAAAAAAAAGGTCACAAAATGTTATAGAAATGAAAGGTGTCAAAAATGTGGAAAAAAAATGATATGCATTATTATAATGCATTAAAAAAAGTGGGGAAAAGGTCAAAAAAATGTCATAGTATAGTAAGGCATTAAAATAAAAAGTTAAAAAATGTCAATATTCAATTCAAGTCTTTATTTAAATCACAACAGAAGTTTTCTCCAGGCACTTTTCATATAGAGCAGGTCTAGACCAGACTCTATTATATTATTTAACAGACCCAACAGTTCTCACCATGAGCAAGCACCAGGCAGTAGCAAGGAAAAATTTCCTTTTAAGAGGCAGAAACCTCGAGCAGAACCAAACTCAGGGTGGGCAGAGAATCTGCCTTGACTGTTTGGGTAGTATGGTGAGGTATCAAAAATGTCATAAAAATATAGTAAAGCATCAAAAATGTCACAGTATAGTAAGACAGAAGTGTCTTGTTAAATGTTCTGGTTCAGCTGTTATGTTGAATATTGTGTTTTCATGGTTAAACTGTTGATAAGGAATAGGTAGTAGTGAATTGATCATTTTCCTTTTTACATTTCTCTTGAATTTCCTCCACCACTTCGTCCACGATCAGAGACATTGTCCATGACTTGCAGAGACGTGCAAGAGTTGGTAGGGATGGAGTTTCGACGGCATCATCCGCGATCACAGAGACGACGTCCACAATCAAAGAGATGTTGTCTACAATCGTAGAGCGTCTTCGTACAATTAAGAAGTTCTTTGAGACCAGGACAGAGGCTTACAGGTAACTGTCCAACACAGCACTGACATTTAAATTGTTTGTGTTCAGTATTCAGCATATCAGAAAAGTGTAATAATAGAAGTAATCTGCAATATAAAAACAGCAAATAGCATAGAAGTAATATGTAATGGTAAAAGTAATCTATTATTAGCAGTAACAGTAAAAGCAATTTGTAATATAAAAGCAATGCAGAAGTAATAGTAATCCAAAATAGAAGTAAAGATGTTTTGTTATCGCAAGGTATCAAAAATGCCATACTACATTATGGTGTCAAAAAATGTGGAAAACTCATCTAGTAAAGCATCAAATTTTTATTTTAAAAAGTCATTGTTCAGAAAGACATTAAAAACCATGGAAAAATTTATAATGTATAATAAGTCACCATCAACATCATCAATAAATCATAGTATAGTAAAGGGTAAAATTCCCTAAAAAATGTTATAGCATAGCAAGGTGTTTAAAAAAACATGTAAAAATGTCATAGTATAGTAAGGCGTTAAAAGCCATCAATAGATGCCAAATGGATGTGACGAAATGTCATAGAAATGCCATAGTATAGCATTGTGTCAAAAATGTTGTAAGGCATAAAAACTCAAATGTCATAGTATAACTTTTGAGTTGAGTTTCTCTATTTTTGAATTAATATCACGAAAGTGATTGTGTAATGCAGAAATGCCAAATAATCTAACATAACCTAATCTCTGGCTAAAAGCCCTAACCCCCTGCTACAAATATTCACTTTCATACCATATTAAACAGACTAGCAAAATATTCAGTGTTCAGAAGTATTTATTTGAGTAGGATAATCCTTTCAGTCCCACAACGGGGAAATTCAATATTGCGACAGCAAACATAGAAAAAGACTTTATATAAAGAAGACAAGATAATATATAACAATATATAAAAATTATAAACAGGACTATGTACACAGTAATAGGTTGGATTTGAGTACTGATATTGCGCTGTTTGAACCAAAATCTAATATAACCCACAAACACTGTATAGAGGTGAGAATTTGTGTGTCTGTGGAAAACAAGGCAAGATGGCTATTTTACGATAGGTCCATTGTCTTAAGCCACATGTCATAGTATACTAAGATGTCAGAAAAATGTTATAATATAGTATGGCAGAAAAAATGTCCCAGTATAGTAAGGCATAACAACATAAAACAAATTATGTCAAAAATATTTAGATTAACTGATCAATTTCCATAATACATACATAATACTTGTCTCTGCAGAATGAGATGACAGCAGCTGAAGACCTGAAGTGGATGAAAGAAAACAAAAGTGTTACTAAACTGTTAATTAGATAAAAGACATCCACCATCTAACTGCTGAAAACAGTGTTAGTTTCCTGTTGTTCAAGTGAAAATGCTTTGTTTTTCTCTACCATCTGTAATATAGTCATGGGCACATTTTCCACAGACTAATATATCTTTATTAAACACCTGGCAGAACGTTCAGCTGCTTATGATACGAACTAATTAATAATTGTATCACAAGCAGTTAAATGATCACAAAGATGCTTAGTAGACATGTTTATCTTGGGAAAATGTGCTCATAACTACATTAACCCTAACTCTAACAAATGTTTCCTTGTGGTCAAATGTCTGTCATTATCTTTGCTGTGATTTGTTAAATGTTGTCTGGAATAAAATCAGTAAAAGTTTCTTCCTAAACGTTTGAGTTGCATTTATCTATTTTGAAACTGATATTATACAAATCATTCTATTGTTTTTTATTTTAAGAAAAATATGATGATTCTTACGTTACATTCATTACATTCTTACAAACTTTTTGAAAATATATTTCTCATGGTTTTATATTAAACTTTCAAAAGGGTGTTCAGACATTTTAGAGTTAAATATATTTTTAAAGACTTTATACATGTTTTCTGACTTATTGTTTAAGGTTTTGTACTTAACTTTTTATGGGTTTGATACTTAATGTATAGACATTTTTGAAGGCTTTTATACATAAGTATAAATATATTGAAAACCTTTAAATATTATAATAATTATTATAATAATATTTTTACAGCCACATTGTTACTGATAAGTTACAGCAGCTTTAAATTTTTGCTATTTGTTCCAGACATGAGGTTTTAAAGTGTCAAACTGCAGCACACTGTAAAGAATAAACTAACACTGACCTTCTGGAAATGTCTTCACATCTGTCTCTTCTCTCTGTGATTAAATAGTTAAAGTTTGAATCCTGTGGAGAAGAACAAAACAAACATTAAGTATAAATAATATAAAGATGTGACTTTTAACATACCAAAATAAAAGCACAGAAAGTTTCTGGGTATTGAACTTGAAATTGTCAAAAGATAGAGAAGTAAACGACACTAAATCTACAAAGAATTGACAAAGAACTAACTGGTTCTGGACTAATCAGAACCAAGGGCGCCGGATTCATATCAGAAGTGGGGGGACCAGAAAGAGTAAGCTAATCTACCCATACTGAGCAACAAATCCATTTGAATATTCTGAGCTCACCACTAGCTGCTGTGGGAGACCACACATCGTGACATGGGGAGAGGGGGAAGGTCCTGCTCTCACTGGCTTATTGCCTGCATCTGCGGGACACAGCTGGCCGCAAGAGTGTGAATTTGATAAACAACTGATGGTCCCCCTGGTTACACAATGTCCTCTTTGATTGAATTAATATTTAAATATTTTTCTTGTTCTATGCTTGCCTGCTTCATTTTACCTAATGTCTTAGAGTGGAGGAGAGTGATTGATGCAGCGATACAATTATGTGACTAATAAGAATGTGGGTCAGGGGTTTGAAATGGGGGTGGGGCCACTGGCCCCTTGGCCCCCCTACTTCTGGCACCCTTGATCAGAACTAGTCCAAGAGTTAAATTTGCTTTATACACAAAGACAAAAGAAGCTGCTCTGGCGGCTAGAGAGAAAGAGTAAAGCAGGGTACACACCAAAAGATAATCAGGCTGATTATCGGCCCAAATCCCCCCTCCCTATCAGAATTCCGATTATCAGTTGGTTCTTAAGTTGATCTTGTCAGATTTTACCCTCCCTGATCTGATCTGAAGACAGAAGCTCAACAAACAAGAGGCATTGTCGTCCACCATGTTTGTTTACTCTAAAGTTGTGAGATTTGGAGCTCTCTGAGTTCAGACTCAGGTTGTTGGGGGTGAATCTGTTAGTGTGTGGTGTGCTGTGTTGGTCTTCTCGCTGCACATCACACACTTTAAGAACAAAACTGTGAAATCTGACAATATTTGTCATCATGTGTGTGGTCTCACATTTTCTACATCGGGTAAGATTTAAAAACTCTTTTGGTGTGTGCCAGGCTTATGGAGAAAGAAAGAGAGAGGGGAAAGAGGGGGAGAGAGTGAGAAGCTAAACCAGAAAACTTTCCAAACGTTAGAGGAGGACTATTTAGTGTCACTTACGACAAGAAAAAACATCACATCTTTAGGAATCAATAACAATAAATATTTGGGAAAAATTTGCTAAAATGATCATCATAAATTTCTATATTAATTGTCAACTAACCACTGGAGGAATCATGTATATTACTGTGAATTGCATAATAAAAACTTTCACTTAAGTACATTTCTGAAAGCAGGGTTTTAACTCAGTATATTTTCAAATATACTTCAGTCCACAGGCAGAAAATTAACAGACAACTATTTTGCCTGTTTAAAAATTAGTACTATTTTCTGACAATTTATATATCATGATTAATCAGTTATTATATCCAAAACTAAACTCACTAAATACCATGGATTTGAACAGTAACACTGTTACTAACATTAATAATTTAGCTCATCAACACGTTTTTTCCAGACTGGGTAAATCTTTAGAACACATACCTGTTTTGTTTGTAAGGTGAAAGCTGGTGTTTCTGTCCAGGCTGCAGCAGCTGAACTAGTAAATCTGGGGAAAAAAAAAAATGCAATTATAAAGAATAGTTCTCCTCCAAAACTTGAACAGTATAAAAGAAAACAACACTGAAAACTTAACATTAGAACCTTGACAATCACACATATCACAAATATGACTTCATTGATCTCAGAGAGAAAAACGATTTTTAAAATAGTTTTTGTAATAATTTCTAACAGGAATCTAAGCTCATACATTGTGACCTACTCTTGTGGACAAGCACAGAGTTACAGTCTAGTTTTCAAGCTTGTATTTAACACAAAACTGAGCTCAATAAAATCTCAAGACAGTACAAACAAATTTCTCATAAATAATATACACAACAGGGATCACTGCTATCCAAAGCTATCCATTTAGCTAACAACATAACAGATAACCACCACAAAGCTACAAAGACACACAAAACGACAGAGGCAAAAAAAAAACTGAGTCGCAAAATGATTACAATGAGATGCTTTACTGCCACACTGAAACACAAAATGACCACAAAGAAACGTTAAATGCCCCGGAATACACACAAAACTACAAAGACACAATACAATGCAAAACAAACACAGAGAAGCTGACCATAAGTAAATGTAAAACAGCCAGCTAGAGACGCAAAACGATGCAATAGCACCACAAAGAGACACAAAATGATCATCATTGACAAGATAACTGAAAACTGACTTAAAATGACCAGGATGGAGCACAAAGTTACAAAAAAGCAATTAAATGTCTGCAGAACTGTAAACAGACAAACTGACTACTACAGTTACCACCCTCCATAACTCATATCAGGGACGCTTTAGTCACAGAAACACAAAAACACTTTAACCCACACAAATAAAAACGACGTCAAAGAGGAAAAGGCCCCAAAGGTTAAGCTAATGTTAAGGCTAGACTCGAATGCTAATGCTCTCCACTAATGCTAATGAAACACCCAGGTAGAGACGCAATATGATATAAAATGACCAGAGATAGCTACAAACCGGTGACAACGACATGATAAAACACCATAAACGGAGTTTAAAAATGACCAGGATGGAACACATGGATGGCGCTAAATGGGATTACTGAAAGCCCATTGTGTTGGGGGTGGACTGTTTGCAGAGTTGCAAACAGACAAATTGATTACTACTAAAGTTACCGCCATACCATACCATAACTCATGTCAGTCTTTAGTCACAGAAACACAAACACATTCTTACCAACGCGATATAAACGAATGAAAATTGACTTAATGATGTCATTACAAGGTAATGCTAATGCTAACGCACTCCGATAACACTAATGCTAACGCTAGCCGCAAACTGTTTACCTTACCGTCGCGCCGCAGGTGTGTTCAGTCTCACTTCTGTTCGACAAAAAAGCGGCTCCGGAGTTTGTTTTAGCATCCAGATCTAGTTGGTGATGCTCATGGATAGTGATGGGTCAAACAATTCTGAGGCGTCGCTGCGTGTATCAAGCACAAAGAGCGAAACCCCGCATCGGTGCGTGTTTACCAGGAAATTGTGTTTACCAGGAAGCGGAACTTTCGACTCATTTTCCATTTTCCCAACATGCTACGAAAACTTCTCTTTCTTAATAAAAAATGTATAAACCCTGCCATCTCCCCTCACATGAAAGTACACAAGCTTATATTTCCTAGATGACTTTAACAAAACAAAAGATTTCAGGTTTTTCACTTATACTTCCTTGCAAAAAAGATTTTTGTAAATTCTGCGTTTGACATACTGTATTAGTCATAGTCCTATTATTTTGGTCATATTCAAATTAATTGTAATATATACACTTCTTTTTCATTCAGTTAGCACTTTATCATCAGCTGGTTTATACAAACGGGACAATTCTTCACTCATTTGGTGTCAGAATGAATGAACCTAGTTCAGTCTCTCTCCACACTCTTTATCCAGGTTGCCTGCAATGATTTTTGAAATCCAGCAGATGTCGCTATTAAGCGATACACCAACACAGTGTCAGCATTGTCAATACAGTTATAGGAATGTACCCATCACTACTCACGGATATATCCATGGGCTGGGTGCGCCCATACTGTCTATAGGTACGTGATGCGTGCCGGATAGATTTTTTTTGACGCTTTATTAACAACTGTATATACAGTAATACTGTTGTTGCCAGGCGTATAAAATAGAGTGTACAAATGAGTATACAGGGGGAAAAAACTAACAAAAAATTTCTTATTCTCTAGTCCTTTAATTGTAATGCCATATTGGATCAGTTCTTGCAAATAATGTTCAAAACTGGACTTTGGAAAACTTCCAGTCCGTCCATTTTTTTATGTAATTTCCAAAAATAGAAGTTGTAAAATATCTTTCTCTTTCTCGATGTCATCAAAGCAAATAAAATGTCCTTTTCTTTCAGCTGATTTGCATGATCCAGTTTTCGTCTTCCACTCCACAGAAGGTACAAGAGCATTCAACATCAATTCGAAATCTCTTCGAGATATTCGGTGCGTGAGTCTGTAAGAGACCTCTTTAACTTTATTGTTGAGACAAAATTTATATCCAACCAACTAGATTTTCTTCCAGTCAATTTCCCCATAAAGCCAGGTCCAAAAGAATTTTGCTGAGGGTACAGTTATATTTAATATGAGATTCCTGAACAGCTATGCTTGGTAATGTCAGTTTCTCCAAGGAATACACTACTACTAATAGGATCTGCCGGTTAGAAATTTTGGCCATCTTTTGCATGGATGTATTATATTATTATTTTTCTTCTTCATAGTTTTTCTGGCCTAAAATATTTAGAACATATCTTTGGTTGGGTAAACAGTGTGTATGTAGGTTTCCAAAACAGTCTGACATACAGAGGGCAACAGTCATATTTCTAAATTTAAAAAGTACAGAAGAGCTGAGCAGGTTTTCCACAATGGTATCATGGTGTCATTAACTGTTGTAAAAAAAAAAGAAGCTGCCTGCATGTGCCCTCCACCTGATTTGTGATATAAAGTGAACCCTTTATGCTGTACAGCAGTGATGTGAAGAATGCTCTGTATAAATGATTACTGACTGTTGTGTCCTGTAGATTAGCAGTCCTCTCTCTGCCCGGACCCAGGTCTAGGTTAAAGATCAGCGTGGAAATCAGTGACACCACCCACACCAGGTGAAGAGAAGCAGGGAGGTGAGAGGAAAAGTCTGTGATCAGAAGAAGATTGGTACTGTTTGTAACCAGTCTGTAACCAGAGCAAGGCATTACTGAACACTGGCTAAGACATGTGAATAATCGTGACAGTGAGTCTCATCCAGCTGGAGTATGACTTGACATTTCTTAAAACATCATCACTCACATTATTCCACCATCATTCTATCATGCTTTATGGACAGTAATATACTAGCTGGAGAACTGCCACTTCAAACCTTTGTTGCTGTTGCTCTCCTCACAAAAGCATTGGCACCACAATTACATCTCCTCTGGGGATTGTTTTGTTTGCACTGTTGTGAATCATGTGACACGGCACTGGTTCTCACTTCACGCCACTTCTAACTTAGAGAGAAACTCTTGTGGGTGAGATGCTGCTGATTTGAGCCCTTGCTTGATAACTGATATGATGAACATAAACGACAGGTGTTATCTCAGATGTACTTTACCTTTGGCAGCTGCTCAAAGAGATGGCCGATCTTCGACAAGGTGGTCAGAATCATCAAAGCTGATACCAAACCTGCCATCTGCCGATAGGAGATTAAAACACAACACAGGGGGAAAAAGGTAAATAAAGAGCGACAAAGAGGAGGAAAAAGACAGGTATCAGTTGGTGGCTTTCATTAACATAGAACAAAATAAAAATGGCTAGCAGCGGCTGAAGAAGTATTAAAAACCTTTACTTAACTAAGTGTTTCAATACCATAATACAAATGTACTCTGTTATAAGTAAAAGCAAGGGCTAAGTAACTAGTAAGCAGAGCTGTCTGATAAATGCAGTGGACTTTGAAATGTAGTGGAACGTAAAGTAGTGTAAAATTGAAATACTCAAGTACCTCAAAACTGTACTTAAGTAGGCTACAGATATTCTCCACTGTTGAGTGGTTTTGAGTTTTTGTGTCTTTTGGACGTTCATACCTGTGATTTGACACCAACACTATCCTGGACCATACTGTGAGAGAAGGAGCAGCTGACAGCAAAGCACTGAAGCATTCCTCCGATGGCGTTGCACAGACCCAGAGCCAGCAGGTCCTGAGACAGAGACAGACAAGATCATTTTTAACAGTTTGTGCTGAGACTGCCGTACGTCACAGGGCTACTATTGGTGTGTGGTGTGTGCACACAGGACAGCTGGTTGGCCTGGTAATTATGATGTTTGTAGAGCTGGGGTAATTTTTCAGGAAAGGGTTAAATAGAAAGAAATGGAAACTAATCAGTTGACTCAAACAAAACTAATCAAAATACAAAAATTGGCACTTCAAGTTCATCATCTCTCTAATACACAGAGGATCAAGTCTGAAACAAGATTTTTAGAAACCAAGGACCTTCATTCTTGTCACTGCAGTCAGTTTGGAGAAGTGTTACTCTTTTCAGTTAATTAATATTCCACCTGACCTGCATAATGCATGTTTGGTTAAAGCATGTTCTACATAGGTGCCATCTAACCAGACTTTTGCCTTTCACTTGGACAAACTGACAGAGCATTCCCTGCAGCAGTTTTCACTGTGAGGCTTCAAAGGAAAGTCTGCAGTAACTGGGTTACTGGGAACCTTTGGTGAGAAAAAGCAGGATCTGTGGTTTCGCACCATTCAAAGTCACTGCTGAGAATGGAGCTGTGGTCGCTCCTCATCATTTCTTTCAGGCTTGTTAACCATGGGTTCTCATCTGCAGAATTCTCAAGACACTAGTTGAATCTTAAAAGTGTGTTAATGGGTTATTGTCTAACCAGCAGCTGATTTGAGGCAGGATGCTATCCTCATTGTTAGCAAAATGACCAATATGCATCCCCCTTGTTAACCTGCCTCCCCCCTCTCTATCCCATAGTAGCAGAGAGAGTGCAGGGGCAGCGTGGTTGTTTAGTTGAATATGTAAGTCTAGTCTGCCTGACCCATTCATCCTTTATCTGACTGAGGTTTGTGCAAGTTTGAATCTATGTCCCCAACCATGGCTCTGAAATATGAGTCACCTAACTGTGCTGTGTATTGATAAACCCATGGTGCTGTTCTTGGTGCTGAAGTAGCAGATGATCGTAATATCTCAGCCCTGCCCTTCTGTCACTTTAATCCTGGATCTATAATACTGTCTAAACTACATACTATGAACACACAACTACTGCTAATTTCATGATCAAAGTCACGAATAGCAATGTGTAGTTGTAGGAGAGCAAGAGGATCATAGACACACCGCTGCCTGTAGTATTCCTATAATATTCTTTTAATATTTCTATGATCATTCAGTAGTGTCTGTGCTACTGAAAATACACCCCAGACAGAGCCACCTATATAACAAAATAATTTAGGGAACATATGACAACATATATAGTTTTTACCATAGATTAATTAATATGAATAGTTAATGTTCTCTTTTCTGTTCTGCACAATGTTGACTGTGTGTCCTTCAAGGAAATTCAACAGGATCATGTGGGTCATGTAACATAAAATGGTGCTGGTTGTAGTGAACTATGAGATGCATGAGAAAACCCTGCCTGAATAAACTCAGTCAATTAAAAAGTAGGCATAGAAGAAAGATAACTGGACAAAATGAAATCATAGAAATAGAAAAGTCACAGTTATGGTTAAAGCACCCTGCAATGATGTCCTTTGTTTCATGGTTACACATCTGGAAGTAATAAGCTCTTTTCTACCTTTTTTTGCTTCATTCAAAAAGCAGAGCCTGCAACAACAGCTTAATATCAGCAAAAGTAGTAATAGAAGTTAAAGCTGTCATGAATGTACCTGACTTCTTCCTCAAAATCCATATTGCTTGAAGTCGACAACAAACAAACAATAAAACACAATACGCTAAGAAAATACATTTAAATATAACTAATTAACTGACAAGGAAACACAGACAAGGACACAGTTCCACTGACCCACTGGGTATGTGTCCCACCACCTGGACTCTGTGCTGTCCAGACAGATCCATCTGCACTGACAGGATGGTGCCCAGGACAATCTGTGGGAGAAAAACAATACATGTGACATTTTCTGCACAGAACGTCCCACTTGGAGAAGAGAAATATACTGTATTCAGCATCAAAATGTCAGAGCATACACATAATCATGATCAGATGTTGTCCGTCCACTGAAGTAGCCCATAACATACTGCAGTTTAACTTAATTGAGTGGATCATGGCATGAATCCACAGGAATATGGAAAAGACGTCTTCAGTTTGTTGGTGTTTGAGCTTGGTTTTTAATGCTATAGCCTACAAGTGCGTTAACATGGTTAATTTTCAGATGTAACCTCTAACTGTGCCCTGAGTCAAGGTAGTGTGAACTGCAGTGATATGGCTGCGCTTGTTCATCAGTACAGAGATGCTGAGGAGGCAACTGATGATGATACCCTCACTAGTCTGTTCACACGGTGTCCAACAATTAATTAGCTATATATCAGATCTGTGTCTCTCGCTCACGCACGCGCATACACGTGCGTCAGTAAAAGTCCTGGCAACAGAACGGTGACGTTTGACCGAGGTGATGTCAGAGCTTCAGGCCCGTCCATTTTCCCCTTTTGCACTTGGACTTGACACTTGTTGACCCACTGCAAAACCTGTCTGTTCGAAAGTTGAACTCTTGAATAGCGGATCACCTGGAAAACATTCTTCGGAAAACAAACTGTTGGATAACTGAACTGAGGAAAACCTTGCAGAAAAGCACTGCAAAATCTACCTGCTGAAAATGGCTTCAAGTGGACCCCCCCGGGCGGATCACCTTCTGACCAGGATCGGACGGTGGATTGTCTCCTTTGCACGTAAGTTATCATCTAATGTTTCATCCTATCAAATGTACTAATTAATATTCCTGAAACCACAAAAACTGGGTTTCACTACAAAATTAGCACTCAGTTATTGTGACTTGTTGAATATAAAGAGAAATAGTTAATGGAATTTTAGCTGGCCTGTTAGGAAAACACAGTTTTGAGTGATACTCGATGTTTTCTCAATGTAAAATTATTATTAGAAGGTGAAAATATGCGGAGTGTCCCGGGACAGAGCTGTGTGGAACATATAAACAACTGTGTAGTGATTTGAAAGTACTTTTATTTGTGTTTGATGGCATCAAATTCTCCTAAATTGTCGTCGTAAATGTTGGCCTTTTTTCGAAAAATGCCCCCAAAAATATTTTTACTTGTGACCATGGCGACGATGGAACCTTTGGGAGCAGACGCCAATACGTCAGAACGTGCAGGCCTAATCAAACCAGAGTCCGTTTCTAGATGTAGATAGTCGAGTTTGCTTGTTTGAGCTGTTTTAGAGCTTTAAGTTAAAACTTTATCACATTTGTAAAATAATTCTCAGACATACTCCCCAAAACGCAGCTACAGATCAGTATGATCCTGAGAAATGGCAATAAAGTGAAGTACAATTGTTATTGAACTTGGGCTACAAAAGTAAATGCAACGATCACTTGTATTTGACATGAGAGAGACACGTTGGTATTTTCGTATTTGCTCTATGGAAATGCGATTTGGTATATTAGTTTTGATGGAGGAGATGAGAGGGTTCTGTCACGCAGCTCAGGACCGGTCCATCCTGCGTCCTGTCCAGAATGCCCCGGCCTCGTTTGTTGCGCACAGAGACACATTTATGTGTGTGATTATTTCTGGAGAAACGCTGTTGTTATTAATGCACGATTTAATTCAGATGTCCAGATGTCAGCGTAAGTAATTGACGCACACACTTAGGGGGAGTTGATCAAGTCTTAACTGTCCACATTATATGCCTCCAAGAAAAGCGACATTAAATATAATTATCCGTCTGATTACTCAGTAATTTACACAATCTATAAACTAAGGGGTGTTGGAGAAGGTGAGATCTTCTTGAAAACATGGTACCATGGCTTAACAAGACGCAGTATGCGCATGTCCTGTGTTTTTACGCACGGATGGTTCAGTGCTCTCTGTCTAATGTTTACCTTCTCTGCTGCTGTGTCTTAAGGGTCCTCTAAATATTTATTTGGAATATATCCAATATAATTAGACTTTAATTTTGAAAGTTATATGAGGGTTATTTATCAGAGACTTGGAGAGAGGCCTCATGTAAGGGGCTGGGGTAAAAGCAGTCTTAAGGTTCCCAGAGAATTTTAAAAAACTGAAATAAACTGTGCAGTCTTGAAGTTGGGTGCAAAGGAGAAACCATTGTCTAGTGCATTAAGTTATTTAATGACCCATGGAACATAAATATCATATTTTGCTTGGTTAAGCTCCATTTTGAAGGATGTGATTCACATTGCACCTGTAACTGCTGCATAATTCTGGACTGTAGCTGAGGTCATGTTCTTATCTTAAATATGTTATATAGTACCTAACTTCCTCTTTGGCTGTTTGGCTCAGATAATGTCAACTCTAGAATAAACCAAAAAGTTTTCTCCTAAATTCTGTACCTTCTTCACTGTGCCCACAAGTCAGAAGGGTGTAAGCCTGTATTTAGCTTTGGGCAGTCAAATATGCTGTGTCAACCTGCTGTGCATAACTCTTTAAAATGAATGTTAATTAATTAACACACACAGATCTGCTGATTAACTATCTGAGTCAGGTCAGGGGTTAAGATTTGGTGATGAATATGTTAAAACAGTTAAAAACATCTACATTACACCTGTTTAAGGCCTGTTTTTTGAAAATACTGAATGTTATATTGTTTATACTTTTCTCCACTCAGGTGGCTCCTTTTGGCCTTTCAACAGAAATCGTTCTGTTGCTGAAAGGCCCCCTGATGACCAGGAAGAGGATGGGCTTCAACAGGCTGAGGTAGGAAACAGGGGACCTCCCCTTCCTCTGCTCCCGCAGTTCCTACCACCACCCTTTTGGATGCAGGGGCAACAGCATGGTCCTGCTGTTCCTTTTCCTCACTTCTATCCCGCCCCCTATCCTGTTCCCTTCGCTGTTCCACATCCTGTTCCTTATGCTCTTGCTCATCCTTATGCTTTTTCCCCATCATGGTCCTTTTGCTTTTCATAATGCTTTCCCTCATGCTGCTCCTCATGCTGCTCCTTATGCTGCTCCTTACGCTGCTCCTGCTTTCCCCCACGCTAATCCTTATGCTGCTCCTCATGCTGCTCCTCATGCTGCTCCTTATGCTGCTCCTTACGCTGCTCCTGCTTTCCCCCACGCTAATCCTTATGCTGCTCCTCATGCTGCTCCTCATGCTGCTCCTGCTTTCCCCCACGCTAATCCTTATGCTGCTCCTCATGCTGCTCCTGCTTTCCCCCACGCTAATCCTTATGCTGCTCCTCATGCTGCTCCTGCTTTCCCTGGCCCTGATCCTTACGCTGCTCCTGCATTCCCCCATGCTAATCCTTATGCTGCTCCTGCCCCTGATCCATATGCTCTCCCTCATGCTGAGCCTCATGGTGCTCATGCTGTTGCTCAACCGGACTTTTATGGTTTCCCTAATGATCCTTTCGCTGTTGATCAACCTGACCTTCACGCTGATCCTTATGTTGCCCTTGCGGAGCCATTTGATGAAGACAATGAAGACGATGAAGAGGACGAGGACTTCATGAATGGAGACATCGGTACTGATGATGAAGTTACTATTTACATCCCTAATCTTGATGTCGAGGACATCGGGCAACTCTGCCCAGAAGATGACAGCTCTGATGACAGCTCTGATGACAGCTCTTCAGCAGAGGCCTCTGTGTCTCCCTCAACCTCTGGTCTCAGCTCCTCCGCAAGGCGGCGCAGGGAAGATGGCGACTTGGAAGAGACTCCTGCCAAGAGGCCCAGGTGGTCGACTGACAGCGACTCAGATTGATTCTCTAATGTGCTTCAGAACTGCCATACCTCCAGGACATCACTACTAGACCACAGCTATCACAGACTTCTTAACTGTGAGGGCTTGCCTTTGCATCTGGCAGGGCTGTCAACATCCCAAGTAGTGTCTTGCACTTGGTCTTTTTTGTACTTTTGCACATTTTGGTACGGTGGCTGGACTTTTCTTTCACCCTGAGGGCTGGCCTTTGCATCTGGCAAGGCTGTCCATGGTCCTGCCCCAAACCTCAGGGAGTCAAGTTTACAAAGAAAGCTCCCCAAAAGGAAGTCTAGTCTGGCCTTAATATGGCTGAAAGAAATGGTAAGTATTTATAATGAACGATGGGTACTTATAAAGAACGGTAAGTATTTGTAAGGAACAGTAAGCACTTATAAAGAGCAGTAAGTATTTGTAAGGAACAGTAAGCACTTATAAAGAACGGTAAGTATTTGTAACAAACAGTAAGCACTTATAAAGAGCTGTAAGTATTTGTAACAAACAGTAAGCACTTATAAAGAGCGGTAAGTATTTGTAACAAACAGTAAGCACTTATAAAGAGCTGTAAGTATTTGTAACAAACAGTAAGCACTTATAAAGAGCTATAAGTATTTGTAACAAACAGTAAGCACTTATAAAGAGCTATAAGTATTTTTAACAAACAGTAAGCACTTATAAAGAGCGGTAAGTATTTGTAACAAACAGTAAGCACTTATAAAGAGCGGTAAGTATTTGTAAGGAACAGTAAGCACTTATAAAGAGCTGTAAGTATTTGTAACAAACAGTAAGCACTTATAAAGAGCTATAAGTATTTTTAACAAACAGTAAGCACTTATAAAGAGCGGTAAGTATTTGTAAGGAACAGTAAGCACTTATAAAGAGCTGTAAGTATTTGTAACAAACAGTAAGCACTTATAAAGAGCTGTAAGTATTTGTAACAAACAGTAAGCACTTATAAAGAGTGGTAAGTATTTGTAACAAACAGTAAGCACTTATAAAGAGCTATAAGTATTTTTAACAAACAGTAAGCACTTATAAAGAGCGGTAAGTATTTGTAACAAACAGTAAGCACTTATAAAGAGCGGTAAGTATTTGTAAGGAACAGTAAGCACTTATAAAGAGCTGTAAGTATTTGTAACAAACAGTAAGCACTTATAAAGAGCTATAAGTATTTTTAACAAACAGTAAGCACTTAAGAAGAGGGGTAAGTACTATAATATAAATTACTTATTCAAAATTATTATTTGTTGCACTAACCTTTTTTTTCATTTTACTGTTTACTGAGCTGTTGTTGTTCACTGTGGACAAAAAAGGTGAGTAAGAGCTTCTGACTTAAAAAAGACCTAGAATAGAATATAAGAGAATGTAATGAGTAATGTCTGCTAATTTGCTAAGAAAGTGACCTACTCAAACAGTGTAGTATAAAGACATAGATAGTAATTCATGTTATTGTGTAAACCTGTTTATCCTTATATTGATGATAATGATATGATAATTATTTACTTTTGCAATAATTTTTAAATAATTTGTCTTACTAACCATTATTTATTTTTCTTATTCTGTTGCCTGAAAATATCATGGAAAAAAGTGAGTATGAGCTTCTGACTTAAAGAAAAAGTGATAGTATAGTAATATTATGTAAACTAGCTACGCGCTGTATGCTACAACTATTTATACATATGATATCAGTTATTTAGTAATTCAAAAATTGTCTTGTCTGTCTTTACTAACCATTATTTATTGTTGTCTCTCTTACTCTGAGCTGAGCTGCAGCCTTTCACTGTGGACCAAAAAAAGTGAGTATGAGCTTCTGACTTGAAGAAAAAGTGATCTAGTATAGTAATATTATGGAAACTAGCTACACACTGTATGCTACAACTATTTATACATATGATATCACTTATTTAGTAATTCAAAGTTTTTTGTGTCTGTCTTACTAACCATTATTTATTGTTGTCTCTCTCACTCTGCTACCTGAGCTACTGTTTGCTGAGGCCAAAAAAGGTGAGTATGAGCCCATAACGTAGGGAAGAAAGTGAGCTAGTCTATATTATAGTCTTACTTATTATTTACTTAGTCAATAATTATCATAGGTAACTTGTCTTAACTGTTATTTCTTTTTCTCTTACTCTGCTACCTGAGCTGCTGCCATTCACTATGGACAAAAAATTCTTATTCTGCTACCTGAAAATATCATGGAAAAAAGTGAGTATGAGCTTCTGACTTAAAGAAAAAGTGATCTAGTATAGTAATATTATGTAAACTAGCTACACGCTGTATGCTACAACTATTTATACATATGATATCAGTTATTTAGTAATTCAAAGTTTTTTGTGTCTGTCTTTACTAACCATTATTTATTGTTGTCTCTCTTACTCTGAGCTGAGCTGCAGCCTTTCACTGTGGACCAAAAAAGTGAGTATGAGCTTCTGACTTGGAAAGACAGTGACCTGAAATATAATCTGTAATTTAAAGACATAGATAGTAATTTGTGTTATTGTGTAAACCTGTTTATCCTTATACTACTTATGATGATTATTATTTATGTATTCAATTATTAAAAATAATTTCTCTTACTAACCATTATTTATTGTTGTCTCTCTCACTCTGCTACCTGAGCTACTGTTTGCTGAGGCCAAAAAAGGTGAGTATGAGCCCATAACGTAGGGAAGAAAGTGAGCTAGTCTATATTATAGTCTTAGTTATTATTTACTTATTCAATAATTATCATAGGTAATTTGTCTTAACTGTTATTTCTTTTTCTCTTACTCTGCTACCTGAGCTGCTGCCATTCACTATGGACAAAAAATTCTTATTCTGCTACCTGAAAATATCATGGAAAAAAGTGAGTATGAGCTTCTGACTTGAAGAAAAAGTGATCTAGTATAGTAATATTATGGAAACTAGCTACACACTGTATGCTACAACTATTTATACATATGATATCACTTATTTAGTAATTCAAAGTTTTTTGTGTCTGTCTTACTAACCATTATTTATTGTTGTCTCTCTCACTCTGCTACCTGAGCTACTGTTTGCTGAGGCCAAAAAAGGTGAGTATGAGCCCATAACGTAGGGAAGAAAGTGAGCTAGTCTATATTATAGTCTTAGTTATCATTTATATATTCAATAATTATCATAGGTAATTTGTCTTAACTGTTATTTCTTTTTCTCTTACTCTGCTACCTGAGCTGCTGCCATTCACTATGGACAAAGAAAGTGATTTGAGCTTCTGAATTGAAGAAAAAGTGATACAGAATAGAGATATTATGTAAAGTAGCTACACACTATATGCTGCAACTATTTATACATATGATATCACTTATTTAGTAATTCAGAGTTTAGTTTTAGTTGTGAGACTTCGAACAGGCTATAATATAAAGGCAAAGAAAGTAGTTAATATGTTACTTATTTGATCATTCAAAGATAATCTTACCAACTATTATTTATTTGTCTCTCAATCTGCCACCTGAGCGGCTGTCATTCACTAAGGTGAGCTTGAGCTGTAGATCAAGCTTTAATGTAAATCTGTTTATATATTTGTAATTCACTCAATTATTCAAGTTTACTGCTTATCTAATGTCCATCAACACAAAATGTGTACTGTAGTGTCCCAAGAAAAAGACATAGATTGAGTGAGGATATCAACTAACAATGACTATGACAACTCAGAGAGCCAACAGGAGGATGACATTGTTCCAACCATAACTCAACACCTGTGAACAGAGCATCTTCCCAGAGCTATCAGCATGGACCGAACTGTCAACATCTGCTTGATGCAATGTGCAGAAATTAAGAATGATACATTGAAAATTCAGACTGAATGATCAGTCTGAAAAATCAACTGGAAAAGATTAAACATTATAATATTTAATGACTGTTACTGCTTTAAGCAACTTTTTCACTACTAAGTAAATGGTGCATTAATATCACTGCAGTTTCATTTTTCATACTTTTATATTTGTATTTCAGCTCTGTCCCTCTGTCTCTGTCTTTACAGCTTGATGAGTTTTGTGTGAAATGTAATAATAATAATAATACTAAAAGAAATACTGATCTTCAGTTGTACTTCTGTGAAAACCTTTAACCTCAATCATGTTGAGGCTATTTGAAAAGGAAAACTGTTGCAGGCAGCACAGTTGCATCTTGTTCCATTTGACTATGATGTTGTTGTTATTAATGGCTTATAACTGATCTGTAAAGCATTAGTAAATTATTTATTAACCATTAATTTCAGCTTATAAAGGTTTAATAAAGGGTACCATATAAGAATAACTGAGAAGCAGCAAAGTTTTTCTGAAAAATATATAAAATTCTCACAAACACCACCAGAAGACAGAACGATGATTAATAGTGGCCAGGTGCAGATATTTATTATATGGAGGAATTTGCAGTTTTGGAGATAAAAACAGATTTTTATATAATTATGACTCATTCATCAGTTCATCACTGTGGCATCTGTCCATCTGGGTGCATCTTATGGGCATGAGTCTACTGAGTGTGTATATGTGTGAACAGTATGTGTGCGTGTGTCTGAATCCCTCACCAGTATAAGTTCCTAGAGTATGGCAACAGGCAGCTTGTTCTTGAAGTGCTCATTCAGCATCTTGCCACCGATGAGTATCACCATGGAAACCAGAGAGACTGACCGAGCTCCTGGTACAGCACTGGTCACCCCATACAGAACATCATTTAAAGTCTGGAAAATGACACACAAATACACACAGTTATCAAACAATTTGCACGTCCTTTAAAAAACAAAAATATAATGACAGGTATCTTTGGAAACTGAAATCTCTCCTACAATATCTTTTTTAAAAATTAACATGATGTACATTCATTTCTTATATCTACTACCTCCCTGTCAGTCACTGGAACATCTTCAGGGAAAGTTAATATCTTTCTATATGACCTCTGACCTACAGGTGTGATTCTAAATCACTTCAGTGCCTTATCTGAGGTTATGGTCCAATAAAGCTAGAGGAAAACCACCACCTGCAAACAGCTGATAAGCAAACCTGACACTTTCTAAACCCAGCCAACACCTTGAAATCTGTTTCATGTAGTAGCGACAGGGTATATCCTCAGAGGAGTCCGAGGGCAACCTTGAATTAGCCCTGTGTAAGTGACGAGTGAAAACAAGGCTCTCGCTCAGTCACAGCAGCAGTCAGACAGGGCCTTTTTTTTCTAACCACTACAACTCTTTGCCAAGATAATTAAATTCTTCAGGTTATAAGTAAAGGTGACATGGTTAGAGTTTGCCAATAGTGGACAAAAACAGGGGTTATAAGAGGAACACTGGGAGGCTCAACCTTGGGCAATAAAGCCCCCTGGGCCTGGCATTCCATCAGTCAGGCAACATTTTCAACCTCCTCATTTAAATTCTGTGCATTGTGAGAAGCCAGTGAAGGATCTTGTCATTGCCACGGCACTAATGATGCCTGCTGGTTGGCCACACAAATAATATGAATACTGAATGACAAAATGGACCAAGGAATGGAGGTTACATCACCAGTGCCTTGTTTTTTTTCCCCACAATTGAAACACTAGGGCAATTATGTTGTGTAAGTTCTCTGTAATGAAGAAAGGTAAAAAGTGACAGCACAGTTTGAGTGTTTCAGATAACACAGCAGGTTGTGTGTACACAACAATAAAGATGAAACTATTAAAACAAATGTGATACTTAAACCACTGTCTGCAGGGAAACTCTCTGCTTTCTCCTGTTGGTTTCCATAATGGGGCCTGAGCTGGACAATAGTGAGTGTAGTAGTAATGCTAAGCAACTCCACATTAGCTGTCACAGACCCAATAATGATGGCTAGGACAGCATAAGTACTTGTAGTAGTATTTGGTAATCACATAATATCTATACTGTAGATACTGAGTTAGACTGTACTTGATATTGCTAAAATAATAATAATAGTAAGAAAAATGTAACTTTTAATCTTACATGTTTAAAAATAATTTGACTGAAACTGATACTTGAGGTGAACAGATTAAATAGATAGACAGAATTTGATAGTCACAGATGGAGAGGTGTCTGCAAGTGCCAAAGATGAAGTAGATGATCAGAGGATAGAGAGGTAATAGACCAAACAAGTCAAGACAACGAGTCTTTTGCAACTCCAGTTCTCTCAGCTTAGATGCTTGTGCTAAATAAATAAATAGATTAAATGATAAGTCATAATTACAGTTCTGTATTTTGTGTATGAACTGCTGCCATCATTTCTCTCAGACAGGCAGTCACTTCAATAGTCTATGCAGTTGAATATGAACAATTCAGTGTTGACCCCAGCCTTAAATAGTGTCTCATCCTGATCAATCATTACCAGAAACTATTTATCAGAAACACTTGAAGGAGATCTGCTACATAACACTTATTACCTGGAATATGTCATCTGGAAAACAACACTGAGAACACAACAGCACACAAACAGAAATCATCTACCTGTATGTGTTATGAAGCGCCTAGCGCTGAAAAAGGGAGGACTCAAGGGTGCGGATTCACCAGGGCGTTTATTGTTCACAGAAAACAAAGGGCCGAAAGGGCTGGGGTAGAACACAAAGAGGCCGCCAAAAGAACGGTGGGTCTGGCAGGGTCTGGGTCCGTGACCAGAGCGGGGTCCGGGGAATGGCGCAGGTAGAAGGCAGATGAGGGAGGCCGGGAGGACGGGCTGGAGCTCGAGAGCCAGGACGACCAGGCAGGGACCAGGGGGAACTGGAGGAACGCCACAGGAGAGACCACGTGAGCGACCTGGAGCACAGGGAGAGCACACAGGAGAGACAGGGCGAGGAAACAGCCAGGGACGCAAGGGAGGCACAGCGGTGTGGAAACACACTGGGGACGAGGAACGGGGGAGAAGCTGGAGGAGAAGACAGCCTGGAACTTCTGGCAGCATCAGGGGTGCACTGCTATGAAGAACTGGCGAGGAAGGGAAAACAGAGGGCAGGTTAAATAGGGAGAGTGATGAGGGGAAAGTGGAGACAGGTGTGGAAGGCTGCGCAGGTGTGCCTGGTCGTCGCTACTCAGAGAACTCAACCTCCGGCTGCGCCTCCCAGCCTGCAGCAAACGAGAAAAGAACACAAAACAGAAAATAATCCCTGAGCCCTCCCCGATGCGACCCCAGCTGCCGCATCATGACAGTACCCCCCCTTAACGACTGCCTCTCGGCAGCCGCTAATGTCAGCTGGGCAACACCCGTGGTGCGGGCTTGTCCGGATGTGTGGCGTGGAACTCCCTTATTAATGCCGGATCCAGGATATCAGCGGTGGGAACCCAGCTGCGCTCCTCCGGCCCATACCCCTCTCAGTCCACCAGGTACTGGAAGCCCCGTCCCCTCCGCCGGACATCAAGGAGGCGGTTGATAGTATATGTCGGCGCTCCGTCGATGATCTGCGGAGGGGGCGGAGCGGGGGCCGGAGGTTGCAGTGGGTCGCCGAGGTGGGGCTTGAGCTGGGACACATGGAAGACGAGGTGGACCTTCATGGAGGGGGAAAGGTCCAGCTTGAGGGCCACCGGATTGACCACCTCCAGGATGCGGAAATGGCCGATGTACCGGGGAGCTAGTTTCCTGGAGGTGGCCTGCAGGGGAAGGTTCCTGGTGGACACTGACTGTCCAACCTGGTACTGGGGAGCCAGGGTCCGGTGGCGATCAGCGGTCCGACGGTTCTGTTCGGTGGTCCGGAGGAGCGCCTGGCGAGTCCGACGCCAGGTGCGGCGACAGCGGCGGAGGTGATGCTGAACGGGACCGCTATCTCCTCCTCCTGGGCCGGGAACAGTGGGGGCAGGTAACCTAGTGAGGCTTCGAAGGGGGAGAGGCCGGTGGCAGCAGAGGTGTGGGTGTTGTGGGCGTATTCAACCCAGGGAAGCTGCTCCGACCAGGAGGAGGGATCCGCTGCACAGACACACCTGAGCGTGGACTCGAGGTGTTGGTTAGCCCGCTCGGTCTGCCCGTTGGTCTGGGGATGGTAGCCCGAGGAAAGGCTCACTGTGGCTCCCAGCGCCCGGCAGAAGGCCCTCCAGACCCGGGAGGTTAACTGGGGTCCGCGGTCGGAGACAATGTCCAAGGGGATACCATGGAGACGAAACACGCGGGTGACGAGGAGTTGGGCTGTCTCGGAGGCTGAGGGGAGCCTGGGGAGAGGGACAAAATGAACAGATTTAGAGAAGCGATCGATGATGGTGAGGATGATGGTGTTACCATGGGAGCGGGGCAAACCAGAAATAAAGTCCAAGGCTATGTGAGACCAGGGTCTGGAGGGCACGGGCAGGGGGCGCAGGAGTCCAGCAGGTGGGCGGTGTGAGGCCTTTCCCCGGACACGGACCGAGCAGGCTGCCACGAAACGCTGAGCATCCTCTTCATTAGTGGGCCACCAGAAGAACCGCCGGAGGACCAGCGGGAGGAGTGAGCCCACTGGAGGACGGCGGAACGGGCTCCCTGGGGAACAAAAGCACGGTTAGGGGGACCGTTACCTGGGTCAGGGTCCGTGCGGAGTCCTTCCTGGATTTGGCTCTGGAGTTCCCAGGTAACGGCCCCGAGCACCCGGAAGGGCGACACGATGGTGGCTGGAGAGGGCGTATCTTCGTCGGGAGAGTGCTGGCGGGACAGCGCATCAGGCTTAGCGTTGCGGGTTCCTGGTCTGAAAGTCAATGTGAAATTAAAACGGGTGAAAAACAGCTGCCAGCGTGCCTGGCGGGAGTTGAGCCGCTTGGCGGACTGGATGTAGGAGAGAGTTTTGTGGTCTGTCCACACTACGAATGGCTGTTCTGCCCCCTCCAGCCAGTGTCGCCACTCCTCCAGTGCCAGCTTCACCGCCAGGAGCTCTCTGTTCCCCACATCATAGTTCCGTTCTGCCGGGGACAGTCGGCGGGAGAAGAAGGCGCAGGGATGGAGTTTGCCGTCCTCCTCGGCTCGCTGGGACAGGACGGCCCCCACCCCGGAGTCTGAGGCGTCTACCTCTACTATAAACTGTCTAGAGGGATCAGGTTGGGTCAGGATAGGGGCGGTGGAAAATAAAGTTTTTAGTTTAACGAACGGCGCCTCGGCCGGGGGAGTCCAGTGAAAGGGCTTAGCAGGAGAGGTGAGCTGGGTGAGCGGGGAGGCGAGCTGGCTATAGTTCCGGATAAACCTCCGGTAAAAGTTAGCGAAGCCCAGGAACTGTTGGAGCTTGCGCCGGGTGGAAGGGCGGGGCCACGCCACCACCGCCTTAACCTTCTCGGGGTCGGCCAGGATTTGTCCTGGCCCCACACAGAACCCCAGGAAGCTGACGGTGGTGGAGTGGAAGAGGCACTTCTCAGCTTTTACAAAACAGCTAATTCTCCAGGAGTCGCTGGAGGACAGAGCGGACATGGACCTGGTGGGCTTCAAGGGTGGGGGAAAACACGAGGATATCGTCAAGGTACACGAAGACGAAGTGATTGAGGATGTCCCGGAGGACGTCATTAAGCAGGTGCTGGAACACCGCGGGCGCGTTGGTTAAGCCGAAGGGCATCACGAGGTACTCGAAGTGGCCGAGGGGGGTATTAAACCCCGTTTTCCACTCGTCCCCCTCCCGAATTCGGACCAGATGGTATGCGTTGCGCAGGTCTAGTTTAGTAAAATATTCAGGAGGGGGGAGCGGATACTTATTACACACGGTGATGCGGTTCAAACCCCGGTAGTCTATGCATGGCCGAAGAGAGCCGTCCTTCTTCCCCACGAAGAAGGCCCCCAGAGGGGAAGAAGAGGGCCGGATGAGACCCGCGGCGAGAGACTCTCGGATATACTGCTCCATTGACTCCCTCTCGGGCCGCGACAAGCTGTACAGCTTGCTGGAGGGGAATGACGCGCCCGGGAGGAGGTCAATGGAGCAATCGTACGGCCGGTGAGGGGGGAGTGACGTGGCGCGGTGCTTGCAGAAGACGGGTGCGAGGTCGTGATACTCGGGGGGCACAGAGCTGAGGTCGGGGGAATCCGGAACCGGAGCGGCCACGCCAGGTGCCGGTGGAAGCGCCGACTGTAAACAGACAGCCCCCCCCCGCCAGTCTATGTGGGGATTGTGGAGCTGGAACCAAGGGAACCCCAGGATCACCGAAGTGGAGAGGATTAAAAAAAAAAAAAAACAAAAAAAAAAAACGGAGGTGTTCGCGGTGATTGCCAGAAACTATAACTTCTAGAGGGGGAGTGCAATGGGTGACGTGGGCGAGGCGGTGACCATCAAGTGCGGTGACGACTAGGGGAACTTCCAGGGGTTCGGGGCGTATGCGATTCTTAGCGCACCAGGCCGCCTCCACAAAATTCCCATCAGCTCCGGAGTCTAGAAGAGCAGAGACAGATAAGGAAGACTGGGCAAAATTAATAGTGAGGGCAGGACCAACCGGGATTTATTCTTGTTAATAGTATTGCTCACCACTAACCTCGGCACTAGGGGTGAGCCCGGCCCTTTTGGGCGCACCGGGCAGGCAGACATGAAATGACCAGGGGCACCACAGTAAATACACCGACCTTCCCTGACCCGTGACTCTCTCTCCTCCGGGGTGAGGCGTGCCCTGCCCAGCTGCATGGGCTCACAGGGTTTGGGGGATGATCCACGCTCCCCGCCAGGGGCCGTGGAAGACCGGAGACGCCGAGGAGGGGGGGGGCCGGTGGAACCGGCCGGCTGCTGGAGGTGGCGTGTTTCTCCCTCCGCCTCTCCCGAAGGCGGTTGTCCAGGCGCACCGCGAGGGATACGAGAGCGTCGGCGGTTCGTCCCGGGCGGCGAGCTCATCCTTGAGCCGCTCGGCGAGTCCCCGGATAAAGATGCCCCGAAGGGCGGGTTCGTCCCACCCGGTCTCCGCAGCCAGGATCCGGAACGCCAACGCGTAGTCTGCCACCGACCGGGTCCCCTGAGAGAGGGCGAGGAGGCGCTGGGCAACATTGCCAGCGTGATCGGGCAAGTCGAACACCGCTCGGAACAGAGTCAGGCGAGGCCGCGTCCCTGTAGCAGCCCGACCACATAGCTGATCTTTTTGTGCTCGGTGTCCTAACACAGCGGTTTGAGGGCGAAGACGTTTTGGCACTGGAGCAGGAAGCCTCGACAATTCCCCAGGGTGCCGTCGTAGACCTCGGGGTGAGGTAGGCGGGGTTCAGGGGAGCGTGGAGCAGTGGCCACGGCCGAGGGAACCGCCGCGGCAGCGGACAGCTCGTTGAGCTTCGTGTGAAGGTGTTGGTTCTCAGCCTGCAGCAGGGAGAGGGCCTGCTCATGCTCGCGGAGACGAGCGCTCTGCTGTCGGATGAAGTCTCTCAGGTCCACCCCGGTGAGATTGTCCGCTGAGTCCATTCTGTGGCCAGTTCTTCTGTTATGAAGCGCTTAGCGCTGAAAAAGGGAGGACTCAAGGGTGCGGATTCACCAGGGCGTTTATTGTCCACAGAAAACAAAGGGCCGAAAGGGCTGGGGTAGAACATAAAGAGGCCGCCAAAAGAGCGGTGGGTCTGGCAGGGTCTGGGTCCGTGACCAGAGCGGGGTCCGGGGAATGGCGCAGGTAGAAGGCAGATGAGGGAGGCCGGGAGGACGGGCTGGAGCTCGAGAGCCAGGACGACCAGGCAGGGACCAGGGGGAACTGGAGGAACGCCACAGGAGAGACCACGTGAGCGACCTGGAGCACAGGGAGAGCACACAGGAGAGACAGGGCGAGGAAACAGCCAGGGACGCAAGGGAGGCACAGCGGTGTGGAAACACACTGGGGACGGTGTGGGTGTGGGTGGGGGTGGGGGTGGGGGTGGGTGTGGGGTGGGTGTGTGTGTGGGTGTGGGTGTGGGCTGGAGGAGAAGACAGCCTGGAACTTCTGGCAGCATCAGGGGTGCACTGCTATGAAGAACTGGCGAGCAAGGGAAAACAGAGGGCAGGTTAAATAGGGAGAGTGATGAGGGGAAAGTGGAGACAGGTGTGGAAGGCTGCGCAGGTGTGCCTGGTCGTCGCTACTCAGAGAACTCAACTTCCGGCTCCGCCTCCCAGCCTGCAGCAAACGAGAAAAGAACACAAAACAGAAAATAATCCCTGAGCCCTCCCCGATGCGGCCCCAGCTGCCGCATCATGACAGTATGTAGGAATGTAAAGCCTCATCTTTGACTAATCACTTCAGTAAAATTCATAGTGTTTATCAATAGCTATTCTCAGTGATGTGAAGAGCTCACTATTCATTGTCACCTTAACACCTGTGGGTAATTTAGAGTCACCAATTAACCTAAGCATGTCTTGAAAGTGTGGGAGGAAGCCTTGGCGCCCTGGGAGAACCCACACAGACACAGGGAGAACATGCAAACTCCACACAGAAAATCTCGGGGGGGAATGGGTGTTGGAACAATGCTAACCACTGCACCACCGTCTTTACTTGATGTCAAACATTAAAATCACCTCACAGATGATAAACACTGCTAGGTTCTAAGAAATTACTTGATAGATGTGATTATCTTCCTTCGCTGGAATTTAAGATTGTAAACACAGACCAACTTGATTTGTTAAAAAGAAAAAACATTGAAGGAGAGGAGAGACAGCAAAAACAAAAAAGTTATCACCACTACTTATTATAATATTAATGACAGTTCGATATGGTGACCTCCCTGAGGTTGTTAATTGGCTGAGATAAACTAAAATGAGATTGTGAGACTGAGAGAGTAACAAAGAGCTTTTTTCCCTCATTATTTGCCTCCTCAATAAATCAGTCAGATCGAGCAATCTCCTGTGTAATTTACATGATCTCTGTCTCATTTTTCCTCACTGACATCAACAAGTCTAACTTAAAACAAAGGTCCAAACTGTAAAAAATCATAATGTGACAAAGTATAGATATGAAAATGGATCAAAAGATGGATCAAAAAATGGATCAAAGTGACTGTAATGTTTGAGGTTGTAATCTCATCAACACCTGTGACAACAGTAATTTAAAATCTGAATGAATAATTACTCTCTGTGCATAAAAAGTCAAATTTAGTTTGTGGCTTAAGTATCACATTTGTTTTAATAGTTTCATCTTTATTGTTAGTTTGAGTTGTGGTTCTAACCATTGTTCAACAATAGAAATTTTTGGCTGATCTTATTTTTTTTCTCCCAAACAGCTATGATGAATTTATTTGGTTTTTGGTTTATGATACGAATATTTTATTTTGAAACATGATTTACCACCTATTGAAGACAATCCAATAGTTTGTACTGCAATGATGTGTTTATGCCTTTATTCAAATGTAAGACAACACAATATTATAGAATCTACTTTATATGTACAAATTATTGTTGCAGCAAAGCTCTATCATCCAGCCTTCACATACAGGACAAACACTGTAAATGAGACTTTAATTTGCAGGCACTGATACAGTGCTCCTGCATGTCAGTACACTTAGAGTACAGCTACTGTATCATGTATTTGATGGAATAAAGTGAATGTTCCCTCTCACATCAACAGCACATTCAAGTTTCTACTGAACAAAGCAAAAAAACAGTGTGAAGAACCAGACAGTAAAGGTGAGATGGTTTGGGTGGTGACTGTGGTCCAAGGAGCAAGTCAGTGTTTTCTAGTACTGATCTGGATCCAGGTGAAGAAACAGGATTTCATTTTAGTGTTAATATTTTGAGAGGGATCACAGGGTTTTTAAACATTTCCACAATTTTTTCAGGGTTTACTGCAGTTCTCTGATCTAATGTTACTAAAAATGGCACATGTATTATATCACAGCTGATTAAATAAAATGAAAAATTCAAGAACCTTTTCTCCTTCAAAAACGATCTCTGTTGTTGTTGTGCAACATTGTCAACCAGCTTCATATAGAGGGAATAGAAAAGATATTTTTATCAGCAAGTATACAGTGCTGCTGTGTGTATACAGGTATCATACAATTGAAGAAAAAGGAGTGTTTCCTTCTCACATGGTGAAAAGCAGATGACCACTGAAGGTGCTATGGTGATTTTCATTGTCAAACATCCTCGTGTTAGCCCACAGACGCAAAAACACAACATCTCCGACCTCTAACAACAGTGTGACACCATTAGCAGAACTTCCATAATGGGATGGCTGATGCTCATATGCAATAAAAATATGTTGTCCATTCTTGACCAACACAGCACCTGAAGCATGTGAAGCATGTCCATGTGCACCTATGTAGAACTCAAAGTGGTAGGCTCCTCTCACTGGTGCAATGAAAAAACCTGTGAAATGTTTTTATTTGTCAGCGAATGTAAGTGGAGAATTGTCTGATGCAACATCTGCCAACATTGACAAAATTAAATGAATTATTCAAGTTAGTGAATCATAGTACCTGTGTTTGGGCTGTAGGCATTTCCAATGTTTGTAACAACGTGTCTGAATACCAGAGGAGTGTGTGTGTTAAATGGTCCGACAGTTCCTGAGCCTGAAGCCAACAAAGAGGCTGAGAAAGCCACCTGTTTGACTGAGATAGACACACACTCATTTCAAGTGGTTGATGTTACAGAAATACAGTGGTTATTAAAATGAACTTGTTTTGAAATTCACAAACCTGCTGCTTCTCTCCTCAGAGCCTGCACCTGGTTTTCTGTCACATTTGTCCTGGCTTTAATGGTGGTCAGATCTCCTGCCTGTGCTGAAAGTAAATTCATCAAATACGTGAAAATAAGAAATAAACAACAACAACAACCTTGGACAGTTTGATTGAAATGAATTACTTCATACTGTTCAGAAAAATTGATGCTTCATTAAAATCTCTTTTTATATGTCATTATGACATTTATCTGACATTTGTCATCAAAACATATATACCTTGGACCTGTTGATTCAGGTTGTCCAGCTGAGTCTTTTGCAACTCCAGTTCTCTCAGCTTAGATGCTTGTGCTAAATAAATAAATAGATTAAATGAAAAGTCATAATCACAGTTCTGTATTTTGTGTATGAACTGCTGCCATCATTTCTCTCACTGTCTCAGTAGCTATCATGTTACTGTACCTTCATTCTCTCTCTGTAAGTGTCTTATCTCCACCCTCTGCTCAGCCAACAGGGCGCTCATCTCTCTCAGCACAGCATGGATGTCACAGGTCTGCTGGTGGTCAGAGGCATTTGCTGGTTCTCTTCCCTGGGATTCAGTTTGCCTCTCCTGTAGAATAATGTCATTGTCGGACTCTGTTTGAAGCTGAACAGTGGAACCAGAGCAGATCAGCAGCAACAGTGGGAGAAACATTGTCACCTCCATTCTCAGACAGGCAGTCTATGCAGTTGAATATGAACAATTCAGTGTTAACCCCAGCCTTAAATAGTGTCTCATCCTGATCAATCATTACCAGAAATTGTCTGTCAAGAACACGTGAAGAAAATCTGTAAGATAACAGATATGTCATCTGGAAAACAACACTGAGAACACAACAGTACACAAACAAAAATCATCTACCTGTATGTAGGAATGTAAAGCCTCATCTTTAACTAATCACTTCAGTAAAATTCATAGTGTTTATCAATAGCTTTTCTCAGTGATGTGAAGCCCTCTGTAAAATTTTAAGATTTGTAAACACATTTTTAAGAACTACAATGTGGACTGTCAGAAGTTAAACACTCATTTTATTAATGATAACACTGACAGGTTCTAAGAAATAACTGGATAGATATACTCATCATCCTCACTGGAATCACTGAACATCCTGATTTAAAACATTGAAGGAGAGGAGAGACAGCAAAACAAAAAAGTTATCATTTCCACCTGTTCAAACATTAATGACACAGTCAGATATAGTGACCTTCCTCAGGTTGTTAATTGGCTGAGATAAACTAAGACTTACCAGAATTTAAAGTCAGAAGAGTAATAAAATGTATTTTTCTCTCTTTGCTTCCTCAATAAATCAATCAACGTGATAAAGTCAGGCTTTTTTTTTTTGTTTGTTTTCTTTACATAGGCCATAACAATGATAAGAGAATATTTTATTTTGAAACATGATTTACCACCTGTTGAAGACAATCCAATAGTCTGTACTGCAATATGTTTGTCCCTTTATTCAAATGTAAGACAACACAATATTATAGAATCTACTTTATATGTACAAATTATTGTTGAGACTTACCAGATTTTAAAGTTAGAAGAGTAATAAAATGTATTTTTCTCTCTTTGCTTCCTCAATAAATCAATCAAGGTGATAAAGTCTGGCTTTTGAAGGGCAACAACACAATGCTATCAAACCATCCACACACAGCCTGCAGCAGTCACCTGTGCAATGTCTGTGATCCAAGTCTTATTTTTCCTCAATGAGATCAAGTCTAACTCAGAACAAAGCAAAGTCATAATAATAATATTACGTGTAATAATAAATGTAGTTTGTCCCAGCTGAAAATGGATCAAAGTGACTGTAATTATTAAGCTTGTAATCTTATCAACACCTGTCACAATAGCAATTTAAAATCTACAACCTGCTCTCAGAAAAGTAATGCATGCAAATGTAAATGTGTGAGCAAACACTGAAAGAAATGGATAAAATGCCCCTTTTCATCACCACCGCAATATAGTGAAAAGCCATTATCTTGGCTAATGTTGGTTAATTGTGGTTTATTGTATACAATCATTTAAATCTAACACCACAACCTCTCAAAGAGTTTGTAACAATGTGTAGTACTGGCTGAGGGTTATCAAGATCCTCCACCAGTGTGTTAAATTTCAGTCTTAACAGTTTGGTCAAAACTCATTTTCAGTGTGAGCAGCCAGAATATGGAATTCTTCACCACTGACTATCAGAGAATGTAATATACAAAAATAAAAATCTTAAATCTAGTTTCAGTAAATGGCTGGAGGACACTCTGATGTGCAGTAACTGTGCTGAGATAGACCGATTATGTTGCTTAGCACAGACATCAACATGTCTGGTTTATAAATGCTAACAAAGATGAATTATTTTTTTCATGATGTTTATTTTACTGATGGGATACTCACAGCTTGGAGTGTTGTGCATGTCATTTTTTCTGATTGTAATGCTGATGTTTTGTCATGTCGGTTTTCAAAGTCTAATGTTTCACTCTATGCATCCATTCAGTAAACACTGATGGAAATAAGCTTCTAGCTATATCTGGTACATTAAATGTACTGTGCATTGTCCCATGTACTACGCTACAACCTAGTCTACAGGTGGGGTTCTCAGCTGCATTAGTGCCCTCTGGTGATGGAGTTAGGGGAACCTCCCATGAACACAGGAAGGTGATCTTCACTTCACTTCCACTCAGCAGTAACAAAATAAATAAATAAAGTGGAAAAAATTCATTTAGGCTCATTATCCCAAACATCTAAATTTGAAGGACAGGGCTGGCAATATTCTATATTCTCCTTATCGTCAATAAATCCCATTAAAGATTGAAACCAAGGATGAATTGATTCAACTAATGATTTAAAACACATCAATGAGCCTGTATGACATATGTCCTCATTATAATGAAAATGGCCATTGTAGTTCATTTTGAGTCAGTCCTTTACATACATTCCTGCTGCCCTAAATACCACAAGTCTTTGACAGTCCATATCCACAGCAGCTTCAGTGGTCACTAGCTGTTCACAGAAAGAGGACAATTGCTGCAGTCATCTGAATACCTAAAAACTGCTCATGCTTTGCATTTCTGTCTAATTTGCTTATTTGGGGACAAGGATTGTCTTCTTCCTTCAAGTAAGTGGGCATGTGTAAGCGATGTAAACTTCAAATCAAGATACATCTAGCACAATTAGTGAAAATCTAAAGTATAAGGTCAGGTTTTAGTGCCAGCCCCTCAGTGTGTAGTCTGGGATTAAGCATAAATTTAAATCCAGACATTATTCTGCACTGAACAATTAAACAAGGTGTGAAGCAGAGCAGGCAGATATTAATTTCCTCACTAAACCTAGCCTCAATACACCATAATAAAATGTGGCTATAGCATATACAAGACATGCTGGAAGAATGTCTAAAAAGCAAAATACAGTTTCATTATGTGTGTTTTCCTCAGGGCTAATCCTTTTTTCCCCATTTTTTTTTTCAGATTTTTCATTTGTGCTTACGTCAAAACATCCTAACACCTACACCTTCTTTCTAAGTCTATGTGTCTCTGATTTGCAGACTATCATAAGGAAGGTAGAGAATAACAGACTCTATTCTACTGGGCTAATTCAGGCCATGTCTCTTGCCTCAGTGCTAGAATTTTGATCACAGGCAAACTAATACTGGAAAAAAACTTAAGTTTTACATCTTACATTTAAAAATTTTAGGAAGAAAATTATTTGTTGTGTATTAGCTCTATGGTAATTCAAACTGACAGTGGATTAAAGCCAATAAAAACACTGTAACAGGCTAAGACCTTGGACTTTAAATATGGAGACAATATGAAGTCTGTTACGTGACAATAACTAGTTAATAGGATGCATATGATCAAATTAACACCCAATCATCATAGCACTTAATGAAACTGGGTCTATCCACTTTGAAACACCTGTTTCTGAAATTAGCTGGGTCCAAAACACAAGGTCCCTTTAAGAGGAAGGAAATTAAAGGGGGGAAGTGAAGCAAGAGGGCACTACTTCCTTGTAGCCCTCACAATCAAAACATTATTCGTGCGCAATGGGTGAGTCTGCACCCTCGAATAGACATTTTCTAGTCTAAACACTTGGCGCACATCGTCGGGAAGCTCCTCGAGCAGCGTTTTGTTGCACAATGCTTCAGCTGAACGACACGGTGGAGCCGGAGAGTCCGGGCGCTGCGGTTCTCCACCCTGCAGAAGCCGAGGAGGGGGTCGAGGTTGCCTTCACGCCGCCGGAGGCCGGGCGAAGCCTCGGACACGGAGCCGCCGTGGCCTGCTGCCCCCCGTTACAAACGCTGACACCTTTTCATGTGCATAACCCCACGGTGCAAGCGAAAGTGAAGGACTATTTCGTGTTCAGGGTAAGTTGGTGCATAACAGATGATAGGTTGCGTTACTCGGCACCTAGGCCGATTTATTTATAAGCAGATTCTATGCGTATAACTTAAAAAACAACCTCTTTAAATACTCTCATGCTGTTAAGGTATCCGTGATAAATAAACACGACCACTAAATTAACAGGTTGAACTAGAGCGTTACAGTAGCCTGTATTGTTGAAGCTATAACCAGGAAGAGGGGGGGACACTGTCCTCACTGAGATGATGCTGATGATGACTGCCGGTTGTGTGATGCTGATCTCAGCCAGGTACCATTGAGCAAGCTGTGAGCGACATCAGGACTGTGGCACTCCCTTCTGAGGATGGAGAGGTGCTCAGTGTCTGGCTGCTAGCTGAGTAAGTATCCTGGCAGCATGTAACTGTTTTGTTATCATCAGCCTGAAACATGAGGCATCTGTTTGGATGAGCCCCTGTGTGCACACCTCAGCTGGATATTTACAAAGGCCACAGACGAATAATTACATGGGTGCCAAAGATTTGCTACTTTTCCCCCTCATCTTTTAGTTATTCTATATATTTAACATCATGCTCATGTTGTGCTTTAGAACTGTGAAAAAGTACCCTCATTTTTTGTCAATTTTGTGTTGGACTTCTACAGAGTTGACCATTGGAACAATGAGAAAGAGAGACTGGTGCTTATAACTGACAGGTCAGTCATAACATATGTTTTGTTAATTCATATTATGAGGAAATACACCACCTTACCGTATGACTTGTGACGTTGTCTGTTGGCACAATTTGTCATCTTTTGGTTGTATGGGCAGGTCACTGCTGGTGTGCAAGTACGACTTCATCAACCTGTTGTGTCAGCAGGTCATCAGGATCTCTCTCAATGCTGTAGACACCATCTCAGTGGGCGAGTTTGAGTTCCCACCCAAATCCCTAAACAAGTGAGCAGACATGTTTAAATCAGCAAATATCAAATCAGTATCTACTCTTAATATTTTACTGCCAGTGTTATGAGTAGGACTCCACTTCAGCCATTCAAGTGGCAGTGTGCCATCACTGAAATATTGCTGCTGTGACTGTGTTGCTTAGTTGTAAAAAGAAGTCCAAGTTTTGTATTGTTGTTAGCATTGTATTGCTAATAAAGTAGTGACAGAGTAAAAACTTGATTTATATAACGGTTACAGAGACATTCAGAAAATGGTGTACAGGAAAGAAAAACATTAGAGTGAGAAGACACAGAATGAGGAAATAAAAATACATAATTGGAGGAGTTAAACATAAAGCTGCCTGGTAAGCCTGTTTTTTGTTTGTTTGTTTTATAGGAGAGAGGGCTATGGGATTCGCGTCCAGTGGGACAAACGTCCTCGGGCCTCGTTTTTTAACCGCTGGAACCCGTGGTCCACAGACATGCCCTATGCCACCTTCACGGAGCACCCCATGGCCCACGCTGATGAGAAGGTAGCCTCTCTCTGCCAGGTATGATCCCTTTAACTAAATAAGGCTATAAATGCATCTTGAGGCATCAATCTGATGGATTGTTTGACAATTTGAAAACATCAGAGGAAAGCTTGAAAAATGGTAACATACTTTTTGAGTTGGCTTTATTTCACAAGACAAACAATGGTAACCACTGGTGCCGCAGTTTATTCATGCGCAGAGGGCAGCAAGCACAGCTCAGGCAGACACAGTCCAACTGAAAACAATAGACTGATTGCAGCCTTAAAGATGGAATTCATTGTTTGAGATAAAGCTAGTTATTCATATAATTTAAATCGGTGTAGAACTGACTTTGTGTATTAAGTTATTTTAAAAGCTATTTGTTATTTGTTTTTTACTTATTGGCATGGCAACAACAGCACCGGAGGCAATTTTCTGGGGATATGACTACATTGATCATTCAGAGCCATTAGCATTTCTACATGTAATAAATAGACCTCATGTGGCTGTACAGTCTCACTCGCATCCATTATTCTACGCTTAAGAGCATCTCCAGGAGATGTTGCTTCCATCCTAGATATTTTAGTGTTATATAGGTAAACTATGTGAAAAACAATCACTTTGGAGGGGTGTTCTGGTTTCATGTTCTTTTCCTTCTACTGTGCCAAGTTGGACAACTTCAGGACCCAGCTGGTGCAGGCAGTGAAGAAAGCACATAAGGAGCACCCCATTCCGGGTCGGGCTAATGGTGTGCTGATCCTTGAGAGACCCCTGCTCATCGAGACCTATCTGGGCATTATGTCCTTCATCAACAATGAGGCTAAGTTGGGCTACTCCATGACCCGTGGCAAGATCGGCTTCTAAAATCCACAGTTTCTCCAAATCACAACCCATATGTCTGTGTTACACTGCGATGTCTGAGGGAAGCTAGCGCTCCGGTGTAAAGCGCAACCAATCAGTGTGTGTAAGTTGAGCCCATGAGATGTCCACACTTCCTTAAGTTGGTATCACAGACAAGTGGTCAGCCTACCATAGGTAAAATAATGCGCAGCACTGCATGGACTGTGTCCCCTCATTTGTTTTTAGTCCCCTCAGTCCCTGTCTGTCAAAGAGCTGCTCAGAGATCTGCCATACCCGCATGGGCCCTCAGGAGTGAATGCCCATGTGACATAAGTTGGAGAGAAAGGACACAGCACTTGCATCAATTCATCACCTCTGTACTTACTGTAGATTGAGCTTCTTATAGTCTCCTGCTCCTCATTTAACCAATCACTGACAAGGCTGTCAAAACTAATGTGATGCTAAGATTTTGGTAGAGGAGTGCTAAGATCAGGGTTGTTATTTCAGGGTTAAAGCTGAGATTTGTTTGGGCTTTTTTCTGCAACAAAAGAAAAAAGAAAGGCTACTGAGAGGAGGGCAGTCAAACTGTAATGTCAGCCAACAATAGGTTTCATATTTGCTGCATTAACATGGTTTGAAATAAAGGATTGTATTATTCAGATCACAAGACCATGCAGCTGATGGATTCAGTTCAATGGTCATGTCACATGATTACTGTAATAAACATTACTAATATGGAAACTGTTCAGGACCTGCACTGCTACACTGAAAAGCTCTGGGCTCAGCTATGTTACTTGTGGAAAATAGCCGCTGGGGTTCACTTTTCAGCATTAATGAAACTTGTTCAGCGGAAATGATAAATTACATGTTGTGACCTTCCTCTCTTACTGGCTGATGTTGTGCTCTCCGTGCTTACATTTGCCTAAGTCCTGTGTTTGCTCAGAGTAGGGGGCTGGTGTACCACTTTAAGAGCTGCATTAGCTACTATAGCTGAAGTGGTTTTGTATGTTACGGATGTTTTATGCAACATGAACTTGTAAACCATGTCTTCATGTCTGTTTGTAAGCTGCCTTCATGGTTCTTAAACTTGCATTTGTTTTGGGCATACATTTGCACTCCGCTACATTAAACCATGGTGAGAATAATGGACGGGTTACATAATGAAATACGTGCAAACAAAGCTTTGTATCAATTAATTAACCACATACTGTATGTATAATGTGAATAGGATTTAAGCGATTTTCTTTTCTTAAGCTGCACCCTATAACACATCATTGTGCTACCAAAGGTAACAGACCATATTTTCATGCTCAACAATGCCAATGAATAATTGTGTCCAAAAATGCCCTTTTCTGGTCTTAACCTGTGCATGTTCCCTGCACGTTGAGTTTGCATGACAGATGTTTCTTTTTTTTTAAAAAGGAAAAATCCTACAAAAATGTGTAAATACTAATTAGGTTTTAGTTATCTGCAGTTACTTTGATGCAGTTAACACACAAACACTTCTAGAAAATGAATATTTCATTGCCAGTTTTGAAGTATTTTATTTGGGGATTTTGAAAGAGATTGACTCATTATTACAAACATGTGGAGGGTTACTTTTTGTTCTATTTGTAGCACAGTAACCACAATGGAGAACAATAAATGCCTATATGTTCTTGTCAGGGCTTTAGCTCTGGTTGTTGTGAAAAAGTGCATTTACATTATGTTTGTACTGTCCAGGACTGCAACAAAGTGATTAGGTTACAGTTAAAGTGGCTGTACACTTTGCTTTTATAAATGGGAACAGCATACATAGACAGATGATGCCTTGAAGCCAAGTAATACCGTTCTAATATTATATTTAATTCTGCCTGTTAATTTGTCGTTTGGATTCTTACTGGCATTTGAGTTTGGTCATAGCGGGTAACAACTATTAAATTCTACCAGTAATGATGCAGTATTTGCAGATTTAATATAACGTCACTAGTGTCATTAAAAAATGATTTAAAATTATACATTGAAACACCTGTGTCATGTCTTTGTTCCACCAAGCAGATCTAACACCACAAACACAATCACTAGAGGCTGTATTTCATCTGAAGAGTCATTAATTTTAACTGCAATGCACTGTTTTCTGCATGGTTTCTGCTGAGGTTTTGATAAACTGAAGCTTAGATGCACAGATTTAAGTAACTCACCTTAAGCCGCGTTATTTGACAGAATTTATTCAAAATAGTTACACAGTTTCATGGTAATTACACATACAAAATAGGTAAAACTAAAAGTATAGTGAAATCTATAAAACTTGGTAAACTTCCATCTTCTCACAGTGTTTGGAACTAGTGCTTCAGTACAAATTTATTTATTTAAAAAGTTATATTTATGCAACACATTTTCAACTTGACAAGGAAAGGAACATCTCAGTAACCTGCACTGAGGGCCACAAAAGCTTGATGAACATGTACAGTTCTACAATTGGAAGATAAGATTTAGGGGAGTGTTCCCACCAGTCTTTTGGTCATCACCTTAACACATTTCCAGCCAGGTGCTTGTGCCTAAGTAAGTCTGAACTGTGATCCACTTATTCTTGATACCTGTGTTTTTGTGTGTTTTACTTTTCGTCCTGGTCGGTGTCCATGTAGCACAAACACAGCTGCTCTTTTCCAAGCAAGATAAGAGAGTCTCCGCTGCAGTGCCAGCTTAGTGACTGGACCTGAAAACCACCTGGTAGAGGAGAGAGATGGACAACTGTGATGACAACACACTTAAGGTTACAAAATAAGTGTGCATTTTATGAATCCATGTTCAGTTTTTAGTCCTTAAAAGTCTTGCAGATTCAATCCTCATGCAGTAACAATATTCTTTTTTTTTATTTTCTACTCAAGGGTTTCTTAGTACAACACACCCACCTAAGGGTAAATCAAAATACAGGACCGGAACATAGATGAGCATCCGGTGTGTAAAAAAGCATTCAAAAAGCATATAGAATATTTTGTCTTGTCTATAGAGTAGGCAAACTCACCATTTTACTAGATCCAAGGCGTGTCTCATTCTGGAAGTTCCCAAATTCAAAACCTGGTCTAAAAAAGCTTAAAATCTTTTGCTCCATTCAGTTGTATAAACTGCAGCAGCTGACACCACCTGATTTCATCACTATTTTATCCTTGTATTTGCAGTTTTGTAAGGATTCAATATTTGTCTAACTGTAGGGTCGGTGCTTTTGCTCTTATTGTCCTGTGCACATGAGGTGCCCACGCAAGATGTTCAACTGATCTCATTAGACTACACTTTACAGATAAAGATTGAAATAATTAAAACAAATCTGACATTGAGTACAGTCAGTCTTCCCCACAGACTGGGAGTATGTTGAGATTGGACATAAACATAAAAACAGCAGCAAGCACTTCATTGGGATCAGTCTGTTGCAATATGACATGATTTCAGTCTTAAAACTCAAACAGTGACCTCTTTCAGCCAACATGCAGAGATGGCCTTGTGCAGCTTAAATAAACTTGGTGGGAAGGACATTAGGGTGCACTGACCCTTTCCTACATCTGAGAAAGATACAATGCAGCTGTGTATTCTAGCTTCTTGACAGTTTCAGTTCTCAGTGACTGAGCATGTTACCTTCAGTGGGGACTTGGACAGAAACGCATCCTGCTGGGGACCAGAGATAGAGTTTGGTGGTGGCTGTGCACAGTGCCAGGCGGGGGCGTCGAGGGTCCCACTGGAAGCAGCGGATGGCTGATGTCTGCTCCAGCACAGCCTCCAGGTTCATCTTCTGCATGTCCCACACCCAGACAACAGTGGTCATGTTGTCTGCCGTCAGAGAAACACATATACACATTCAAAACTACTCTTAGCACATACACACTGTAGAAAGTAGGTCAGAACAAAAATGTGGAAGCTATTAATATAATAGTTTTTCTTGGGCTAACCATTAAGGTAATACTGGACAGCTGTGAAATCTTACCATTTCTGGTAGCTAGATAGCGACTGTCTGAACTGAATGCCAAGGTAGACACTCCAATCTTGGGGTTGGCTCGGTCTGGGTCTGGTTTGACCACAGGAATTTGGACTGGCAGTGGGCAGATCTCATCTGGATGATGCAAGAAAAAAAAAAAACAAACAGAGTTTGTGATTTGACAAAGTTGATTACCTGACCTCACTTTTCTAAATACTGGAAAAAGCCAACATACATTTGCTCTGAGTGTTGAAGAGAGTGGTGCCGATTGTGATGTTGTGTAGTGAAAGGTCATCACTGCCAACAGCTGGCCTTTTCTCCACTTCCTTATACACAACCTAGAAAATATAACCAACAGTAAATAAGTGAACTGTGATGCCTTCAAGGTTCATCATGAAGGCTGAAGAATACTCACAGCTTTTGTGTTGTTGATGGCTGCAGGATGGTCAAACTGTGTGATTTTCTTCCATGTGATGTGATTGAGGATGCGCACCTGATATGAGGATATCAAAGTCTTACTTCACTTTGTACCGATAATGACAATTGCACACAAAAAATCAGATTCAGGATAAAAACATGTCTGACACTTAAGGTTTATACTATTCTTTATCTACAGAAAACTGCATATGTGACAAAAGTTGTCTCAAGATATTTTTGTGGCTCCAAAGAGAGCTGCATGAAATCTGATAAAATGCCTCAAATGACATCACTTCAGAATCAGTGTCGGTTGGGGCTGAAGACTGTTGACATCTGTTTCTTAGAGTCTTCAGAGATCAGTTTGTCCATACTTTTTCATCATAGCTGCCAATGGCCAGGAACTGGCTGCTGGGGCTCCAGGTCACGGACTTGACACCCAGCGACCACTCATAAGCACTGTAAGTTGACAGCAATCGACCATCCAGAGAATACAGCAACACCTTGTACTGCAGAGAGGACACACACACATGAAACAATAGCACTTTTATTCTGTTTATGTTCAGAACATCTTGTCCTCTCCAGAATATTGTACTTCTGTATTGGGAATATCCCCTCTGGTCATCAATAAAGTCTTATCATATATCTGTGCTATTGCAAGGTCACTTTACTTGTGTTACTCATAACATATGTAAATAATGTTGCACATACTGAACAGGGCTCAAAAGTTAAACTAGAGAAAACGTGGGTTTCTCATGACAGCCATTGACTGAACTTCAAGTTCTGTGTTTAAGAGTGGAACAGCGGCCTCTGTAGATAGATCCAACATCTTACATTGTAATTCACTGGAGCAGAAATAATACATTTCTACTCAACAAAGCTGTTAGGATGGTTAATCTACCTTACTCTCTTGTTGAAACGAAAATCTGTAAGGTAGTTGACTCACCTCCAGACAGCTGTCCCACACTGCCAGCACACAGCCATTGGGAGACCACTCCAACCCTGCCAGGTCCTGCGTTTCAGTCTCAAAATGCTGTGACAGTTGAACTGAATTAATTTACACTACATTTACAGAAGACAAAAATATTTCTCTACAACAGTTAATGGTTTAGAATTAAGAATTGGACAAAAAAGATCAATCATCACTGATCTCATCAACTTTTTAATTTAAAAAAGTATTTTGTTAATCTACATGTCTATGAATGCATATGCATGGCATCTTGAATCCTGAATCAAGAAAATTTCCTCTGCATTTCTACATAGCAGCGGAGTCTAAGTGGCAGTCAAGCTTTTACACCATGTTGTAAATCATATTGTAATGCAATACTAAATCATACTTCTACTGTCACAGGCTGAAACCGTGTATCTTTTAGGTCGCCTAAATTTAGATTTCTTCCACTGTTGCTTACTTCGCTTACTCAAGTGTTACCTCTAAATGGTCATAAAAGTCAAGTAAAAGTCTAATGTCCTACTTACCCTGAGTAAATGCCAGTCGTCACACACAAAAACACTAACATAATCTTTGCAGTCACGACGTTCAGCCAAGGCCATATAGCAGCCATCTCTGCTGAAATCTATACCTGTAGATGAAAGATGATTGGTGAAAGCTGTAATTTTATAGGCAACTACCAGATGTAAAATATAATCACAAGAATAGTATTACAATGACAATGCCACTGAACTGAAAAATATAGTATGTTTGAAAAAAAACAAAAAAACAACCAAAACCCCAAAACATAAAAATCAACCTAAACAGACATGATTTGTTAGGTTTAATATTTACATAGGACACTACAGTATAGTATAGTCCTTGTAAAGCAGGTATCAAGCAATTAACAGTTTAAATATTCCGTTTTTGGCCACTTTAATCTGCACTCATAAAATATGATTCCTCAAAAGTGGCAAGAAATAAATAGACACAATGACAAAAAAAAAACAAACAAAAAAAAAACAAACATTTTTTTATCAAAACACAATTTTCTGCCTAGAAGAAAAATCGATTATCTATTCTAAATATACCTTGTGGTTTCCTGTGTATTTCATTCAATGTAATTATCGGACCCTTTGGCACCATCAGGTCGGTGGTATGTAACTATCATGGTCATATTATCTATATGACGGCTGTGAGAATACAAGGGTCACAAAAGGGCACAGTATTGCATGCAGAAAATGGGGCGAGTCACAGACAATCATTTTTTCCCCTGGTTGTTGACAGGCCTGTTATGAAGAGCATGCCCCATTTACTGAAGAGGGACACAGCTGTCAGCAGAGAGGACCATAGTTTGGCCGCATACCCAGGGTCATGCCACAAGGTAAAGAACGGCATGTGATTCATGGGGCATGCTGAGGCACTCAGATCGCTGGCCCTGTCCTCAGGTACTCCTGATAATACAGATGCACTCATAAGCCTCGAGATAATAAATAAAACAATATAATTCTCATACTCACCCTTCTGACATGCTTTGGGATACTTGATATATGACACAGCTTTGGTGCACAGGGACCAGACGGTGACTCTCAGCTGTCATGGGACAAGGAAAATTTGGGGGGGGGATTAAAAAAAAACAAAAGAACAGTGAAGTACTGTCAAGTGAAAGTATGGTAAGCAAGTGTATCATACTGCAGCAAAAAGGACATAAAAACATGCAAGTTGGTACCTGTTTAAAAAAAAATCTTATGATATCCTATAGTCCTATCACAAACAATTAAATGTGGTTATTAAAGAATTGTGCCCAAGATATTTGACATTTTACAGTCCAAAATACACTTCTCAGTGCTCTCTAGTGGACAAACTGTGTAATAGCAACACTGTTTCTAGATTGCCTAAAACACATTTTTGAGATAATGAATTTTTGTTTGCAACTTTGTGTTACTTACCAGCCAACATGACAATAATACCATTGTATCTGT